>NW_021620473.1:1398454-1455805 GCF_004785775.1 Grammomys surdaster | reverse complement strand
AGAGAGAGAGAGAGAGAGAGAGAGAGAGAGAGAGAGAGAGAGAGAGAATATGCATGACCACCTGTGACTCTCTAATCATTCTTGGGAAAGGGTCAGTCTCCTGAACTCTAACTCTACCTACACTTAGCCATGTGAGGCTTCCCCAAGAAACACTGAGGCTTCCCTCAGAAACACCGAGTCTCCAAGTGCAGGACCAAGCAGCCAGTCTAGCCATGCAGTGTCATCACTGAAAGTGCTGATCAAAATTCCTATGACCAGAATTCCTAAGCCATCAAAACTTCCCTACGATCCAAGGCCCATTGCTGCCCTAGTATGCTCTGGGGGCTTTATCATATCCTGCAGAAATGCCTACACACCATCAGAAAGGAGCTTAAGCTGCCAGGCCAATTCTATTTGCCCCCGAGATACTACTGTATAGTTACAGTAGTGTCCCCAAGGCACTCTCATAGATGAGAACCGAGATTCTGTGGGATCATGCAGTTGTGTACTTAGCATATTTTAAATTCTTTGCAAGAAGAAGAGTCCTACAAGAAAACCTTCCTCAAGCTTCCATGTGATGAACTCTCAAGGCTCGCCCCTCCCACCCCCCACCCCTCAGTGACACATTTCCTCCAGCAAGGTTGTATCTCCTTAACCACCTCAATCAGTGCTACCTACTGGGAGCCAAGTGTTCAAATGGCTGATTCTATGGAGGACATTTCTTCTTCAAACTATCACACTAGCCAACTCATTCACCCACTCCTGTGCAACAAATAGTATTAAAAGAGGTAAACTTTTATATGTGTAACTTATATTCACAGAATGGGCAGTTCAGGAATGATTTATCTCACTAGAACTTTTAGAAGAGTTTAAATCTCCTCCAGCAACACATACTCAGACACTGATGTTGTCCAGTTCTCTGTGTCTCCAAACCTTGACAAGCAGACAGGGCCTCAGGCACTGCCCTCTGTAGACCATGGGGCTGAGTGAGATGCTCGACACCTGAGCAATATTTCAACAGACAAGCATCAGTCACCAAGAAAATGCTTTCCAACAAACCACTAGGCCCAGGCTTCCAGACTCTTTCAAGACTGATTCTTTCTGGACTGAAGCCTGCTGTGGCCTTGAATCTGTGTCATATCTGCTCTCAGTACCTCTCAGTATTTGTCAGCATGTAATTCAATGACAGAATGGTAAGTAACCACCCACAATGCACTACACAGAATAAATAATAATAACAATAATAATGTCAAATAATGCAAAAAAATCAGAGCAGATATATATAGAGCAGTAGAGCACACAGGCAAAGAAAGTCTGAAGAGGAGCCAGATTCCTGGGTCTGATACTCGACTCCATCCTTTTACTAGCAAGGTGACCCTTGAGAGAACAGATAAGAATCTGTGCTACAGTTTCCTTGTCCTGGAATCGGAAATGTGAACGGAGCCTGCCTCATCATAAAGATTAAATACTACCACGGATTGCAAATTCATAGCGTACATCCAATATATTCTTAGATGGGTGTGTGTGTGTGTGTGTGTGTGTGTGTGTGTGTGTGTGTGTGTATACCTATGCCTGAATATGTGTTGGCAAGCAGTCAACGTCATTTCCATCTATCACTCTCTACCTTAGTTTTTGAAATAGGATCTCTAACTAATCCTGGGGCTCACAGATTGTCTGGAATGACTAACTAGCAAGTCCTGAGATGCTTAATCTCTGATTCCCACACTCACAGGTCTGAGCTGCCATAAGAGTGCTAAGGATCTGAATCCAGATCTTCATGCTATCCCAACACTTAACCCACTGAACTGTCTCCCTAGTCCCCTGTTCTGATATAAATGTAAAAAGTCTGAGTTTTCCAGTGTTTATTGAGGGTTATAGCTCTGTTTTCTGTGTGTTCTTAATAGAGGCCCGAGTAAGAAGTGACTTCTGCACTAGATGGGGCTGAAATTTGTTGTAATCACAAAATGTTCTCGCCCAGTAAAGCTAACTACTCTTGCCACCTCAGAAAATCACAACCAATCAAAATGAAGAGTTGTAGAGCCCAGTCCAACTGATACATCTATAGCACTCTGCTCCTAAGACTGAGGGATCAGAAAGACTTTAAGTGCCAGAGGAGAAAAGTTTCCTGGGAGATTGTGTCTCCTAAAAATGTCAGAGAAGCTACCTCCTTGAAGTCTCCCGAACATGGCTGCCTAAACAAGATCTGAATGAGGATAACAGCAATGACATGCCGAGGACATGTCTATAATGACTAAGAAACAGAGGAATGCTGGGAGGGGGGAATAGCCTTCCCCAGGAAAGAGTCTCCAGATTCCTTATCTAATACCAAGTGGTCAGCCCTGAAATCATACACATACAACCAACACTATAGGGACCTGGTAGGTTTTAAAGAAGAGGCCATTGATTTGGAAGTGGAGAGAACATGGGAGAATTGGAGGTAAGGGGGAAAGGTTGGACCAGTGTGAATAAAGTGCTTGTATATGAAATTCTCAAAAAAATAAAATGTTAATGTAACTACTAATAATTCTAGGCTGCTAGAAGGAATCAGGTTTGCTTTTGGAAGATGTGAGAAACAAACATTGATCTCCAGGAAAAAAATAAACATAAGCATGTCATAATTTGTACCTTCAGAGAGTATAGACTGCCATTCCCCATCTCACACTGCTAGCATTTGTAGCTTATGACTGTGTGTTGTAAGAGACTGGGCTGTACAGTGATGGCTAGCAAGGTCCCTAGGAAACCCTCAAGTTTCTTTTTAAAGAGTTCATGGACAAACTTAGTCAAGTTTTTAATAACGTAATTGCTCTCCTGAAAGAACACCAGAGGCAAGGGGTGGCACTTGCACCTTAAATGCTCATTGGCTACACTCCTTAGGTACACTATGAGTCTTCTTTCAGAGTCTTCAGTCTTCAAATGGCCCTCTGCCTTTCAGTCTCTTCCTTTTCTGAGCATGGATGGAAGCCCTTACCACATCCTGACTGGGATAATGTAGCTAAAACAGCTCCCCCATGTTAGGAATTAATCAACTCTGAGTCTCTTTTCACTGGGCCCCAAAGAGGTGCTGATTGTCCCTTTGAGATGCACCACTGAAGTTCTGATTCCCAGGTCAAACCAAGTCAAAAGCACCAAATAAGCTCACTTTTCCAAAAAGCAAAGAGTCATATTTGGGATGCTGGATGAGTGTGATCCGTTCTTCCAGGTCCACAAGCATCAACTCCAGCACAACTAAAACAACACATGGATCCATGATGGCAATTTCCAGAACCCTTCAGAGGTGTCCTGTGCTGGCACTGCTGGCCCAACACTGCAGCTATACTATAAGGAGAGACTTTGCAATGGGTTCACTATTTCCCAACATTCCCTGCCAAATCTATCAGCTCCAAAACAAATGAAACCTTATCTCCCAGAGGTAGGATTATTCTGAAGTCATCCCATATCTCCCTGTTAGACTGTCCATCTCTCACACTCCACCTGGAGGAAGTACAGCCAGGTGGAGGGAGAAAGTGTGCATGGAGGATTGTGGGAAGCCTGCAGGACTGTGGGAAAACAATTATGAAGCTTTGAGGACCCAGGACGTATAGAATTTCCTGCATTGAGGACCATTTCTTGACTCCTGTGTTTATTTTCTCCCTTTTCAGTATGAAGAACATCTATCCCAAACTATAACCCTGCAACTAGATTCTTCCTTTCACTGCAACAAAACTGTGCCTGTGGCATCATGTCCTCTGCAGAGCTGCCTAGGAGCCCCTGTCACCACAGCCTCCTCCTGTTTACAGAGCATTTCATCAGCCATGCCACCTCCACAGAAGACCCACAACTTTAGGGTAGGCAGCCAGGCCCTTACACCACTGCAGCAGGCTAGGAGTCCAAACTGTTTTTCTAGAAATAACTAATCCTTAAAGATTCTTTCACTCCTTTACAATAAAGATAATACCACAAGACTTTACACCATTTAAAATAAAACTCCCATCAACTCCTGCTGGCTGGGCAGTGATGGGAGGCAAAGAGAGAGCTGTGAGTTGGGCAGGAAGAGAAAGAGGGGAAACCAGGAGGTTTGGAAGGTTGGGGATGTTTGCTTGCTTGCTTGCTTGCTTGCTTGCTTGCTTGCTTGCTTGCTTGCTTACTTGCTTGACATCTCACCTGCAGGTGAGGCTGGCCTAGAACTCATTATATGCAGCCAAGGCTAGCTTTGAACTTCTAAGTGTTCAGATTACAGGTAGGAGCCACCACAACCAGCTATAAACCTGTAAGGTGATACTGACCAATTCATTATTTTGGAGGGGAAAAAAACAACAGCAGTCAAGCCATCAGAATCGTCAGTTTCAACCTTTATCCCCAAAGCTCAAGATTCTACTTCTTAACAAGTCCCACAAGGCTGCCTACTAGGGGAGAAGCAGAAGTTTCCAGATATGTTCCTTTGGCCAGTCTTGCCTTGAGGATGGTACCACATCCACCAGAGCCTCTTCAGGGCACTATCTTCTCAAACCCTGAGTACCAACTACCTCCTAGCTAGCCCACCACTGTGCCATACATACCCATTGCCACCACCACACTGCAGCCACCTTGCTGGGGAGGAGGCCCTGCATCTCTTGGGAAAGGAACAGCCAGCTTATTCTTATAGTCCTGTATCGAATCCATAAGCAACTTAATCAACTGAAGGGGGAAGGGGAAGCATAAAAATTCTAAAAATAAAACAAAACATACTGAGTCCACTTGCTTTAAAAGATGTATACCTAATAACAGTTTCACAAATGACAGAAGCGCTTTCATTTGCCAGGAAGGCTTTTGATGAGTGGGTAAACTGCACACAGTTGGTGCTCTATAAATGATTTTTGACCTGAAAAATGATATGGCACTCACGATATGAACATCACACTATAATCTGTGAAGCTTCACACTGTGAGCCATCAGGGCAGAATCTGCTGTGTCTCTTCACTCAATATTATCACCTGCCCATCACCAGTCAATAGAGTACCGTATAACCCAGCTTTCAGCTCCAGGCTGGATTCTGCCCTGGGACCTCTGAGTATGTCATCGCCTCTCTCTGGGATGCTCATCTTCCTGATTGTTGTCGTTGCTATCTCTTTTAGAGTCCTGTCATGTACCCTGTTCTCAAAGCCCTCTTCCCTCCCTCTTTTGCTTGGTTTTCTCCAATCCCTCAATGTCTTCCTTTCCTGTACTGTTCACTATTAGATTTAAAATGGTTCCTATTTATCATCTGACACCCCCATGAGAACTCCTCCCGAGGAGAGGAGGACATGCCCTCTGCACATCCTCCTCATCTTTAAATACATCATCTGTGTACTTCACCCACAGATAAGCAAGTGCCTGGAATAGATAAGCATCTGACGGATAATGAATGAGTTCTAATTTTTCAGGTACTGAGGAGAGCTTGTCCGTATATTCTGCCTTCTGTCTCATTATCACAGCCGCTGTGTCCCCTCACCCCTGTTCTGAGGGTCACAAGTACATTCCATGAAGGTTCAGGAAGCCAGGGATTTAATCTGTGTCTCACCCCCAATGAAACTCACTTGTCTCCATTTCTATCCCCAGAACCATTTGAGTGAATGAATGTCACTCAGTAATTCAAGTGTTTCACAACCACTAACTCCAAAGGGCTTCAACAACGGCTTTTAAAATTCTCTAAGAGAATTCCATTGAACTTAAATGATCGTATGCATAAATATTAATGAAATTGTGACTTTTATACTAAAAATGTAAAGGTTAATGGCGACATTCGCTGTTTTTCCATTTCTCAAACACCAAGCAATCCAAAATCTAATATGCATACATACAAGCGTGAGCAATCTGCCTGAGACATTATACTCTGTCGCTGTGATACGTCCTATCTTCAATTAAGGTCAAAAGTCATCTGAACAGCTTCATTTCTTCCCACAAAGATTTAAATTTTACTTAATTAGTCTGTTCCTGAAAACCTCGTTTTCTTGAAAGTAAGCCCTTCCATCCGTTTGCATTTCTGCATGAAAATTGCTGCTTTCCCAAGACACCATGGTCTCCCTACTCTTCCTCTTGCTATTCAAATATATACCCTTTAGACTACACTCTGCCAAGTATACAAGAAGAACAACGGAAGCCCAGCATCCCTGTGTCTGGTCACCTGACATTTGGAAGCATCTCCAAAAGAGACACATTTTCATTTTCTGACTTTTAACCTTCTTCAGTGAGAAACTTCCAGCATGAGGCAGATGGCCCTATTTAGTGTGTGAGAGTATATGACTTTGTTTATTATGCTTTAGCTGTTTTCCATGATTTTGTACCATGTCTAACTAAAAACCTGAGCAAAACAAACACTAGAAACAATATTGTGTGGCATACACAGAGAACTATGACTTGGAGAAAAGGATATTCACCACTTCATGTCAGAGAACTTTACAGTGGTCCAAAGAGGAAACCTGGGCATTACCCTTGAGTACATCTAGCTCTGTCCTGAAGGCTCATCTCAGCAGCTATACCCTTTAGCTAGCCTGATCTAACACTCCCTCTTGTCTGGGTTGTAGACTCCAGACAACTATAAGTAACCTCTTTACTGTATTTCTGTATCCAGTTTGCCCCCTCCATGCCACTCTCCCTAAAACATCCCAAGAAACCTCTCAAAATCACACATGAAATCATGCCATACCTCCACTACAGCAAGAAGACTAGGGCTCTTCATCTCATTCATGCTCAGGCATCTTGTCTGCCCCCCCCCCGACACACTGTTGGTCCCTGTCCCTACTCCCCACTCTCCAATAACCCAAGGCATGTACTGATTCTACTGGTCTACAAACTCTCACTTCCTCACTCAGCCTTCATCCAGAACACTGTCCCATCCCTGTCTTCCTGACTAAGGTATCCTGAATTCTCTACTGGGCTGTGTGACATATGGTTCCTAGTGTGAGACCCAACAACTTGTCTGGGGTGAGCAGGGTACCTTGCTTGCTCTATTTCTTCTCTAACCATATTGTTTATCTAATGGATTAATAGCCTGGAATACATCACCACATGGCCTTTGCCTTAATATCACTGATACTGCCTGGGTGTGTTGTTCAAGAGGCTACCCCCAGTCAAGAATATATAGTTCTGAACCAAAACACACACACACACACACACACACACACACACAAACTGTGTGGGTTTGAAATGTAGAGGCAAATTTGTATGGCCCAAAAGGCAAGAATCCAGACTTCTCACTCCCTTACCAAATGGAAACAACTTAACAATAAAAAGCATCTACCTTTTAAATGATATAAGCCTTATGCTATATCTCTTTGCGAGGCCTCAACGTTTAGGTTTAAGGAAATTCAGCTTACAGCCTTGTACTGTCAGCTGCCCTGCAGGATGGCTTCTCCTAGACTGGTTTTTACAAGTACTTGAACACACTCTAGACTTCCTCTTTTCTCTTCTAAACACTGTTCTGACTCTTTTTAACCAATTATCTGGAAAACAATTTAGCTATTTTCTAAAAAAAAGTCTGTACTAAGAAAGGTCACTCTGCTGCTCAGACATTACAATGTGAATTCTATCTAGAAAAACCACTGCTGTGTATTATCCCTGCAAACCTCTTCTAAAAGCCTAAGGACAATTTCATCTAAAGGGATAAATCTCTACCATCTTTCCTTCTGAGGAACATTGGGTTAGAAAATAGTGAAAGAGGCCACAAGGGAAGGAGGGTACGTTGAGTCCCGTGGGTACCAAACACAGGAGGGCTTGCCATCAAATGCTCTTTTGAATTCCCAGAACTCTACACCATGTTTATCACACCTTCCCTTTTCATGGAAAGACAGTGCAGTGACCATGAATTAAAGACAACTCTGCAAATTCACTTGTCAAGTAACTGACAAAGCCAGGAACTAAACCTAGCATCACTGTGCAAAGCCCTTCCAACAAGGAGAAAACTAGGAAGCCAAACGTGGCTTCTTTATCCCTCCTAGTATCTATCCCACAAGAAGCTTTGTCTTAGATCATAGAGTTCTTCTTCCTATCTAACTATACTTGGATGTAATTTTATCTACAATTTAGAGATAAAATTGAAAAACAAAAGATTTACCATTATATTGTATAGAGTTTTATGTTAGAGTGTTCAGTTAGATTTAATCTGCATTAATTAAGATTTTTGTTTTTAGCAAAGCTCTATATTAACACATTTGAATTAGAAAAATAAACATTAAGTTTTCAATACCACTAATACACTTCAGCAAGACAAGTTCACCCCTGTTGCTCTCCAGTGTGCTTTATCAGTACTGTGGGAAACCAAAACAAAACACATCAGCTTTAAAATAGATGTTAGAATAACAAGAGTGTCTGTCTCGTTACATAAAGAAGCCTGTCTCAATTGCTCCCTCCAGGTGGATTTTCAACATCCTTTATAGGTAAGTTTTCCATCTCATTGTATCTAAACACTTAAGTTATCCATGGGAACTCAATTGACTCAGTTGAGTTTCCAGATATTACATTGCCAAGAAGTTGACTCCTAGCAGAAGGCATCTCAATCTCCCAAATGACCCCCTCTGGTTGCTGATTCTCTATAAATGAGAGATGCCCTGCCTGTGAGTCACTGAGTGAACATTCCTGTCAATAATTCATAGTAGCTAGTAGCTCTGCACACACTTGGAACATTCATTTCCACAGCGGTAAGTGAGATTTCTATGGTTGATAGCTTCCAAAAGCAGGTGGATGATTTTGTCATGTGGCGTGTAGAAAGGCTACACAGTGTTCAGACCCAGAACTCTGCTCCCTCACTGTGCTTCATCCACAAAGGTAACTTGAGACTGGATATTGAATACCATCAGTCAGTTCTGGGTAATAGCCATCATTTCCCTTTAACTTCTAAGCTAGAATAAAATGACTGTTGTCCTTTCTGGACTCTGTTTTGCATTCTACCTCCACCTCAGTAACATCACCATCATCATCATCACCACCATCCCTACTCCTACCAGCATCACTGTCTCCACCTGGCTCACAAAACAAAGCCAAAAGTCAAAAATCTTAGAAAGGAACTAGTGGGGGTGAGAATGGAAAACGGAAGGAAGTGAGAAAGAAGATGCACAGAATAATCAGAATGCATTATGGGCCATGTGATGCATACCTTTAAGCTCAGCACTGAAGAGGCAAAAGCAGGAGGATCTGTGAGTTTGAGGTCAATTGATCTACACAGAGTTCCAAATCAACCAGTGCTACATGTCTCAATAGAAAAATAATTTATATATATATATAATTAAATATAAATATCTATATATATATATATATCAAGAACCAAATTTAATTAAAGTTTTACAAAGTTGTTTTTAAAAAGAAAAATAATACTTCAGCAAACTCCAAAAGCTATACAGCACATATTTTATGTCTTCAATTAGCAATAAAGCCAGAAATAACCCATTAAGTACTTTTTATTTAATCACTTTGAATGCTTCATTCCTCCAACTGGGGTCAAAGAGGAAGTCAAAGTGAAATTAAGAACCACAAAATAAGGACAGAAAAAGAAAACACACTAGAACTGTAGGCTGTAATCAGAGCAATAGCCATGAGAAGTACGGTCTTCAGTGAGCTACCAGGACTGTAAATACAGAATACTGAGCACAAATGCATGAAACATTGAGAAGCTATTAAAAATACCAACAAGAAGATTCAAAGGAAAATAAGATTGGGAGGAATCAATGAATTTGAAATGAGGAAGAGCAGACTTGATCAATAAAACTAAAACTGTGTCATTTAAAAGACCAATAAATTACATAACCACATGAGGAGTCTGGACAGAAAAAGAAAAATGAACATATTTCTTTCACATTAGAGATGGAAGAAGATATGCCATAAATATTAAAATTTTTATTAAGCAAAAATATAATGTTCATTGCCAAAAAGCATATATTTCAATGAGATCAATAGTTTTGCAAGATGTGAACTGATCCAAAAGAGAATTTCAAACTAACTAAATAGAACTATGTCGTGAAAACTAAAGTATGAGCATTTCAATACCAAATGATTCACCATGTCTCCCCTGAACATATTATCAACTTAAATATTTTTTCTACTTTTCACGTCAACTATTTTCCATACAAAATATTTCCTGTATTCTGATAATTATATTTTCATCTAATTTTGCATCTTACTATTTTCAGACTAATTCTACAAAAAAGCTATAGGAAAAGTATTCCTTATATATTTAAACCATTCTAGAACAAAATATAATTTTCAAACACAAGGAAGGCATAAGATAAGCTCCCACCAAACATCATTTAAATGGAAACACTGGAAACTTTGCCTCCAAGACTCAGAGCAAAGCAAAGATGTCCATTCTTGCCACTGTTCTTTAATGTCATGAGTTTTGAGCATTGAAATGAAATAGAAGATATTCACAATGAAGAGAAACATGCTACATGACCCTTTTACAGATGGTACAGTCATAATATATAGGAAATCATGGGGCTGGAGAGATGTCTCAGTGGTTAAGAGCACTAGCTGTTCTTCCAGAGGACCCAGATTCAATTCCCAGCACCCACAGAGCAGTTCACAACTGTCTGTAACTCCAGTTCCAAGGGATCCAACACCCTCACACAGACATACCTACAGGCAAAACACCAATGCATATAAAATAAAAATAAATAAATCATTGTTTATTTATTTTATGTATATGATGAGTACACGGGAGTGCATCGGATCTCATAACAGAGGGTTGTGAGCCTCCATGTGGTTGCTGGGAATTGAACTCAGGATCTCTGGAAGTCAGTGCTCTTAACTACTGAGCCATCTCTCCATCCCCATAAGTAAATCATTTTTAAAAGAAAGAAAAGCATGGATTCCACCTAAAAATGTCACACACACACACACACACACACAAGCATGCTCGCAAAAAAAAAAGTTAAAACTAACTCAACAAAGCTTCAAGACATAAAATTTACATATAAAATTCAGTATTGCTTCTATATACTTCACAGAAAATTATGTAAAGTCTAGGAAATAATTCCACTCATAGAATTTACCCAATAAAAGAACAAAAATACCCAAAGATGTAGCAATAAATTTATCCAAGAAAAAAGAATAATCTTTACTCTGAAAATTGCCAAATATTGATTTGAACATTGAAAAAGGCAAAAACAGATAGGATTGTACCTCATATTCATGGGGTAGAAGAACCAATGCTGTTTAAACATGTACCCAAACCAACCTATTATCAGCATAATCCCAGTCTCACTGAAACAGAAAACCCTTCACGAAACCTTAGGACTCCCAGAAGAGCCATAGGAATCCTCAGGAAAAAAGAACAAAATTGGGGGCCTCATATTAACTGACTTCAAAGATACAGTAAAAAGCTATAAATACCAAAATAATGTGATAATAACATAAACCAGACACAGACCAATGAGATAATATAGGGAACCCACAGATAAATCCATTCATTCACAGCCAACTGATTAAATGGACTCTGGGAATACTCAGGGACAATCACTTCAGTGCATTTGTTTGGAAAACCATACATCCACACTCAGACCTTGTCTTACACTATATTAAAAATATTATCTCAAAATGGGCTATAAACACAACACCTGAAACTGTGAAAACACAAGAAGAAAGCACAGGCTGCCTACATCCCCATGATCTTCACAGCATTATTCACAAGAGCCAAGATAAGGAACCAGCCTTAGTGTCTGTCTGGTAAACAACATAACCAAACTCAACTTGGGAAGGGAAGGGGTTTGGCTTACAGTTTATAATCCCTCACGGAAGGAAGTCAAGGGAGAAACTCATGCAGGGGAAAAAAAACTTGAATCAAGAACCACAGCTGGCTTGCTCACAGGCTCACCTTCAGCTACCCTTGCTTTATACCCAGGCCCACCTACCTAAAGATGGCACCAGCCACAGTGGGCTGAACTCTCCCATATCAGTTTTCGATTAAGAAAATGCCATACAAACTTGCCAGAAGCCAAGGAAATGAAGATAGTTCTTTAGACGGGGATCTCTTTTCCCACATGTGTTAAGTTGACAAGTAACCAAGATTAACCATCACAGTGCCCATCAGTGGATGAATGGGAAGAAAAGAAGCAGTTGCTACTGTGTGGAAGACAAATGGAATAATGCTATTAGGTGACATCTTAGTGAACCTTGTAAACAAAAAATATGGTATCACTATCAACAACAGAGAATAACTATAGAGGGCATTGTGTCAAAAGAAATAAACCAGGCACAGAGAGAGAGGGACATACCATGTAACCTCAATGGCCTGTAGAATCTAGAAATTTAATGGACAAGGGGGGTGGGGTAGCTAGAGAGATGGCTCAGCAGTTAAAAGTACTTGGTGCTCATGCAAAGGAAACAAATTCAGATGTCAATACCTATGTTGGGCTGCTCACAACTGCTTGTGGCTCCAACCCCAGGGAATCTAACACCTTCCTCTGGTATTGTACTCACATGAACACACACACACACACACACATGCACACCCACCAGCACATGCAAATATATAATATATTAAATATTAATAAATATTTTAATTATATATACACACAAACAATTTTTTAAATAAATAATGACTGTCAGAGTATGGAAGATTAACTTTAAAGTGCCTTGAATTAATTCATATATAAAGAAAAATCTGCACCTCACTAAACAGTGAGTTAAACAAGCATTTGCCTACTGAGTGTAGACAAATATTTAAGAAAACGCCTAATTAAAAATCAGAACTTTAAAATAATTGTAATGCAGCTGCAGTCATTGCTCAGCATCTAAAAGTACTTGCAATTCTGAGCCTGAGCTCAGTTCCCAGCACCCATGTGGCAGCTCACAACCATTTGTAACCTCTATTCCAGTGACTCTGACACCCTCTTCTGGCCTGCACGGGGACCTAGCACACATATAATACACAGACTTGCATGCAAACAAAACACCTACACACATAAAATTAAAATAAATCAATCTTTAAAAGAAAATAATTGTAATGGCTATTGCTATTTGAGTCAATTTTTCTACTAATTTTATTAAATTATGCAAAAATCAACAATTAAAACACCAGTCTCTGTAAGTTTATTGAAATCATTCAAGAATAGTTCTACAAGGGCTGGAGAGATGGCTTAGCAGTTAAGAGCACTAGCTGCTACACCAGAGGAACCATGTTTGATTCCCATTACCACTTGCACCACATGGCAGCCATTTGTAACTCTAGTTCCAGGGGATCTGATATCCTCTTCTGGCCTCTGTGGGCATTGTGCATGCAGGCAACATTCATACATGTAAAATAAAAAATAAATTTAAAAGAGTATAGCTTAACATTATAGATCTAATTAATATCACTAAGTGTGTTAACAGATACCAGGGGAAAGATTAAAATGCCCTCAAAGGCATTTGTAATACAATTTAACAACTATGGATGATTGCTTTCAGCTTTTCAGTAAATCAGAAATAAAACGAATATTTTTTTTACATCCTGACTAGATAGATACACAAATTATTAGAAATTATTACTAGGAATTATATTAAGCAAACAAAAAGAGCATGATAAAGCCATAAGAAAAGGAATCACCCTCTCTTCTCCCTGACTTTAATAGGGACATTTAATCTACTTAGTTATCATTCGTTGTAAAGACACTTGCTGTGGAACCTGAAAACTTGAGTTTGATCCCAAAACCCACAGGGTAGAAGGAGAGAACCAACTCCCACAATTTGTCTTTGGACCTTCATATGTGTATGCCATATGAATGAACTCAAGACAACGTTATAAAAAATGCTAGTGTAAGTATAGGAATTTAAGATAAAGAATTTTCAATATTTTAAAATTATGAAATTTTATAGCAACCAAATCAAAAGGGGTTGTTTTAAAAAAAATCAAATGCTTAGCATATGGCTTACAGTCAGTGAATGTTATAGTTTTAGAAAACACTCCAAATATCTTTAAAAATCAGTTAAACCTCTATTTTGAAAACCAGAATAAAAATACCTAAAGAATACTTCAGAACTAAGTCTCTCTTATGAATAAGATATAAAACTCTTTAATGCCATACCTAACAAATAAATCACATCCAGTAATATAAAAAAAAAAATGATTGCATCACAACCAAGTAGCTATTCAAGCTGGAAACGCAATCCAAATGCAACCCAAGGCTGGCAAGATGACTCAGCAGGTAAAGGCACTTGCTGCCGAACCTGACAACCTGAGTTTGATTAAAAACCCACAGGGTAGACAGAGAGAACCAACTCCTACAGTTTGTCGTCCGAACTTCATACGTGCCATAGCAGGTACACAAACACACTCATATATTTGGGTATGCACATGCACACACAAATTAACACAATAATAAATATCACCCATGAAACAATGTTAACCTAAACAATATTGACATAATGACAAAATTCCACATGGTGGTCAATAGCTGCTAAGAGAGGGAGAATTAGTTTCTTCTGGAATGAGGTCTCACATAGGTTGTCCAATCGAGTGGTGTGGTGGTTTGAAGAAGAATGCGCTCCCTTAGGCTCATATATTTGAATGTTTGGTCATCAGGGGGTGGAACTACTTGAGAAGGAATAGAAGGTGTGGCCTTATTGGAGTAGGTGTGGCCTTGGAGTAGGTGTGGCATCGTTGAAGACAGTATCACTGAGGGTGGAGTTTGAGGTTTCAAAAGTCCAAGCCAGTGTCAATATCAGTCCCTTCCTGCTACCTTCAGATCCAGATGTAGAACTTGCAGCTAGCTCTCTAGCACCATGTCTGTCTGCATGCTGCCATTCTCCATGCCATGATGACAATGCACTAAACCTCTGAAACTGTAAGCCAGTCCCAGTTAAATTCTTTCCTTTACAAGAGTTGCTGTGGTCATGGTGTCTAAGACCAATAGCCAGCCAAGAATATAGGTAAAAAGAAGTTTCATGGGGCTGAAGAGATTGCTTAGTGGTTGAGAGCAATGACTGCTCTTCCAGAGGTCCTGAGTTCAATTCCCAGCAACCTCATGGTGGCTCATGATCATCTGTAATGAGATCTGATGCCCTTTTCTGGTGTGTCTGAAGACAGCTACAGTGTACTCACATATATATAAATAAATAAATAAATAAATAAATAAATAAATAAATAAATAAATAAAATGAAATTTTCACTCAATTCATGTAATACACCACTTCAACATAAACTACTGGTCATCTAAATAGATACAAGAAGAGAATGTAAAAAACTATCAAAACCTCATCATAATAAATCTCAGTAGATACAGGAAAAGAATGTTAATATATAATATTATAAATATAAATATATATGTATATATCAATACCTCTTCATAACAAAAGCACTTCATCTGAGGGGGGCAGAAAGCAAGCTCTTCAACATGACCAGAAACGCACTCAGAACCTTCAACCTAGTTAAGACTATCTGTGAACACCACACTTAGCAAACTCCGTGGTGAAAATGTCAAGCTTTCTCCCTAAAATCTGGACCAGGATAGAAATAGCGTATTACAACTCCTACTTCATGTTGTGCTTGAAAGCTCTAGCCAAGGCAAGTAAGCAAGAGAACAAAATAAAAGGCAGGAAGATAGGACAGGAAGAAAACAGAAAGATTTACACACAATATAATCTGATATAGAGAAATCATAAACAAATCACCCTAACTAATAAATGATTTTCAGGGCTTCAAAACATAAGGTTATTACATAAAATCCATTTTATTATATAAAAGCCATGAAGAACAATATGATTACATTATAAACTCTACTCCATTTACAATAGCATCAAAAACTAATTAAGGGGCAGAAAAGATACCTCAGCAATTGAGGCACTGAGTTCAGTTCACAGAAATCACATGGCAGCTAACAGCCATATGTAACTTCAGTTCCAGGGAATCCAATGTCCTCTGCTGGCCTACGCCCGCAATGAACACATTGTGGTGCATAGACATACATTTACCCAAAACACTCATACACATTAAATAAAAATAAATAAATCCTTTTGAAAAACTACTTAGGAATAAGTTTTTTTAAAAATCAGCAAAAATAATACTCTGAAAACTAAAAAGAAAATATCTTTAAATTAAAAAGGGAGATTGAAAAAGCTATCTCATAATCTTGAATCAATTGATTGATATTGTCCTGTTATGAAAGGGGACACCCCGAAACTGATTCATGAATAACCCCTCAAAGGCTCTGTTGAGTTCCTTGCAGAAATTATCAGGCTAGTCCTCATGTGAACATGCACAGTCATGAAGAGCAGAAGAACCAAACAACCTTTAAAAGACAGTGAGGTTGGTTCCTTGCACTTCCAGCTACCAAACTTACAACAAAGCTACAACACTGTCACGGTGATCAAGATATCAATGAAATGGAGTGAGTGGCCAGAAATAGATTCACACAATAATGGTTAGTTTGTCTTCAACAAGGATGCTAAAGTAATTCACTGGGGAGAAAAAGAGCCACAGATGGCACTGGGATAACTGATGTCCCTTAGCAAAGCATGAAGTCAAACCCCTACCATCCACCACTCACAGAATTTAACTTAAAATCTATCCAAAACAGGGCAGGAAGAAACACTTTCTTTACTGCTGTAGCCACTGGTAAGGTGCACATAATCCTCAAAACGAACTTTCACCCGCACTCCTAGAGAGAATCCTAATTACTTTTGGGGGTTTCTAAATTAAAGATGAAAATGTAGAGTAGGGGTAGTTAGGGAGAAGGATGGTTAGCGAATCGAGGCAAAGCGTAGAGAGGATGACAGGGATGAGTGGAATGAAAATACATAATGTAGGTGTGTGAAAACATCTCAGTTAAACCCACTGTTACATATAATTAGCATGCACAAATAAAACCACTTAAAACATCAAAGAGTTAAATCTAAGAGCTAAACCCATAAAATCTAAAAAAAAAAAAAAAAAAAAAACACCTAAGAGTGCATCTGAGCAGCCTTAGCTCAGGCTGTGTGGTCTCAGCTACAGCACCAAAAGCACAAGCAATTAAAAGAAAGTGCTCATCATCAAACTTTAAAACTCTGTATACCAAAGATAACACCACAGAAACAAAAAAGAAAACCCACAGAGTAAGGGGCAAATGTCCAACATCTGGTCAGAGATGTGTCTCTACAACAAAAAGAACCATGACAAATCAATTCTAAGAAGACAAATGACTCAGTTAGAATCCAAACAGACATTGCTCCAAAGATATGCAGATGACCAATAGAGCATGAAAAGACACTCAACATCATTTGCCATCCAGTAAAGATAGCGCTAAAACATAACAGAGATCACACCACGGCCATCTGGATGGCTACAATCGAAGAGAAGGATAATCGCCAGTTTTGACAAGGATGTGGAAAAGATGGGACCTTCGTACACAACTGGGGATGTAAGGGGTGAAGCTACTTTTTTGAAAAGGTATTGTGTGTATATGAATGTTTTTACTGCACACACAAAAACACCCAACACACCACATACATACCACACACATACACACACACACACACAGGCACACGCACACCATGTGTGTGCAGTGCCAGTGGTGGGTACCAGAGGGCCACAGATCCCCTGGAACTCTATTTAAAGACAGTTATAGGTAGGTGTTAGGAATCAAATCCTAGTCCTCTACAGGAACAGCTAGTGCTCTTAGCTGCTCAGCCACAGTATATGAGTTTCTCATGAACTTGAAGAGTCTCCATCTGAGTCAGAAGGTCCACTTCTAGATATGAATCCAACACAATGAAAACATAAATTGTGTATGGGAACATTCACTGTAGCAGCATTGAGAATATCCGGGTCAAATGTCCTGACAAATGGATAAATGAAAACTTCTAACTTCAAACAGTACACTAAAAAGAGAGAATTGCTGACACAAACTACTATATGAGTGAACTTACTTGGAAACTCTGTTCTAAGTGAATATACCCAATCAGAAACCATGTGGAATATGCTTTATTTCTATGCAAGAACCCAAATAGTCAAATCCATAGACAGAAAATAGACCTGAGCCCCCTTAAGACTAGGGCAGAAGAGATTCATGAGAGATTGAGAATAGCCACTGACATTTGTTGGGGTTGGATTTTCCAGAAACACTGTGCAATCCTGCTGTTACACACCTGGTCAGATGGCCTATTGACAGTTGATGGCTTCCCTGGGAGGGAACGTCGGTTTTCTTTAAGGTCGAGGGCCCTGGTAGGTAGATGCTCCAGTGGATGACATCAATTCGTGTGCGTACGAGCAGCACAAATTGGAATCAGTGCAGTACAAAATAAACAGCGCATAATGAGAGGGTACCAGGTGGGTCTGGGGGATAAATGGAAGTAAATATGATCAAAATACATTATATACAAGTATGAAATTCTCTAAAACTGCTATATTTAAAAATGCCCATGTTCAGTGTCTGCAGGACATTGTCCCACTAGACACTGTTATTCTAATAAATAATGAAAACAACCTGAAAAGGTGATAGAAGATTCTTACTTGGTAAAGATATCCTCGGGAGAGACTAATGGGGGAGGGAAGTTAATTCCTAAATATTCAGTGTTATATATTCTCCGTTTTATCACATGTTGAGTCTCTTGGCTATATTTTAATCTTTTTAAAGGTGGAAATCCGATCTTCTACGTTACTCATAGTCTTTTCTGTCGATTCTTTCTGCTTTGTCTTGCTTATACAAATTGTGCAAGTGTGGGAGAAGAAATCATAAAATCCAGAGGGGGGGTCCCTTATCTATTCCTTCATACTTAGTTTGTTTAGTTGATACCTGAGGTTTACTATTATTGAGGAAAATAATGAACAGACTCTCAGCTCAGTAACCCTGAGCTCTTTAGAGGTCTGCTATGGACATAAGAAAGACAGCGTTGAAGGACTCTGGGCTGTACACGGTATTTAAGTCCTTTCTCAAACTAAAGATATTTTAATCCAAAAGGAAAAACAAAGTGCTAAAGTTTCTAGACATAAGGAAAAGAAAGGTTTACCTGTTGAGGAATAACAATTCAATATGTATTCTCCTTTATGGTTCTAGAGCAATTGTGCTAATTAGATTCTTGCCTATATATCATGGACAAGGAAATTGCTCTCAAGACATGAGATGGAGGATGTGACAAAGGTGGGACACTAACTCATGCCAGACCAACTTTGAAACCCCCAGCCAATATGCTTCTTGCCTGCTGGGAAGCTCCCGTCTGTGCTTGTTAACAAGCAACTGAAGACTTCTATACAGTCTTAGGCAATTGTTTGTCGCAGCTACCATGGAGATCCTCACATTCCTGCCCCATCAAGTTAGAGAGGGGTGCAAAAGAACTCAGCCTTTCTGTGCTCAGAAAGCTGAGCCTTGGTTTGACATTCAAACTTCTGCACATAGTAAACTTTGAAATTACCCACATCTCTCACAGACACACAAGTTATCTTGTGTGGACCTACCTATTGTTCATAATATTGACAAAACTCATCCACAGGAATCAGAGGCTGATTCCTCTAAATCTCTTGAGGCTGAGAACAAACTTGATCATTAAAAAACAGGCAGATCAACTTATGGAACTAGAGAGATGGGTCCCCAAGTTCAGTTCCCAACAGCCATGTCAGGTGCTTCCAACTGCCTGTGATTCCAGCTCCAGAGAATCTAATATACTCTTCTGGCCTCCGAAAGCACTGTAATCATTCATGCAAATTTCACACTCAGATACACATATACACGTAAAATTAAAAATAAAAATAGCCAACTGTCCCATCAGGACTAGCTCCAGATGCATGGCTTGAGAAGCAGTTTGATGCCTAATGAGTGTAGGCTTCAAAGAAGCTTCATTTTGCAACAGATGGTGACAATTACAGAAAGACCACAATTGATCAATATACAAAGAACAGTTGACTATGGGGTACTGGTCTCCAGTTGATATGTCTACAACTCCTACACTGAAGGCTCAAGAAACATCATGAAGAGGGAACAGAAAGATGGTAAGAGCCAGAAGCCAAGGATGCCTGCTGCAAGATGGCGGGATATAGAATCAATTTACAAAAATCAATAGCTTTTCCATATACCAAAACCAAACATGCTGAGAAAGAGCACGGACACACTCCCATTCACAGTAGCCTCAAAGAAAATAAAATATTGAGGAATAAACCTAGCCAACGAGGTGAAAGACCTCTACAATAAAAACTTTAAACCTCTGAGAAAGAGATAAAGCAATCAGAAAATGGAAAAATATCTCCATGCTTGTAACTTAATAGAGTTAATATTGAAACAGAAATGACCTTTCTACCAAAAACTATTTATAGATTCAATGCAATCTCAACCTCAGTCTTCAGAAAAAAATCCTAATATCCAGAGAGAGAGAGAGAGAGAGAGAGAGAGAGAGAGAGAGAGAGAGAGAGAGAGAGAGAGAACTGCAAAAGACTCCAAATTAACCAAAGCAACATGAGCTCTATGTCTGACATAGGAGATATATATATATTTATATGACAAAATATATATATGACAAAATTACAAAGGTCACATAGTGCTTGGTGCTGCCCTTTGATTTGCATTAACTAATTTTTAGCTTTTTCTTTGACCATGCTTTGATACCCCAAGGGTGTGTGTGTATGTGTGTGTGTGAGTGTGTGTGTGTGTGTGTGTGTGTATATGTGTGTGTCTGTGTCTGTGTATGCCAGTGTGTGTGTACCATATGCATGCATATATATTATTTTATATGTTCATATAACACATATCAAGATATATGAAATTCTCAAATATATATAACTATATATATAATTGCTGAACATATAAGAATTCAAAAAACAATAAAAAATTATGCTGTAAAAATGGTCTATGGATCTGAACAGAGAATTCTCTAAAGAAGAGTTAAAAGTGCTGAGAGTGGGATAAATGGCATTCCCTATGAATGACTCTCCTAACTGGTTATCTAATACAAATATACACAAGTAACTACAAGTAACACTCAACAGACTAAGCAGGTTGTAGATATATATTTAGGTGTGTGTGTGTGTGTGTGTGTGTGTGTGTGTGTGTGTGTAAAACAATAGTAATTTAAGGGGGAAAAAAGGCCATAATTTCAAGAAGTAGCAAGAGGGTGGAGCATGGGAGAGATTAGAGGGAAGGAATCAGGGAAATGGCATAATTTTTCATTAAAAACATGTGTGTGTGTGTGTGTGTGTGTGTGTGTGTGTGTGTGTGTGCATGAGGATGCAAAACGGCCATGAGGAGGAACTAGGCTAGATATGATAGCAATACATTATATGGAATTCTCAAAGAATTAACAAAATGCCATACTATTAAAAATAAATAAATGAAATAAAATTTCTTGACTATAGATTGTTGACCATACAATTACTGCAAGCCCACAAGTAAAACTCTCAAGCTTCACCCAAGTTGGCTTTTACACTGCCTTTCTGACCCCACAGAAATAAAGAACCTACACACCCTATTTCCTCACCTCTGTGATAGCACACACAGCTCCTCCTGCTTGAGGCTACTCCTTCCTTCCCTGCTGGATTCCACCACTCAGGAATGATCCCTGCACACTGCCCCCTTTAATCACTGTCTCAATGGTCAATGAACTCAGCACTTGACAAAATTACAAAGGTCACACAGTGCTTGGTGTTGCCCTTTGATTTGTGTTAACTAATTTTTAGCTTTTTCTTTGGCCATGCTTTGACACCTCAAGGGTTCATAAATCCTTAGAATATTCTGTTTTAACTACTCCACAAGAACTTGTTACAGTCCCTGGAACAAAGAAGGCTCTTCAGAAGTATTTTCAGCAGAGCAAGAGGGATGAAGAGTCTACCAAAATTTTTAAATATTTGGTTTACCTAGTCAGCATTACTTTGAGCTTTCTCAGACATAAAGTCCTCTGTGAAGGGGACTGAAAATTACGACAGCCATAAGTGTTCTTCTCCCTGACCTCTTTCACTGAAAATAGATTTTTCCCTCATATACTATATCCCGAATATGGTTTCTCTCTACTCCTCAGTTCCTCCCCACCTCCCCTTCCATCTGGATCCACTACCTCCTCTGTCTCTCACTAGAAAACAAAGCAGGCTTCTAAGGGATAGTAATAAAATAAAACATTAGAAGAAAAAAATCCTAACACGTCAGAACAGAGTAAAACAAACAGAGGGAAAAGAGTCCCAAAAAAGGCACAAGGAAAACATCCACTGGGTCACACACTCAGGAATCCCACAAAAACTGGAAACTAGAAGCCATAATGTATACACAAAGGACTTGTAGGGCAAAATAGAGAAAATTATGTGTATTATGTGTATGTGTGAGTGTGTATATATACATATATAATCTAAAGGGTAGTTTGTTTCTCCAATGCGACTCTCTTGGAGAAAACTAAATCTTCAACTGCAAGTGCCTATCAATTAGAGATAGTTTCAGGCCTACGTCTACTTCTTCTTTCAGCCCTAGGATCCTGTCAGGTGCAGACCATGCAGGCCCTGTGCATGCTGCCTCGGTCTCTGAGTTCACACCTGTATCAATCCTGTTGATTCAGAAGGCCTGTATCCTCCATCCCCTTTCTCTGAGCCCTGAGTGAAGGGATTTGATGGAGACAGCCCATTTAGAGTAACATGAGTGTTCTTAAACTTAAAACTTGTACCTCTGGAGACTTGCATCCGAGGTCTCCAACAACAGCATTGGTTTTACAGTGACCAAGCTTCTTCCTACATCTGTATTACATCTATCTCTGTGTACTCCAAATTCCCTTCCCCAGGAATTTTGTGAAACCTCCACCTTTACCTAACAATCTGATCCTTCTTAAATTCCAGGAACCTGTTTTTTACAATGCTGCCCATTTCTTCCCATTCATACTGTCAAGTATTTATTTACGTGTGTAAGTGTATGATTGTGTACACGCCACAGCACACAAAGAGAAGTCAGATAACAGCCTACAGGAGTTAGTTCTCTCCATCTACCACATGGGTAGGTCCAGCAATCAAACTGGAGTTGTTGGGCCTGACAGCAAGTGCACACGAAACTATCTACCACACTCACATTTTTGTTATATAACCATCATTTTCTCTGATGCCTTCTTTGACTAGTACAACCCTAGGTAGGATTGGCCCTGCCTACCTTTATCAAGAAGAGCTTCTAATCCTGCATCCATAAAGCATCTTGGTGTTCATCTGTCCATGGTCCTACTAGCTTCTCAGAACCTCAGAGTAAACATTTGGAGATACTTGCTTTAACATCCAATGTCAAGTACAGTTTCCATGGAAACACACAATGGAGGCTTACAGAAAGTTCTTAAATACAACTGATTAACTTGTTTGATGACCAAAATATGCTAGGTAGGATGTGGTTTTGTACAAATGAAGTAAATTAGAAGATAGACAATAAATACTCATGAATGGCCTTTGAAAAATAAGTACACAACCTTTTGCCCAAAGTAAATTCTTACTGCGAAGTAAATTCTAACATTAATGTGCTCAGTAGAAACTAGATCCCAGATGGCTGCCACATGTTTCAATCTAATCCCCATCCCTAGAGTCCAAAGCATCTTATGTAGTCCTTTCATTCCAAAAAGACTCTTGAAAATGTACAGAGCTTTCTTCACCAGGCATGGGGCACACACCTATATTTTCAGAACAGAAGGCAGAGGCAGGAGGATCACCAAAAGAGTAAGGACAGTCAGTTGATGTAGTAAGTTTCAAACCAGCCACTGACATATAATGAGATGCTCTTCAAGAAACTAATTAATTAATTAAAAGAAGAAAGTGTTTCCTACCTGTGTTCCAGCTCCCGGATGGACAATATCACCCCTGAGGTGGACGGCTTCTGCTGCACTGTAGCCAAAAAGGTGAACTCGCTCTTATTCCGAAACAGCTGGATCAGCTTCTCACTCACGTGAGGGGCCGAGTGGATCTCTCTCTGTACATCTAGGGGTCAAGAAAGAGGCACAGGAGAAACTGAGTGTTGGTGAAAAGGAGAGATGCAGAAAACAGAAGCATGGGAGGGAAAAATGGGGTCAAGTTACAAGTGAAACTTTTAAGAACCTAGATTGCTTTTTTTTTTCTTCCTCTTCTATCAATAGCTATCATTTTCTGGCACTGTTCATCACCCCTCACAGCTACATCCATTCAACAACCCCAGAAATGCTATCTCTGTCACCAGGCCCACGTGTCACTTTAACAAGTCACAATAGGCCAGACAATGGTTTTCTGACATAAATTTTGATGGGATAATGAGCAATTTGGCCTTCTGAAAAAAATCAATAGAGTGGCCATAAATAATGTTGGAGGTTGGGAAAGTGGGGTTCTGAGAGTCAGAGAATCTCAGACCTGGCGAGACCCAACAATAACTAATAGCCTTCAAATTCTATGTTCCTCGTGGACTTGGCTTCTCTTCCCCCAACATGCATCTAGAAGCCCTGCCCTTGTCTTATACCTAGCAGAGATCCTGCACTAACAATGGCAGGCAACACCACCTTTGCTTGAAGAATAAGACAATACACAATTCACGCTAGTTTTCTGTAAGTGGGTTTGGAATAACTCTGTAAGCCTGAGTTGGATTGCATTCCTTATGACATATTCTTTAGGGTCTGCAGGGTCTAGAGGTACATGAACCCTGTTCATCCTGCTTCTACCTAGGAGCCTCTGTCTCCAGCATCTGCACACTAAGACAGAGGCATCTTCGTCACATCTCTCTAGGCGCTTGCTCATTGTTCACTATTTCATGCTCATCTCCCAGCAAAAGAACTGGACACCAAAGGATCAAGCATGGGGATGCTATTGCAGAGGAGGGCAAGTGACCATCAAAGGTCATTTGGCTTTTACAGTGTTTACTCAGAGCACCAGGAGGTCTGCTACTAGATAGTATTTTCTAGATGTGACAGGGAAGTTATACCCAGGAAATCACAATAATATGGCTGCCTAATCAAGACCAGCATAATGACAATATCATTTTGGCATGCCAATATGGATGAGGGATGAAGAGGGATAGGCCCTCAATGGCTCTGAGAAAGGAAGAACCAATGTTCTGCAGGAATGAGCCTCCTGATAGGTCATTCAATTCCAAGTAGTCAATCCTAAACATATGTTCAATGAACAGCACCAGATGGACTTAGTAGATTATACACACACACGCACATATACATACGTGTGTATACACATATTCATACATATACATACATGTATCTGTATGTGTATAACAGTAATAATTAAAGAAGGAGTCATGAATTTGATAGGGTACGGGAGGTATTGAAGGGGAGAATGAGTGGAAGTGTAAATATAATATATAGGAAATACAATACAGTAAATACAATTTTTTTGTTTTTCTTTTGTTTTTTGAGACAGGGTTTCTCTGTGTAGCCCTGGCTGTCCTGGAGCTCACTCTGTAGACCAGGCTGGCCTCAAACTCAGAAATCCGCCTGCCTCTGCCTCCCAAGTGCTGGGATTAAAGACGTGCGCCACCACTGACCGGCAAATACAAAATTTTTAAAAAAGAATTTACATTTTAAAAAGGTATGAAAAAAAAAGGCCATGAATTTGAAAGAGGGCAAGGAGGGGCAATTAGAAAGGTTCAGAGAGAGGAAAGAGAAGAGGAGAATGATGCAATTATATTATCATCTCAAAAAGTGAAAGAACTAATTTTTGAAGGTGTGTTTAGTGGTACGCTCTTGTAGACTGCTCAACTCTCTGACCATGTGATAATCGTTCGGTTACTTCTCTAAATGAGAGAAACCAGTTCAGATAAGGAAACTTTAGAGTCTGTGTAAGCCACATTACAGGCCTGTATTAGGATCTTGGTGTATCTTAGAAACTAAATAGTGGTTTCTAAAATGAAAAATGCCACAATGGTTGGGCGAAGGCTCAATCTTTCCATGTACATGGAGGGGGTGAACAAGGTGATTTCTCACAGCTCTTGAAGCTTAGCTTATGAGACAACCAGCTGCTGTTTCTCGTAATGAAGAACAACACAGCCTCTCCAGCTGAAGAGTCCCATACAGGCAGTCTGTCCCATAGAGGCAGGACACCAGCAAAACCCACATGCCTGACACTCACTTTTCAGCCCACTGAAAACTCATCACTGCTTATCATTAATGGCTATATCTCAGAGAGTGCCCAGGTAGGATCTTGAAGAAGATTTTGAAGCATTTTTTTCCTTTTTAAGATTAATTTATTTTTACATTATGCATATGCATGTATTGCCTACATGATGTCTGTGGACTATGTGTACACATTGCCTATGGAAACCAGAAGTGGGCCTAGGATCCCCTGGAATTGAGGTTACAGACAGTGGTTATACCTTACTACAGGCCAACATGAGAGAAAGCCACTTAAGTATTGCTTCTATGGGGTCTAGGGAGGATGGCTCTGTGGTTAAGAGCATTTGTTGTTCTTACACTTGGCTTTGATTCTAAGCACCCACATGACAGCTAACCACTGTCTGTAACTTCAATTCCAGGGGATCCTCGGCCCACTTCTGGTTTCCATAGGCACTGTGTTCACATAGTCCACAGACATCATGTAGGCAATACATGCATATGCATAATATAAAACATAAATTAATCTTAAAAAGGAAAAAAATGTTTCAAAGTCTTCTTCAAGATCCTACCTGGGCACTTTCTGAGATATCTTCAAATTTTACTAAACACAGTAGCAATTTATCTTGCAAACTAGATAACATTGGCCAAATTTTATTAACTTTATTTTTTTTATATTAGTGCTAAGCAAAATTCTCCTTCATCTATATTTATTGCCAGAAAAAAAAAGATTTCTAGAATGAACTTGTCTGCTTTCTTTTGTCCTTTTTCCTCTCTCTTGTCCTTGGGTATCTAGCCCCTGGCCAAAAATCTCCATATTAAAATTCACAGCTGTAAGCTTTCTTTAAACAATAGACTCACATACACAATTCCCTACTTACTGTGGCCATCGGACATCTAGTCAATGTTTCAAACACCTATAGTTACAAGACTTTCACTCTTGGACCCAGCCTCAAACACCCTGATTTTCAGTCTTAGTAAGCATAACACCTAATCCTCAAGCCAAGCACTAGAAACTGTCCTAGGTTCTTCCCACTTCTCTGCTTCTATGTCCAATCCAAGAGCAGGTGATCTGACTCCTATGTCTGTAATTTATCTGCTGCTCCCCAACTTCCCTCTCATATCTCATGTTCTAGTCCCTCCTGACATTCTTTGTTGACCCCTAACTGGTTTCCCAATTTCCATGCTACCTTCTTCCCATCTTGCACACAACAGCCAAATGCTCTTTTGAAAACATACATTTGAATTATGTTAGCCTCCTGCTAAGATTGTACAGTGACTTCTCATTGTCCATGGGATCAAATCCCATTCCATCATAAGGCCAGTGAAGTCAGCCATGGACCCATCTAATGCATCTCTCCACCGCATCTCATTCACCCTTCTTCATTTGCTAGAAGAACACATCCTTGCCTTGCACCTCTGTCTCTGCACTCTTCTTAGGGAGCTCTGTAAACGCCTGCATCCTCCTCCTTGAATTTTCACTGCAACCCTTAAGCCACCCCGTCCAATGGGGGTTATCCAGGAATGTCCCTCTTCCAACCCTGGGTATTTACTCCTTTTGACTCATCATTACACACTGACTGTGACCAGTTCATTACCTCCTTATGTGACAACCAATCTTTGTGCTATTTACTTTCTCTCCCTGATAGACTGCAACCTCCTTGATTGAAAGTATATCTATTTATTCATTGCCTGACCCCCGTTCTTTGTGCCTGATGCAAAGGCATCCAATTTAGACACACTGATTGCTCCATTTATTTTCCTTACTTTATATTTTTACTTTAAATAACTACATATATTGCACTCAGAAAATATGCAAAACCAGGAGATAAATTGGT
The DNA here is from genome assembly GCF_004785775.1 of Grammomys surdaster. Classification (NCBI taxonomy): domain Eukaryota; kingdom Metazoa; phylum Chordata; class Mammalia; order Rodentia; family Muridae; genus Grammomys; species Grammomys surdaster. The sequence continues at coordinate 1,428,095 of NW_021620473.1, read as the reverse complement.
CTTTCTCTTAATGCCAGTATAGATATCTTGTTGAAGAAAATTATATTTGGAGCCAATCCCTCCTCTTCTGTACAAGACACCCACGAATAGTCAGAACTACAAGCCTTGAAGGTTGAGCATTTTGCATCCTAACTTTCATGCATCTTTTCATACATTTTTGGCATATTAAAGGAAAAAGACCTACCTACCAGAGGGAACTGTGAGAAATGCTCATTTGAATACGTGGAGACCTCACGTATGATCTTGTTGCTGTCAAGTAAGCACTTGCCAGAATTCAAAGAACTCACAAAGCTACCCCACTTCACACAGCATAGAGGCCTGAACTCCAGAGCAGGTCGCACATCACCGAGACTGCGCTGAGTTTGGCAGATAACTAGCTGAGTAACCTTGGACAATACTTCTCCTCTTTGAACTCCATAATCAACTGCTGAAGATCAATGGATCAAGTTATACGATGCCTCAGCTTGAACATCTTCTCATTATTGTTAATTAATTTACTCTGCCCTAGACATAGAGCAAAAGAGGGTATTTTTTCCATCTATGAAGCACCCAGATTCTATAATTGCTCTTCTTTGTTCAAGTTCCAAATTAATACTTAAAGATTTCAGTTCCTCAAATACTGGCATGTCACCGCCTCTACAGAAGCTGACTTCTTCCCAGAGTTGAAAGAGCAATGAGTGAAATGAATTAACGAGCCCCTGGAGCAAATGTCGTGCTGCCATGTTCTACCACGGTGATGCATGTTCAGTGTTCCTTGAGAATATTCCATCCAAGAGAGAGAATGAGGAAACTGCACATGTGGATCGAGTTTGTAAGAAGCATGAAGCATAGATATCAACTTGAAATCTGTGAAATATGTTCAATCATAGAGCAAATGAACAAAATCAGAGTGCTGAACACAGGGAAGAAGAATGAGGATGAAGAGCTGATGCCTTCCTCTGGCACTGCAGGCACATATACAAACACACAGAGAGACCTACATTCATATATGTAAATTTAAAAATAGTAAAATGTTAAAAAAGAAAGACAAAAGCAAAATCCACCTTCAGGACCCCTTTTTGCTACTGAGTTACCTCCTCTAGCTTTAATAGAAAACTAGACTTAGAGAATTTAAATAATTTTATAAAGGACACTGAGCTAGGAGGCCATTGCAGAGACTCCAAGCCAGCTCATCCTACAGAACACATTTCTAACTCTGTGGTATCTGCTGTTTGTCACTCTGTGGTCTTGGTGTCTATGTCTGTGGATAGAGACAAGTGCCCATCATGAGTCCACAGCTGAGTATTCTGCATCCACCCGGGAAACACTGAGTAAATGAAAGCAGGACCCCTAATGAGGCAAATGCTATCAGGTAAAAGAAACTTGGTACCATGCTTACCTGTCACTCCTCTTATCTCCCACTCCACCAGTGCCCCTGCATCAGAGCACTGTAAGCCCCACTGCCCTTCCTCCAGGACACAGCACTCTCACACTGCTGTCCTGTCTACAGCAGCTTTTTCAAGAACCAGCTCTCTCTGACTGTTTCAGGCCAGCTGAGTCTCTGTATTCTGTCCCCACTGTTCATAGCACAACCACCAGTTTTGTGTATGCAATCATTTTTGCATGTGATTAACTTTTAAAATAATATCTTGCTCCTTCTACTGTAGATCCCATGAGAGACCCTTTACCAATGTGCACCCAACATCTACTACTGGTACACACCTAATAGAGATCTGATTACTTGGCTAATAAGAGTGATCTGGTTTGCCCGCTCCTGAATAAAACATCCGACAGGGGTGAGCGTCACCATGCATAACCCAACCTGTTGAGACAAAGTGCACTCCCATAGCAAGCTGCCTAAGGAATAATAAATCTTCCGTTAGGGGATGGAGCCTAAGAAACCCTATGACACATGGTACTAATCAATGTTTGTAATTACTGTTTGAATCAACCAAGAGACATCAGGGTGCCCCCATAATTTCACTAATGAGAGGATGTGTGAGGCGGATGAGCCCTCCTTACACATTTGATGATATCAGGAAGAAAATTCAACACCGTAACTTTTTAGACTGCTTCTCCACATTGCCCCGGCAACTCAGCAGAATCAACCTGCCCATTCCCATCGTCCCACGTTGACTCAGTAGCATAGGACTAAGGAAAAGGGAAAGAGGTATGGGTGCCTGCCCATTTGACCCACAGAATGGGAAAACACACAGGGAGACTAATAAAAGATCTCTACAACATGATTAAGACTTTGTTATTTAATCAAAAGCTATCTAAGAGTAGAAAACAGACAATTACATTATGCTATAGATGCCTGGAGGAAAATCACGTGTCATAATCCTAATGTCACTGAAGTTATGAGATCAAGAAGAAAATGTCTAGCCATACTGTCCAACAGTTACCAGATGTTCCAGGTATGGTGAAGCATGCTTCTACTCCCAGAACATACTTGAGACAGAGACAGGCGGATTGCATAAGTTTGAGGCCAGCCCAGACTGCATAGTAAGTTCACAGCTAGCCTACGCTGAGTCACAGTGAGACCCTGTCCTCAAAACTCCCAGGAGATGAGGATGTTGGTTACTGTTAGAATGCTTGGAAGGACTATGCAAGGCCCTAAGTTCAATTCCCAACACTGCGCATGCTGCACAATCATATCCATAACAGGGAAATCAAGTGTACACAGAATCTATTCAGTTATTCACGCAGATAGCAGCGTGGCCTTCAGTGGATATTAGCCATTGTGAGGGATAGGTGAACTGTTTCTTCTTTCCATGTGTCTGAATTTCTGAATATTCTCTAGAAGTTATTATAAGAAAGAAGACACATTTTTCTGAAATATAAAAGCATGTTAAATAAAAAGAGAAGACCAAGAAGAGAATGCTACAAAAGAATAGAAAGCACCATTCCCCCTGCTGTCCATCACAGCCATGAGGGGCATCCTTAATCATGAAATGGCAGGTGCTCCATCAAAGTTCAGCCCAGAGTCATTCTCTATGAAGACCCTTCTCTCCTTAAAGGAAAGAACCAGTCAGCTCCAAATGGCCTGAGTGGACATGGAAACTAAAATAAGGCACTCAGCCTTCACACCCAGACCCTATGCCATGTATAGCTCTAAGATAAATCAGGAAGATAACAATAACTTGCCATCAAGCTTCCTTGGACATGGTTTTAATCTGCTCTGTCAATAGTCCAAGGGCCAGGCAGATGTGCCCACCACATCGAATATGCAGCTCTATGCACAGGAAAATACTGAACTTGAACAAGAATGCATCCTCCTGCAGCGTTTGCTGTCTATAGTCTTAAAAAGATAGAAAGGTGTCTTCATCCCTGAGCTTTGTAAAGGGTCCAATGATGCATCTGTTCACTCAGTTGATCTCAACTTAAATACCTTTATTGAGCCTCTGAACCAAGGCAAGAGGATTACTATGTATCTTTACAAGGTGTAAGACTGAATGTGGTGGTGCGTGCCTTTCAGGGACCATATAGGATAGTATTTAACAGCTCAGCTAAACTGATGATCTGCTAGAGATACCTTGTGTGTATGTGTGAGTGTGTGTGTGTGTGTGTATGTGTGTGTGTGTGTGTGTTTTATGGTTGATATCCAAGGCCAAACACATTCTAAACAATTCATCCCTAAAACACCTCCACAGCACCTTTCTTTCATTTTCTTTTAAACATCTGGGGCTGGCCTTGAACTTGTGGTTCTAATGTGTTAGCCTCCTGAGTAGCAGGTGTTACAGACTTGCTATGCCTACCATGCTCATCTGAGATTCCAGGTTTATCCATCAGGTGTATAGCCTCGGATCAGTTAACCTCTCTATATTTCACACTCCTCATTCCCCAAATGCAAGTAAACTGCCTGTACCCCGATGGAGATAGTACAACTATGACAATTAAATTAAGTAGTGGATTTTTAACCCTTAAGATACTGTCTCCCCATAAAAAGCACATGGTGTTTGGGACACCTAGGTTCAAGGCCCAGATCCTGTAGGATGTGTGGAGTACCAAACTATATTCACAGCCAGCATCTGATGGTTCTGCAGCCTGAGCTGAAGCAATGGCCATGTTTATGGCTGAGTATGGCTGTGGGCCAGTGGGAGAGCAGAAGGCAGGTGAACAAGTATTGTTTGCTATGGTTTGTGGCAGGTTTAACAGCCTGCTCCAGCTCTCATCTGCTTACAGGAAAGTGGAGAGTCGATGGGATTTCTGGCCACTTTGCAGTCTAGGTCCAGCCAGCCAACAGCCAAACAGTTTTGAATTTTTACTTTGTGCTGCTTAGCAAGGATTTTAAATGCATTCGTGTAATCTTCAAAGCAGCACAATGAGGTCAGTGCTCTTGTATCATCCCATAGGTCAGTGAAGAATCCTTTGTGGAGTAGGCAGAAATCAGACTCTGATCCACTTAAAAGCCAACCTCAGGAGACCACTGCCCGTCTTCTCAGACATGCCAGGATCTGGCTCTCAGCTCTGCCCTGCACACACTGGGAATAGTTCATCCTCCTTTCTCCATCTTTGAGTGACTGTGGCTGTGACAGGGTGGTGCTATCCTGCTTTTCAGGATTCTGTCACAAATAAATGGAAGAATGAGTCCATACGCAGTGCCATCCCTAAGGAAGTTTCTGAGATGTTTGCAAAGGAGAATTCGAAAGCTAGCCACTTAGCTCTGAACAGGACTACTTTCCAGGTGTCTGTGTATGTATACACGACATATTCCATAGCTGTAAAAACCCACTGCATGAGCCGTGAGAGCCTCACTTTAATGAGAACAAACGTCTGGCCCAAAGAATGTAAGGGATTTAACCAAGATCCCTTCTCTAGCAAGCAGCAAAGATATGTGGTACTGGCTAAATCAGTAGCTCTTCCTGTGCATGGTTTCCCTAACCCCAGATCCATGCAACCCTCACCCCACACACATGCCAGGGTCAGCCTTCTCCAAGAGCCTCTGCTACCCCTTATATACTAGGTGCAATATTGAGCTTGCATTAAAAGTTTGGATCAGTGACTGACCTAATTATAACTAATCCTCCTTTGTGTAGAGTACTAATTTTAGGCATAAAAGGGACATTTTTTAAACACTGCATTGGCCTTGACCTCACTACATTTTCTCAATGTCAGTACTAAACAGTGGGACATCATGTTCAATGGCCAAGCTTTCCAATCCACGACTGCTCACTATAAGTCAGTTTTTACATGTTGCTTCGAATGCTGTTTTTCAAAAATAAAAATCTGCCTGCATTGAAGTTCAGAGTGATTTTAATATGCAAACCTCCTACAGAGATGATGTCTCATTTTAATTATTGTTTCGGTTTAATGGGTTTTCATTACATTAGAGGCTGGGACAATTAGTAGGGTGAATAGCTCATGTTTTAGAGGTAAGTTGCTGAGACTCTGGGGCAAGAAGACAGTTGTGACACACACAGGCAGAATGCTGAGCCCTGAGAGATATGCTTGCGTCTGACTAATAAAAGACAGAACAGATGACTTCCTTACCCAGCTTCCAAATATGACCCAAGTCCCCTCTCAGAGCCACACAAACACTCTAAGCATGGGTTTGATAGGGGGGCTTTTAATCTCTTAACTTTCTATCAAGAATCCAGATGTCCCTGTCATTGAACCAGAGAGCACTTTGAAAAGTTCACAGCCTGTAAAGCAAGGTGTCAAACCACAGGCAGATAGTCCTGATGAAACTGTCTTACACACAAGTAATTCAGTTGCTTTAGTAGATTAATGTCTGACTTTCTACCCCTGGGAAATTGGTCTAACTTCAATGTAGGATGCAATGACCAAAAATCATAATGATTAACAAACTGTCAGGGAGACAAGAAGAAATGGCTTGAGTGACCAAAGCAACATTTCACCCCAGACACTACACAAATGTGTTATTCTGGGGCCAACAAGGCAGTGTTGCTTCTGAGAGAGATGAAGGAAAGAGCGATCAGGGAAGGGGCAGAGTGAGAGGTCAAATCTGCTGAAGTGGGATCTGAGGTCAGAGGTGAGGGATGTGACTCCTTGCTAAGGGGTGGAACTGCTCCTGAAGAGAGAAGGGACTTTCTTTCCTAACTAGCTAAAGGAGAAAGTGAGTGGAGTCCTTCCTGAGAAAACTAGCCTGTTCTGGTAGGGCAAGCCTGGTTCCAGTGCAGTGAAGAGATGATTCTGTTGCAAGAGGAAGGAGTGCAGAGAACCTTTCCACAAAATAAGGAAACATGAAGCAACAGGAAAGCCACACAACTCCACTACTACCGAGTGATGACATCTTCATCCTCACTGTCACCTCAGGCCCAGCTCACGGGATAACATGTAACAGTAATTCCATGCATGTATACGCTGTGCAATTATCAAGTCAGAAGAGTTAGCAACTCTATATCCTCAAACGCTGTTAAATAGTTTAATAACATAGTAAATAAACTTATTTATGGGATGGTGTCGTGTTTTAATACCCACACGCAGGTTCTAATTAATCAGGGTAACTAGTGTATCCTAGTTGCAAGACTGTATGTGGAAGCCACCCACTCCTTTCATCTGGCTAGCCATAAAATATGTTCCAGGTTCACTGTGACAGGCGCAATAATGGAACTCATCCAGGTAATGCTCGCTCTCAGATCTTATTTCCACTCTCCTAAAAAGTGCACCATCAGCTCTTGGTTCCCAAGTATTAATCTAATTACACGCCTTGTTAGCTAATGAGTTCCAGGCTCACCACTGAGGCCACCCTCCTCACTATTTATCTATGTGTCTTGACTACAGGTTATCTGTGTTTTTATTTTCCCTGGAGAAACCATGCATCCCAGGCCTTTAGACCCTGGATAAGCAGGATGGTAACATTTTTCTAACAAAAAGTAGGCCGCCGGATACTCCAGAGTCCTAAGAGATGCTCTGAGAAACATAAGCATCTTTCCAGAAAGGGGGCAGTGGGCATTTCCTTTTGCTGTTTTTTTTTTTTTTACAGATTTTATTTCAACAGCATTAAACACTAATGTCACCCTTAAAGTGAACTGCGCAAATGTTGTTTGCTTCTTGAGATCAGAGCAGTGACTCCGGTGCAGGACTTTGTTTAGCCAATGTCCCACCCCCACCCTTTTAAACAAGAGCCACCACCATGGGCTGAAACTACAAGCCCTGTTTACTGAAGCATTTTCAAAATGAATTTAAAAAAAATAAAAACCAACATGGATTGGAGCAAAAGTTGGTCTTTGATCATTGTTGCAAATATGCCTAGCTCATACCTGTCTGGAGTGTCCAAATTCAATGGATCCCTCCCTTTCACTTTCCTATTTCATTTCAAAGGCTGGCTGTTAGGTTGCTGAGGTATTGTCTCTACTTGTATATGATCTGACTTTAACAGTTGGCATTTCTTCCTGCTATCTACTAATCACCGTGAAAAATGTAGTCATTTTATTCTTTCATATCCATAATTGGACCACCAAGAAGCTCTCAGGAAGAGACAGAGAGGTGCCTGAAGTAAGCACAGTCTCCACACAGATGTATTACAGCTCCCGTCCACTCGTAATTCTAGCCATCCCCTGTCCAAATCTCACCCACGTTGAGGGTCAACCAAACTTTGGTAATGACCCAAGGCTCCAGAAGCCCAGCTGAGGATGGTTTTCCCTTTCAACTGCTAAGCTCAATCATTCGTTCACACACACAGGGGTCTGTGGTGCTATTATCTGTGCCAGGCTCTGTAAGTTCCAGACGTGGCCAGAAAAGACTCATCTAGTCAATATAATTAGCTGAATGGACACATCATGCTACTGACTTCTTGACAAACCAGTGACCATGCAGCAACCTGGCTTCTAGGTGACACTCACAACCTGCTGCAATCATCCTCACCTCCTCTGTCCGATTAGCTCAGCACTTCTCACCTCCTCTGTACGATTACCTCAGCACTTCTCTGGTTTTCCTCCATGGCGGGGCCATCCTGAAGTTTCTTCGTTACATCCTGTTTTGCCTGGTCACTACTCAGAACATCTCATCCATCAACAAGTCCTGGGTTCCACCTCACTTGCAACAATGAACCCTGACTCTACAGACCTGCTAGGTACCAGCTATCCACCATCAGCCTCTCCTTCTTGCACCTTTTCTTCCATCCTCTCTCCTACTTTCTCCCGCCTCTATTAATCCTTGCTTCTCTTCCCACACACACATGGATGCCAAAGAATCCAAAAGGTCCATACTTTTTGTTCACCTCTCATTTCAAACCCTCAAACAGCTGGCTTTAGCAGCTTCCTGAAGCTGCTTTAAGAAACCCCTGAAACACTGGCTTATGAGGACATGCTTGTTGTATCTCAAAGTTCTGGGAAACTGGGGAGCTTAAGAGACAGAGCCAACGTTTGGATGGTGCTGTTGTTTGAATCTGGAAGTCTACCCATCTTGCCCTAAGTGTTTGAACATTTGGACTTCAGCTGGCTGGTGTTTGGGGGCTGTGGAACATCTAAAACATGGAATATAAATGGATGAAATGTGTCCCTGGAGGATGGCCTTAAGGTTTTACAGTGCAGCATACTCTCTGTTCTGGGCTTCCTGGTCCATCTAGATGTGACACATGTGCCAGCTGTCAAACTCTGCCAGGCCATCCCTGCCATCTTAAACTGTCTCTTTCCCAACTATGAGCTGAAGCAACTGATGAGATAGTATAGTTATCCCTCTGGGATCTCTGGGGAAATCTATTTCTGTGTGCTTTCCAGCTTTCTGTAGCTTGGGTCTCCTTCCCCAGTCTTAAGCAGCACAGCCTCTAATGGTCCCTCTCTGCCTCTGCCTCCTTGTTTCTTCTCTCTCTGACTTTGTATTTCTATCTCATACGGCCTCTTATTTACTGAGCTCTCTGGATAATCTAGTGTGGGGTGCCTTCTTCTAGCTCCATAACTGCCTCTGCAGAGACCCAGAACACAGTCCAGTGGGGTGCAGCAATTAGGATGTGATCTCTCGCTGGGCACAGGCCATTCTTCTGCCTACAACAGTGCCCGCTGCAATCTGAATAAAACTCTAATTCTTTGTCCTGACTTGAGCAATCTCACATGATCTAACCCTTGCCACGTTTTTCTGGAATCCTCTGAGTACATCCACCCTCATGAGACATCTGTTTGTCCTTTAAAGTTGCCTACATCTGAGGGACTTTTCCCAGGTGTTCCAAGAGTGTGGGATCTGAAGCAAAGTAACATAGTTCAATTCCTGGCTTTGCCAGTGCCTAAGCATTTAGCCTCGACCAACCAATTCCTTTATTTCCTCTTCTGTGCCTCCTGTAAAATGGGGCTTATATTATATTTTCCTTTTGGGAGTGAGTTAATGGGCATAGAGGAATTAGAACAGCGTTTAGCAGAGTCATCTGTAAGACTATAGGCAAACATTAAGAATATGTTCTTTGCATATTTGACTATGTTCTCTGGCTCTTTCCTTTAGCCATTAGCTCCAACATCACATCTCTGAAATGCCTTCACCAGCATCCCTATTTAAAGGCAACTACCTCCCTAAGTCATTTAGTCACTCTCAACCTCCTGCCTCTAAGTGTGTGTGTGTGCGTGTGCATGTGCGTGTGTGAGAGAGGGAGGGAGGGAGAGAGAGAAAGAGAGAGAGAGAGAGAAAATGTTGCTTTTTATCTCATATAGATATAGATATAGATATAGATATAGATATAGATATAGATATAGATATAGATGATATAGATATAGATATAGATGATATAAATACAGATGATATAGATATAGATGATATAGATATAGATATAGATTTAGATTTAGATTTAGATATAGATGATAGAGATAGAGATAGAGATAGAGATAGAGATAGAGATAGAGATAGAGATAGATATAGATGATATAGATATAGATGATATAGAGATAGAGATAGAGATAGATGATATAGATATAGATATAGATATAGATATAGATATAGATATAGATATAGATGATATAGATATAGATGATATAAATACAGATGATATAGATATAGATGATATAGATATAGATTTAGATTTAGATTTAGATATAGATTTAGATATAGATGATATAGATATAGATATAGATATAGATATAGATATAGATATAGGTATAGGTATAGGTATAGGTATAGGTATAGGTATAGGTATAGGTATAGATATAGATAGATATAGATATAGATGATATAGATATAGATGATATAGAGATAGAGATAGAGATAGATGATATAGATATAGATATAGATGATATAGAGATAGAGATAGAGATAGAGATAGAGATAGAGATAGAGATAGAGATAGAGATAGAGATAGAGATAGAGATAGAGATAGAGATAGATACAGATATAGGTAGATGAGATTATTTTTTTCCACATTTGTCTGTCATCTTTGGCCACCTCTGCAGGAATATGCAGACTGGTGTAAAGTTGTAGACAGAAACTCTTGCCTTTTCTCTGCTGCATTGCTCATACCCAGAACACATAAATGGTTGATCAATATTTGTTGAGGATGGATGGATGGATGGTTGGATGGATGGATGGATGGATGGATGGATGGTTGGATGGATGAACAGATTTGTGCTACTCTCTTTGCTGCACTTAGACAAGGACTCCTCAAAGACAGGACACTGTAACATTCTTTGCATTCAACCAGAACCCAGGACAGAGGCCTGCACAGCTTACACTCTCCCGATGATTAATATGTACATGAGAATATAAAGCCTCCTTTAAAGGTAAACATACACACAAAATCATCATGACAATCACCACTATGATCATCCTCCATCTGGTCACTCAAAGACTGACTGAAAGACAAGGGTTTCCAAAACCACACCTTGAAATGAGAGACTTGGAGCACAAGAACTCAGTCCTCTGTACATACAAGCGGGTCTGGAGAGTTGCTGAGACTTTTCTAAATAAAACATCAAAAATAATACTACAACTAGCTTGAAATATACAAATAAAGCCAATTGCTGGGAATTCTTACCAACTGCTACCCACCAACTTTTCTGTGCCTGCCCTTTCCACAGAAGCCTGCAGCTTGAGTTCTGTCAAGTGAAGGCTTCCCCACCTTCCTCACCTCTGTTTCCATGTTAACAGATGTTCAGAGGAGACACAACCTAACTTCACACAGCACCAGATGCTCTCAGTCTCATAAAATGCTGTGCTAAGCAAGTCTGAGCCCAGCGTTTGTGTTCAACTGGAGCAGGGCAGAGGCTTCGTCAACACTAATTTGACATGTGAAGATGTCTGCTCCCCACTCACTCTCCTGAATGGGTCAATCACAGCCCTCTGATGAGGCTTACAGGGGCTTTCCCAATAAGATTCATGTTGAAGCTTGGTCCTTAACCTAACGGCTCTGAAAGCTGATAGGTCTTGAAGAGGTGAGCCTGGAAGGTGACTGAAACATGGCCACCTTTGTAGACAGATCGATGCTGGTTCTGTGGAATGGGCTAAGTCTCTCAGAAGTGATTTCAGGGCTGTGAGAGAGGTTGCTATAAAAGAGCAAACATGGGCCCCTCCTGTCTCTGCTCTATTGTCACTGTGATGCCTATTTCTCTCTTACGTGACACACACATTAGATATCCCTCACACGTGATGGATCCCTCACTGGAAGATGAGGACTGCCAAGGTCATGAACCTTCAAGAACTCGTGACCTAATATAAGCCTCCTTTCTTCATAAAATACTCAGTCTCAGATGTTTTCTTTATATCAACACAAAATGGTCCACGATACCCTCCCTCTTGGCCCACAGCACCTAGGACATAACTGTGTCACTCTCTGAGCACGTACAGTCCCCCTTGCTCCAGTGGCCCTGGTGTTTATGGGACAATTCAGTCTCACTAAAATGAGGAGGTAAGATTTAATGGTTTTGCAAAGTAAAAAAATTCTGTAGATATTTTCTTTACAGTACACCACATAGTCAACACTGCTGAATGGTACACTTAAAATAGCCACACCAAGTCCAACAAAGGTAGTTGCTTGTCACCAGGCCTGATGACCTGAGTTCAGTCTCTAAGAAAAAGAACTGACTTCTATAAGTTGTTCAAATATGTGCACCATGGCTAGAATGTAAATGTGCCTGCAAACACACATACATACACACACACAAAATGAAAATTTTAAATTATTTAAAAGAAATGGTCATGGCAGTAAAATTTTGTTTCATTTCTCAATATAATTAACAAAAATGTAATTTGATTTAATAGGAAGTCTGTCTCCCTAACGTGACCACCAGAATCTTGCACAGCAGGATCTAGTGGACCATCACAGACTGAACTTTGCTCCTTCCAGAGGCTCTGGCCATCTTTAGGTTTCACTCACACTCAAGCGCTCTCCTGACTTAAAAACTGTGGGCAAGTCATCTTTTTGCCTGGAACACACCTGTGCACACCCATGCCTGTCTATGATACAGTCTTAGGCAGTCTTTAGCAGAAAAGCTACTTCCTGCAACTCCAGGCCCAGATGATGTGGCTTCTACATCCCAAGAGCATTTCCTTCTTTGAAACTATCTCGCAGGGAAGAAGCTGTGTGAAAGCTGAGCCTTGAGCTAGAGCACCTAGGGCCACAAAGCATGGAGAGCAGGTATTGAAGGAGCTTTCAGACATGGTTGAGTGGATAAATGGACTCTAAGTTTCCCTTAATAACATAGCCTAAGCTATGAAAATACAGAAATGTAAGATGCTTTGCTGCTGTCTGTATGCTCTCCCTGAGCCTACTGTAAAAATTAAATGCATACATCATAATTATGGTACCATTATAATTTGTTCTTTATCTGCCTCATTTCAATTTAAACAGCTCTCAACCTTCAGTTCCTGTGGCTAAGGGGGTTCAGGTAACAAGATCAAGTCCATTGAGTCTCGCCTCTTGATCCCTCCAATCAAAGCCTTTCTTCCCCCTCTCAGCATTTTATGGAACAAGCCAGAACGTTTCACCTTTTCCTCTGTTCAGATCTCTCCAGCTTAAAACTCTCATCAGAAAGCTCTCCTCAGTCTCTATGTCAGAATCACCTGGCAACAGAAAAACTAGGATGTCCAATCCTTGCCCCAAAACAGAAAAAAAAAAAAAAGGTTTGGTGCACAGGCATTGGTGTTTAAGCATCCAAGAGAACGTGACAGCAACAGCTGACACATGGGTCTTACTTAGTGTTCCTGCTCCAGATAAAATGCATCCAGTTTAGTTCCCGGTGTTACCCACCACTACCAAGAAACACACTATACTTTATCAAGCCTAAAGTACCATAAGCTGTAAAATGTCCAACTTATCCCGAGAAACAAATCACGTTGACTGCAAAAACATAAGAGGTACCATTAACTGTAGATTATTTATATGACTTATTGCATAATTTAGCCAATTTCAGTGTGTGGGGAGCATCAGTAAAACACAGTACACAAACGGGGAGCTGTGACGGGTAATCTCAGTTGTCAACTTGACTACAACTGGAATCAACTAAAGCTCAAGCATCTGGGCATGGCTGAGAGGTGTTTTCTTGCTTGAATCATTTGAGGTGAGGAGAGTCACTGTAAATCGTGATTTCAGCATCTGGTGGCAGGTCACATACAAAGATACAGAAGAAAGAACCCCTCTGAGGGGCATGCTTGCCCTTACTCTCACTTGGCAAGTTCATCTTCCCTGTTACTATGTCCAGATTCCAACACAAACTGAAGACCTGCATCTCTCTAGGAATCCTTCTGGTCTCTAACACCAGATTGTGACGTGAAGACATCCAATCTCACAGGCTGAATGAGCAACTACCAGATTCTTGGCTTTTCTGTCAGGTGACAATCTTTGTGAAACTACCTGGACTTCAGCCTGTAAGCCACTCAAATAAATTATGTAGAGATAGATGATAGATAGATAGATAGATAGATAGATAGATAGATAGATAGATGATAGATAGATAGATAGATGATAGATAGATAGATGATAGATAGATGATAGATAGATAGATAGATAGATAGATAGATAGATAGATAGATAGATAGATAGATAGATGGATGATGAATGAATAGACAGATGAACAGACAGATTCTATCAGTTCTGTTACTTCAGCGAACTCTAATAAAGAAGCTTTTGTGTGAACTTGAGGTCTCTGATAAAACAGTGAGATGAGATGTCCTAGCAACACAAGGCCTGTTTTCATCAGCATGGATGCTGAGGCTGGCAGAGAAGATGGTGCATGCTGTCATTACCAGCTACTGCAGACCCTCTCAGGTACACACTGTTATTTCACTCTGTTATTTCCCAGCTGACCACTGCGCTCTGAGATCGTGGATCCTCCCAGACGTGTCCTGACCTTGAACCAACATGTCCCACAACCTGTATACTACACATAAACCCCTTCTGCTCTCTGACCTTAAAGGTCATCTTAGCTTTCGCCTGGGCCTTCCATCATCCCATGTTTACAGCCCTTGCTGCCTCTCCAGGCTCCCCACTGCTGATTCTCCACAGAATGTCCAAGCCCTGATAACAGATATGGATCTGTTCTTTCTCATTGTGATCAAGCAGAACACATAAAACAAAAATCCACTTTCTCTTCCCTGGTATACCTTCATTTTCCTGTGTGCCGTGATATGGAAAGAGCCAAGCAGATCAGTCCTGCACTGAAGTGGGATTTCGGGGTCAGAGGACCTGTGATCTCCTGTCAGTCTTGACACTCAGTACCTGAGTGACATTTAATAGCATTAAAATCCAGGCTGTCACTTAATGTCTCTCAGCCTCATGGTCTCCAAAAACTGGTACCAAATGATAACGATGGCCTGTCTACCATAGAATCTGTCTGATGGACACATGGCCACCGACATGAATGGTACTGAAAATATCATTCACTTTCCTTCTGGTCTTCAAGCCATGCTGGGATGGGCATCCACACAACATCACAAAACATCAGGTGAGACAAGGCCTGCATTCTGCAGCCTTCTCAGACATCATTCAGTCGGGCACTGTGAGCAAGGGACCACAGCCAGGGTAATAAACACTGAGGAAGACATGCCACAGTGAGTCCATGTGTAAGCTGGACCAGAGTCAGGGGAGACCACAAGCATGAAAGTTTGTGTCTCCAGATAAATCTTAATAAACAAGAAGCACCCGAGCCCTGTGTCAGTAAGAGGAGACCTGTGTGACAACAGCTGGCTTTCTAATGAGCCTGACAGATTTTTTTCTTTCTTTTTTTCATATTACTATATATATATATGCTAAATAATTGCACATATTTATAATTATTATAAAATACTATATAATTGTGATAGACATTTTATTTTTATTTTTTATTTTATTTTTACTTATTCATTTTACATCCCATTCACTGCCCCCTCCCACAATCCTTCCCCCTACTCCCCCTTCCCTTCTCCTCTGAGTGGTTGGGGATCCTCCTGGGTAATCCCCCCACCCTTGTATATCAAGTCTTTTTGAGGCTAGATGCATCCTCTTCCACTGAGGCCAGACAGTCAGCCCAGCACATATCCCACCTACAGGCAACAGCTTTTGAGATAGACCCTACTCCAATTGTTTGGGACCCACATGAAGACCAGGCTCCACATCTGCTACATATGTGTGGAGAGGCCTAAGTCCAGTCCATGTATGTTCTTTGGTTGGTGGTTCAGCCTCTGAGAGCCTACTTTCTCAATGCATGATAAAAACCTGAAGCCTGAGCTTCCTATCTAAAACCTGTGTTGCTACCCTCAACATCTGTGAGGTGTGCATGGTCTTTTTAAGGTGGGCTTCTTCTGACACATTTTCCCCAGAGCAGTCATATCAGATGATCTAGGTGCCCCCATTGTATAAAAACAGTGACATTTTTGAAAAGCAGGAAAGAATACAGCACTTTGATCAACTAGAAGGTGACGACGTGAGTATGGTCCATGCACAGAAGCTGTCAGCATTTCTATTTACATGGACCTCCTGCTGAAGCCCTCTCCCTAAATACGCTCCATTCAGTGGCATGCATGGAGCCTGTCACTGTGCATCCCAGGATAACTGAGCACGGGAGCCTCCACACAACATAAATATGTGCTACACACTCAGTTCTTCTCTAAAACTTTTCCAAATGAATTATTAAGAAGATTCTTAAATTCTTCAAAAAAATGTCACCATAATAACAATTTTATCTTCTTACACCGTAATTATGATGTGGAGCTTGGCTTCTCTTATTTCTTCCAGACACACACAACTCATGAATAAAATATGACAAGGTTGACAGCAGCCATCGGAGAGGCTTGGTCCGTAACAGCAGACGTGTTCTGTATACAAAGAGCTCTTGTGTAAACTCAGGCCTTTGTTTGTGGCTGGGTCTTATCCAACAGAAAGATCACATGTTCCTAAGTCACTCACCCTTTCTCGTCAACTACAGCACCTGAAGCCAAGTTGAGTTTGTTTTTTATGGAAGACGTTTTTAAACAATTGGGGATCAAATCCCAAAACCAAAGGGCTCACCAGTCACTAAGAAAGTAGCCTGACACAGGACATCACATAGTTCAATCAAAGAAACAAGCAGAGCTGCAAAAGGATGTAGACAGGTTGACATCTGAGATGCCCCTCATGTGCTGCCATTCACTGGGTCTTCACACACCCACAAGATCCTCTCCCAAGAAGGCTTTTCCTCCACAAAGGCTGCCAGGTTCCTTCTAAGTCCAGGCTTTGGTGAGTCTTTCAAAGAAATAAATGTGAAATAGGAGAAGGAAAGCGGCGTGTGGTGTCGCAAAGCCATCAGCATTTATCAGATGGCCCTGGGGATGTCAGACTACAAGTTCTGAGCTTTCATTTTTTAAAGCAAATCTATAAGAATCTTGTCCTATCTCACATATGAAACAAGCAGGCTTTCAGGTCTCCTTCCAAATGAAATCTCCCTCCCCTCCCTCCCCGAGTCAGAGTTGTTTCAAAATATGCATCAGCCAAAAAATAAAAAAGCATTTTAAAGTCATCCCTTGCCTAGAAGTTGAAGGACTGGGACATTCAGGACTTCCAGACTAAGCCATTTTCCAAAACTCCTGAGCTGAAGGTTTGTTTGGGGAGCTTTACAAACAAATATCAGATTAAGCAGAGATGACAGACTATCCTGGCATTCCTTAAGAACATGAACCCTGTATCATCTGGAAAACCAGACACAAAGCCTAAGCATGCGCTGCTGTTTCCTCCCATCACTGTGCAAACACACAACTATAACTGGTTTTTTGGAAACTGCAGGTCTGCATTTTTTTTCATCTTTACTCAAATGTTTCAAGACTTGGCGTAGTATTGAACTGTGACCCCAAGCCAGAACAAATCTGAAGCCAAAGAGAGTGGGCAGTCACATGAACACATAGTTTCTCAGGAAGCAAGTGGAAGCATCACATCTCACGTGATGTTATGTGACATGAAGCTGTACAGGGTCACCAACTGACATTTTCTGACACCAGATATCTTAACAGTGATTCTGAGTGGAGCCAAATAGAATTCTACCGCCACTTACCACCATGCACAGGGAAAAACACACACATGCCAGATAGAGATACACATATGCCAAACATACACACATAGACACTCATGCCAGCAGAGTCTCTCCACCCATACACTACATCCCCCCTCCCCCCACACACACACATAAGCATGCACATGCATACTTCCTGTTTGCACAGCACAAGCCTGAATCGTTGGCAGAAATAAACAAGGCAGTAGTTTGAATACTCATGAGAAGGAGCTAATTTTTATTCCCACAGGATAGTGACAAGAACAGCCTCTGGTACTCATCTTCCTCTGAGCTGTGGGTTTGGAGAAGCTCTGCCAGCCCTCCTTCCCACGGACCTGATTCTTCAAAGCAGCTAAATGAGGCTGAGTAGTTGGGCAGTGGCCTTCAAATCTTTAACAGACATTGCCAAATGGATGGATACCAAACTTCCATTTTGTGGTAAAAAGAAACAAAGGGGAAAATAGAGTAAGATTCCCAAACCAGCCACATGCCTACTTATGTCAATCAGATGGGAATTCCTAACAGATCTTGACAGTTTTTTGCTACTGTTTTTGTTTTGTTCTGTTTTATTGGTACATACTTATGGGGTGCAGGGCAATATTTCAATACACATACACAATGAGTAATGGTTACAGAAGATAATTGGGCTATCCATCACCTTAAACATTTATCATTCCTATCTGTTAGGAACATTCAGATCCTCTCTAATACCGATTTTAAAATCTGCAATCATTGTTGCCAGCCAATTATCCTCCTGTGCTATGGAACATCAGATGTCATCCCTCCATCAGAATATCCCATATGTTAAAATTCAGGCTCTTGCCTGGTAGTTCTGGAGTTAGTCTATCACTATGGGCCCTGTTTACCTGATCATCCTTCTCTCCTCCTCCCCCTTCTCCTCCTCCTATCCCTCCTCCTCCTATCCCTCCTCCTCCTATCCCTCCTCCTCCTCTCACTCTTCCTACTCCTCCTCCTTCTCCTCTTCCCTGGCAGACTCTGTCCTTTGCTTTCCACCTATTCCTTAAGAGGCAGAGAAATGGCAACATTCTATATTTTCCACCCAAAATCTAGAGAGGTTGTAGTACAAGGTGTGACATTAGTATGCACCCTAAAATGTCTATATCTTTCCAGTCACAATTCCAGATGTGGTTGGTCATATGCATCCCATCTGTCAACTAAACAACAGAGGATTGAATATACATGTCAGGTCACCCAAGGGATGAGTCAAACACAGCTGAAACCAGCACAGCACCTGGTGTACTCCAAGCTAAACCTTTCGTTTGTGACACAGGAAATGCTGGCCAAGTTCAGTCCTAGTATCAAGCCTCTTTTCCTCTTTGTAGGAAAGTATAAGTTCAGGTCAAATTCAAAAGATAAGGGCTCCCCCCACATGCATGTAACAATAAAGAGTCACTATTTGTCATAGGCAAGGCTTGAACATTCATATTTTACAGAACAAGAATACATGGCATGGGGATATTTCTTGGAGAGATTTCAAGGATTTGGACTAAAATGGCCAGGAACATACATGTGAGTTAACTGGAATAAGAGTCCTTGTCCACTTGAACCCAGGTCTACGCTGCTACTCTAAGAGGCCTAAGTGGTGAGGACCCTTGGATCCCTCAAGTTGTGACTCTCAGGAATCCATCAGGCATAGCTTCCTGGACATACACAATGAGTTGTAGGACCTCTGTCAACTCAGACAATAGTGGCCTGGTCTCCAGAAACTTCCAGACCGGCCAGACTAGAGTAGAACAATGCCTCCAAAAGTGGATGAAGCTATGGGACTGAATGGCAAGGGCCCTCAGGACGGACTTAGGAAGAGTTGGTTTCTAAACTTTTGCACAGGAAATTGGAGGCCTTGCTGCGGCAAAAAGGAACACAATGAACATGTTTATCAATGCTAGCAGTGTTGCAGCTCTGTCGTTATTTAAGATTCTTAGACCTTACTAACATGTTGGCTTCACCTAAAACAAGTCATTAGCTGCATCAGAAGAGAATATCTCGATGTGAAGGTATTTCAGCCCATCCAATAATACTGAGGGTGCTCTGAACACCTGAGACTCCTGGGCAGCCCTCCCCTATAAGTGAGCACAGAGCCAGGGCACAGTGGAAAACTACAAGAAGCAAACACTGGAACATGCTCAGGTTTTAAGTGTGAGGCTCCTAAAGGGAGAAAGGTAGGTGTGAGAGATGAGCTTAAAGGTAATGAAGGGAAAACAAGCACTTAGGAGGAGAAGAAGAAGGAGGAGGAGGAGGAGGAGGGGAGGGGAGGGGGAAGGGGGGAGGAGGAAGGGGAGGGAGAGGGGGAGGAATAAGAAAGAGGAGGGATACAGGTTCTGTCAGACAGCTCCACAGCTGAGACCCAGTGTGCCACTGAGCAGCTGTATAACTTTCCTGAGCCCCAACTTCCCCATCTGCAAAATATGAGCTATTCCCTTGTCTCCATGACTAAATACTAGCAATAAGGGACCTAAGGGTTTGTTTGGTTGCATGGTTTAAGAGTTCACCATGAAAGAGAAGGCATGGCAGCAAAGGGATCTTCCCTAAGCAGCACCACTACCTGGGACCAAGAATCTCAAACACATAAGTCTAAGTAGGGTATTTACATTCAAACCACAATGGAAAGTCGATCTCCTCACCTCACAGATAAACATGGCACAAGGAAAAACATTTTCCTTCACAGCTTCCTTTTTTCCCAACCCACAGAATCCTCACTGATTCTGAGGTAGTTACTTTGAAAACAGGACCAAATAGTACATATATTACTGACAGAGAGGATGCCAAACCAATCACGCTCAACCTGAGTGATTTTTGCCTACCAGGAACATTTGTCATAGTTTGGGAACATTTTTGAGATTATAGCCTTGGAAGGCTACTAGCATCTAGGAGATAGATGTTAAGGACACTGTTAACCATCCTTTAACACACACAGGACAGTCTTCACCACCACAAAGAAGATTTTGCTGTCCCAAAGGTCACCAGTGATGAAAGCGAGAAACTTAGACTTGGGTGGCCTCTAGCAACCTCACAAAGTCAGAAATTCTCTCTATAGCACTCTAAAAGATTGTCTTCCTGGCTTTTGTTTGAACATTATCAGAAACAGGCACTCAGCGCCTCTTCATTATTGATCAATTCTCACTCTAAACATTTCTTCTCTGATTAAATCAAAGTGAAGAACTCTTAGCTATTGTCTGATTTTTGCCTTCTCCCTCTCTGCGGAACAAATCTAACTAGCTAGCATGCAATGTTTTAAGAAGATCTGTAAGTGTGCAAGGCCCTGGCATTAATCTAGAGTTTCTGCTCTGGGGAAGTTTTCCCTGTAAGGGATGGAGGTGAAACAAGATGTAAAATAAGGCAGAGCAAAAACAATTAAATAGAATCTCAGCATACATGCTGCATCCACCAGGAGAAAGAACCACATGAGGTTGGCCAGGATGGATCAAGAAAAGACAGGGTACGTGTGAAGACCAACCAAAGGGGCTGAAGCACAGACACAGACATGTTTGCTTAGCAGAGCATCAAATAAAAACAGGTACCATAAAAGTGAGGCATCCCCAGGAACCTGATCTGATGGGGGTGAGGGGAGAAAGATGGAGGGGGACAGAGTCGTGGGAAGTCTCAAGTGCCTTGTAAGGAGTGTAGATCCCTCCAGCCACAACCTACGTGAGATAACAGCATGACAAGTTCCATGGAAGACCAGGGTTGGCTACAGTGTAAAGTATGACCTGGAAAGGAAGCTTAGAGATGGGATGGGGGAAGAAGAGTAAAAGGTTGTCTGGAGTTTTAGGAAGGTGATGAATAGGTGCATGAAAAGGGCACATCCCTCCAAATTCACATGTTGAAGCCTCCAATGCAGGAAATTGGAATATGGGACCTTTTGTTGGTCATTGATTTTAAGTGGGATAATGAGGATGCAAGACTCTTGATAAGACTGAAGCCCTTGAGAAGGTATCACAGGTGTCTAAAGAGATAGTTTAGAGGTTACAAGCATTAGCTTCTCTTCCAGAGGACCCAGGTTCAATCCCTAGTTCCCACATGACAACACAACTATCTGTAACTCCAATTCCAAGAGATTTGACACCCTCTTTTTGGACTCTGAGAGGATACAAACATATATTCAGACAAAACACTCATATACATTAAAAATAAAGAAAAAGGAAGATACCACAGATCCCCTACAGAACATGGGTGAGGGATCATTACAGCACGTGAGTGAGGGATCACTATAGAGCATGGGTGAGTGATCACTACAAGAGTGGGCGAGGGATCACTACAGAGTGTGGGTGAGGGATCATCTACAGAATATGGGTGACAGATTACTACAGAGTGTGGGTGACAGGTTACTAACAGGAGCATCTTGACCCTAAATCAGCCAGTAGTAGAAGGTCTGAACTCAACAGGGATGATGGCTCCTCCATTGCTGCTTTGATGGAAACCCCATCAGATAACCTTCCCAACCTATGTATTCTAGTACTTTCAGAGAGCCTGAGGCCACGCTTGGGTGAGGATCTACTGACCTTCCCCATCTCTTCCTTCCATAATGGAATGTCAACAGCCCATTGGCCTGATCATGATTGACACTTTCAAGCAGGCACAGCTGATTTAATGAAGGTGGCAACTCTTTTGCTCAATGTACTGCCTTGGACAACACAGTCTCCACTTGACATTGCAGGGCTGTGGTATACAGAGTTGGGGATTACAGTAAGGTGGCTGGGTGAGGCTTCTGTGTGTTCAGAGATGGGAAGGAAAACAATAATGAAAGGATCATTCAGGATAGTGAAGACTACTGGAGATGTTGACGACAGTCATACAACACTGGGAGTGCTCCTGAACCATCTGTTTCTAAACAACTGTGACTAAAGTAGTGTATTATATATGCATTTTATTACAATTAAAAAATACTGGGTAGGAAGTAGCATGAATCCCAGAAGAGAGAATGGGAAAAGGAGAAGGAAGTATTCCCAGAATGAAAAACTGAGAATAAAAAGAGGGTTTTAAATATGATTGTCCTTCTCCGACAGGAATCCCTAACACCACTCCATGCAAACTGTTTCTCCACCATTCCAAGTACTCTTAGTTTCTCCAACAAACTGAAATGGTGTTTATTCATCCCAGTACTCTGGGATTGATCTGGTATATGAACAGTCACAGTCTAATGGAGCCCTTAGCACTGACCTCACACTCCACAGTGACACAGAAAGACTTCACTGTGTGATGGCTCAGAGCCAGAGCCATTTGTCCTCATCCTTCAGAAGTTATGTACCCAGACATGATCTTGGTGGCCACCTGTGGGGGATGGTTCTGGTACACAGTGAGCAACAGCCACAGCTACTGGTAACACAGAGACCACAAGAAGGTCCCTAAGAAATAAGAGTGACCTGGCTCAGAATGCCAATAATCCTGCTGAAGTTCAACTATTAACTCCCTCATCTCCCAGGATCATGACATTATGTCCTGATAAAATAAGCCCACACTGATGATGTTAGCTCTTCTGAGATATCCTGAACTTGAGTTGATTAAAGCTTAAGATATTTTTCATGTGAATTGTTCTCAAGACAGTCTTGCTCTTGTACAGGCAAGGCTGTGGTCATGGGGAAGACCTAAGGGATAATCCCCGGAACTACATCCTGTCAGTAAGTTTCTGGGTCTAGCCTGTGGACATTCTTAAAGTCCTGATTCTGATGTTCTGTAAGGAGTCTGAGACAAAGGGAGTAGGGTGGGGGATAGATCCACACACAAAAGTTTTCACCATTCTAGAAGTAGCTACAAACAGTCCCAGCCTTGAGGGGGAATGTTTTTGGCTTGCAGTATCACTCCCTGCCTGCCTCAACCAAAATCATGAGGGCTTTTGAGCACCCCCATGAGGGAGCCTTTAGGTAAATGCATCCTTCATGCATACTTCAGGTACCATAGCCTTTCTCCTGCCATCTAGAGGAAGAGGGCAGAAATGACTCAGGTGTGTCAGGACTAACCACTCTTGGCATAACGGAAAAGAATCTGAATTGGGTGATAAATCATGAACAGTATCATTCTCCTGTAACTATCAGCAGAGCTATATAATCCCTGAGCTTTCTAAGAAGTCTGAAAAGCAATCAAGTCCACCGGCTGACATCAAGATTCCATGCATGGATACACTGTCAAGTACAGATTTCTAAAGTAACAAATGTATACAGAGGAAATTACAGAAATTAGATTCACTGTAATTTTGAAAACTGATATTGTTGTAATTGTTTGTGTAATATCTGTTATGTTATTTTAATGTCAGTGTAAGTCAGCCAATTATCCTTTCTTGGGAAGAGCTGTCTCCTAGTATGACTTTGCAGCCTTATTCTTCTCTCATGAAACAGATCTATCTGACCACAGTAAAATGTTGGTTAAATGAGTAGATAGCAGATATCATAATATTTGTATACTTCCAAATCAAAAAATAAAAAGTTACAGATTGTATATTACCTAAATTTCTCTATAAGTTAGCTAAGCTGACTAATCCAACATTTCAGGAGCAGTTTATTTAAAACTCTTATAAATATATCTGCTATAGCTTCATCCAAGTTGCTGAAAAAAATGCCAGCCTAAAGTAGATTATTTACAAAACCAAAGAGCATGCCCTTGGGGACCATCTTCCAGGCCAGCATCAATTCATGAGTCAACACTCTTAAGGTACATTTGCTCAGCCCACTATAAATCCAATGAACTAGACTATCAACAAGCAGTCACTTAACCATCTTACACAAAAAGCACCCACAGAGACTGCTAAAGGCCAGCCCCACTGAATTGAAGTATATTTCTCTGCTATTTACCAGCAGATAAACTGGCCAAAAACGTGGTACATGGATGGCTGTTTCTGAGTGTGTGGGAGTTTGTCTTGTTCTGTTCTCATCTTCCTTTCTTTGCATTCCCCAATCCTTGTGTGAGCTATAGGGTGGTTCCTCACTCATCCAGGTGCTAACTCTATCCCACCTTGTAGAGATATAACCAGGTCCAGCCAATCAGCATCATGTATTCATCAGTAAGCTGCACAGTACTGATCTAGGGCTGGATAAGTGCTGTGATGGGCCATTGAGACGTAGCTTAACATTTTTGTTCAAGGCTAGTGATTGAGCATATGGTCTCATACATGAAGACCACATGCTCTACCACAGATTTCATCCTCCACTGCAAAATTGTTGTCTTCCTTGTTGATGAAAAAGAGAGAGGCATTGTTTGACTGGAGTTTCTGAGAGAAAACCGTAAAACCACTCCAGGTTGCTCCCAGAAGCACCACTGCCCTAAATTTGAACATCCCCAACACAGCACGGCAAGAGACATCTAACCTCACAAGCTTAAAAAGCTGGGCAGACAAAACAAGTATGATTAGTGTTGGCCCTCAGGGATCAATCAGACCTGATTCTACCTTCCAGGGTCCAAGAAGCCATGACAGAAGATGAATTTGAGGATTTTCTTGGACCAATCAAGAGAGAGTCAATAATTCCTGTTTGACTATTTACATCTGTTTAATTTTTTTAGAAGATATCTAGAATTCTTTCTGAGAAGAGATATGTAAGTCCGTGGGGCTCTGCTTTCCAGAATGCACAAAACTTCAATTAAAAAAATGTTGCTGATGGGGTGAGAGAGACGGCTCAGTATCTAGAGGACTGTCACAGGACCCAGGTTTGATTGCCAGCACCCACTTGGTGGCTCACAGCTGTCTGTCACCACAGTCTCAGGGAAGCCAACACATTCTGGCCTCCACAGACGTTAAGCATGTGTGCTGATAACCAGGCAAACATGCAGACAAAACATGCATAAAACACATGCATAAAACATCCATAAAATGCATTAAAAGTATTTTGTTTTTATTAAAACTTCCTTTAAAAGCCAGTTTTACCACCATCTTTATCAAAAAATTATCATTTTGGTTTTTTGCCCTTGAACGCTTCCTGCTAGTGAGGTGGCCGCCCTCAAAACTGACTGAACTCTAGAGGTGTCGCTAGGTCTTCTCAACCATTGCAGAAAAATTCCTCAATAAAATGATCATTTGTAATATTTTTAAGCACAACTCTCAGCAAATGCAGACAACTTTTCACACTAACAGAATCGATAATAGATCCTAACAGTAGCGTCATAATGATGAAGCATTGGATGCTTTCTCACTAGAATTGGAACAAGAATGTTGAGCCCTGCACTAGACACCATAATCATTGCAATAAAGCAAGAAAAGAAATAAATACAAACTATTGAAAAGACCGAAGTAAGATGTCATCATTCAGAGATGACACACTTGCCAATAAAAGGTGCCTTAGAGAGTCTTTTCACAAAGAGCTCTCAGGGCAAATAAACAGGTTTGACAAGACCTGTTAAACAACCGGTCAATATATACAGACCAGTTCTAATCTAATAAAATAGTAATAATTTAAAATTAAAATTATTTTTAATACCATTATATGTAATGGTATATGTGTGTGTGTGTTTATATATAATATGCATTAACATAAGGTTTTATATGAAAGAATAAATCTGGGTGAAAATGAATCTGTGGTTCAGTGGTAGGAAGATTTCCTAGGTTACAAGAGGAGCTGGTTTTCAACTACAAGACAATGATGATGATGATGGTGATGATGATGATGATGATGATGATGATGATAGTGAACCCAATGAAAGAGGTATCCTTTCACGCTAAAAGTTACAAAAAATTATAAACATTTTGAAACCTAAATCGATGGAAAGATATATACTGTTAAAACCTAATACATGGAAAAAGATGGTATTTTTAGATGTTCACATTGAAATGACATTAAAGTTGGAGTTTATTTTTTTAAATACACATCTTCAGCTGGAGAGATGGTTAAGATCACTCATTGCTGTTGCAGGGGATCTGGGTTCAGCTCCCAACACCCACATGGCAGGTCATAGTCATCTGTAACTGGGGTTCCAGGGGGATCTGGTGCCCTCTTTTGGCCTCTGGAGGCATTGCATGCATGTAGTGCACATACATACATGCAGGCAAACTTCCAAACACATAGATTTGATCGACTCAAAAACAATTCCTTGCAGAACTTTTCTGAAGACATTTGCAACTAATTCTAAAATTACAGTTAAGATGCAAAGGCTCTAGCATAAGCAAGCAATCATAAACACCAAGAACAGAGTTGGATTTCTTCTACTGCCTGATTTCAAGACTTTCCTAACACTGCAAAAACTGACAGTGTAAGAGACTATGAATAAAGAAAGATATAGATTATTGAGCAGAGTGGGGAACACAGAGATAGACTCAGGTATATCACACTCAAATGAATGGTGACAAAGTCACCAAGTCAATGAAATAAGAGGAGGGAGATACATTTTTAAGATTTGTTTATTTTAATCTCATGTGTTTGAGAGTTTGTCTGCATGTGTATTTGTATACCATGTACATGCAGTGCCTCCAGGGGCCAAAAGAGGGCACCAGATTCCCCCTAGAACCCCAGTTACAGATGACTGTGACCTGCCATGTGGGTGCTGGGAGCCAAATCCAGGTCCTCTGCAAGAGCAATGAGTGCTCTTAACCATCTCTCCAGCTAAGGATGTGTCTTCTTAAAAATAAATTTCAACTTCAATCTCCCACCACACAAGAGAATTAATTCAAGATGCATCAAAGAACAAACATAAAAGCTGGAAACATACATTTCTAGGAGATAGCGTTTCTTCGAGTTTAGAATAAGCAGTGATTTATTTTTAAATACAAAAAGCTAACTACAAAAGAAAATAATACATTGGACTTCATCAACATTCAAGTTTCCTCCTCATGAAAAGCACCAGCAAGAATATGAATGGATAAGTCAGAGTCTGTGAATTGCACATGCAATAAGTCTGTCTGACAGAATGAAGCCAGAATGAAAAAAATCACCCCTACAATTAAGTGACTTAAAAATAATAACATTAGGACTTGTGGGATGGCTCATCAGGAAAAGGTACTTGCCACCAAACGTGATGGCTAGAGTTTGATTCCTTCACCATAGCGAAGAAGAGATGTCACTCCTACAGGTTGTTCTCTCACCCCTACATGCATACCATGGCATGGATGTGCTCACACACATACACATGGACATAAAATAGAATAAATAAACATAATGCAACTATAAAAAAAGCAAATAATCAATTGAACAGACCTCTCACAAAGATACAGAAATAAAGGGAAACACACAAGAAGAGATGCAAAATGCCGGTTTAAAAAAAAATGCTGCAAACAACTCAGTGACTCAACCACCTCCATATTGAATGATGATCAAAAGCTAAGAGTATCAAGTGTTGGCAGGGATGGAGGAAACCGGGTATTCTAACATGTTGCAGTAAGGCAGTTCTATCCAGCTTCTGACCCATCATTTTTATTCCTAGATACTCACTGTCTATATCTTCACAAGGGAAGACTAATTGAAAATACAAATGAACCATGAGCAACAGAAAGCATGTAAGAGAACACCTAAAAACATTATGCTAAGCAAAATGGAAGTAGATAAAAGTAGAATGAACAGCACAGTCCCCATCAGAAGTTCAAGCCAGAAGAAGGTATGAGGAGAGGAGGTGAGGAAAATACTTGTTTGTAGGTGAAAACTTCATACCCATATTATTATAAAAACTCATCAATCCAGACAGGTAGCATCTAGATATTTTATTGTGTTTTAATTACCCTTAATTTTTTCATATTTCTTTACATTGTGCACCATATGTATATAATGCCCACAGGGGCCAGAAGGGAGCATCAGATTCCATGGAACTAGAGTTACACATAGTTGTGAGCTACCACATGGATGCTAGGGACCAAACTCTAGTCTTCTATAGGACTAGCAAGTGCTTATAACCTCTGAGCCGTCATCTCTCTAACCCCTCCTCCTTAATTATAGAGAAAAAGAATAAAAGTAATATAGAATAAATTTTCTTTGCTTCTTTCCCAAAGATGTTAGAAAGGTCTTGCCTACCATAATCTAAGCTGTGAGATAGCACTTCTCTTCAACTTCTCTTACGCCTACTCTCAAAGCCAACCATATTGTAAGAACTTCTTCCAAGAGAAGAACAAATATTCATCCACCCCAGATATGGCATCAATAGCAAATCAAAGCAGTAATGGTATTCCAGGCTAGTTTGTTTCACTGGTACATTTATTTAGAGTGACTTATAGACACTTGGGCAGCTTAGGAGTGACTACACCATCGAAGAAAAGTTCTTTCTCTCAGAAAGTCTTAACTGCCATATAATCTCAAGGAAGAGTAGAGTCCTGTGAGGTTCCCTCCCTCCATGATGCAATGTCAATGGGCTCAACTTTGTTTGGGTCTAGTGCAGATAATCATAGTGCTAAGAGTTCCAGATAACAATCACACCATACCCAGAGAACAGTGTCCCACAACAATAAGTAACTGTCACTCTCCAAAGTCAGTAGCCCTGGAATAATCCATTAGTTATGATTATTTCATCTCTATCTCTTTCATAAGCTTATAATGATCATGAGTGTAGAAACTGAATCTCTTGTTTCCCATTAAAACCTTATGACCTACCACAATCCCTGAGGCACAATAGCCCCTCAGTATATACAAGTCAAGAAAAAGATTAATGTATAGTGGAAAAGAGAAGAGGCATGGGTGGATGGATGGATGGATGGATGGATGGATGGATGGATGGATGGGAGGGTGGATGGATGGGTAGATGGATGGGTGGATGGATGATGGATAGATGGGTGGGTGGGTGGGTAGGTGGGAGGATGGGTGTAAGGACAAAGAAGGCATAGACATGGATGGGGAATGAATGGACAGATGAGGCATGAATGGACAGATGCCAGGACTATATTATACTAAGTAATTACTTGGTCCAACCTTTTCAATGGGGGTGGGGGAGCAATCAAAAGAATAAAATCAAATAGTCAGGTAGCAGAACTCTGACTAGGACACCAGTTTCTCAGAATATCATTCAATGATAATTTTACCTTGATGCAAGTATGGTAAATTTAGTCTGAATAGAAGAAAGCTGGAAACTAGGTTCTTTTCAAGATTCCCTTGTTCATAGCAAGGCATACATAGAAGTAGTGTTGCCCACTCTGCTTCTGCTACTTCACACTAGTGTGGACACATGATATCTAGAAATGTGGCTGCCATCATCTTATGTGGAGAGCCGCATAGTGCTGCGCCTTTAAGATGGCACTGGTCTCTGCCTTCTGCCACCTGCTGGCGAGGACTCTTAGGAGTAAACAACTCCTTATATGGCAGTGGCAGTTGATCTGGCTTGTCTCCGTGTGTGTGTGTGTGTGTGTGTGTGTGTGTGTGTGTGTGTGTGTGTGTGTG
>NW_021620473.1:1389681-1398444 GCF_004785775.1 Grammomys surdaster | reverse complement strand
GTGTGTGTGTGTGTGTGTGTGTGTGTGTGTGTGTGTGTGTGTGTGTGGACCTATCTGCTGTTGCCACGTGGCAGACGGGGGTTGGCTAGTCCTAGAGTACTTAAGCCTGGGAGAGCTTTCCCCCGGGGTCGTCAGTTAGAAGATTGTTCAAAGGTCCTGAATAAACTGCTTGGAGAAGAGCTCGTGTGTTGCGTCTTCCTTGCTGGTCGAGGGTGGACGCGACAATCTTACATGTGTGATAAAGGCCAAAGTACTAAGAAGATAAAACATAAAGATGTTGGAGGCTTGACTTCCGGTGATACCATTGAGCTACTAAATGGACTAGCCTATAGCTTCCCTTCTGAATTCTTTGTTGCATAAAATAAAAGATAAATTTTATTGCTGAAGCTATTTGAGGGAAAACAGTCATTCTAAAGGCAGAATGTCCACAATTTACCCAAGAGACACACGGAAATATAAGTCATTTAAAGATCAAGACAAACACCAATGTGCTTGAGTCACAAGGAGCAAAGAGGTGTTAAGACCCAGGGGGAGATATAGGAACCATACCATGAAGATCATCTGTGAATTATGACTTTATCCTTAGGACAATAAGAAGTCACTTGGGAACACAGAGTCTTCTAATTTCAATGAAGATAGAGCAGAAAGGTGAAAAAAAGATGAACCACCATTTTGGGAATTAACTGTGAGCACAAGCACACCCTACTTTGCCTATGGCAAGAGTCAGAGGAAAATCTGGGAGTTGTGACCTAACCAGTTAGAAGTGCTGTGAGTATAAATTCTGCTTCTAAATTCATAAATTTATAAAGGCCAGGCTTCCTTCCCACAGAGAGGCCAACACAGAGAACACTAAGGACACTGTGATTGTTAACATACAGGTCCCCACCATACAAGCAAGTGGAACCACACCAAGTGGCCATGTTCTGGACAGTCTGAAGCTCGTAGCCTGGCTCTCCTCTAACATCCACACCCATTTTCTCCCTGTATCTTCATATGACCTCAGGCATTGTTCTCTCCAAAAGCCTTCCAAGGGCCATCTGCATTCCTTCTCTTGCCTCTGGAAAAAAAAAAAAAAAAAAAAAAGATGTCCGACTTAATGATTCTGCTCTTATTGTTCCAAGACTGCCTGTTCCTACTGACCAAGACAAGCTCCTGCTGAAGAAATTGCATTTTCTGTTTATTTCAAAAGGTCTAGAAGATTCTCTTTCTACTAATAAAACATATCATCCAGAATATACCCAAGCATGTGTGGCCATGTATGACAGTTTTGTGTGCACAGACCCTCAAAACAAATACACTGTCCATAGACAACTTAACATTTCACTGCTGAATACATTCAATTACCTTCCTGGTCAGGACTACCTTTCATTCTGAGGTAATATTCAACTGTTCCAATTTTATTACAGGCATCAGGTGTTTTCAAAGAAAGAAGTCAGGCATGTAATTGTGAACAAGACATCTCCCAGCCGAAGGGAGCAGACACACAGGCAGCTGGCTGCAGAGCTGTCTCTGGAGACCACTCCGAGAGGACAAAGAAAATGAGGATTGGTTTCTCCAAGCTGTAAAGGTATGAATGAGGTGTAGACTTTGGTCATGGGTATGGGTATTAAATCTTGACATCTTTTCAACCTCCAGAGTAGAAGGGTCTACTTCCGAAGGAAAAGAATCAGGAATGAGCTCAGCAAAAGCTGTATGTCATGCCCATCCTGGATTCATCTACAAACCTCCCAAAAAGAAATATGTAGAGTAAAATCTGATGGGTTCAGGGTGCCTGGATGCATCTCAGGGAACAAAGTACTTAGACATACAAAGACAAGAAGCCGAGTTCAATCCCTGAATGTTATATTTATAAAAGGGAGGGGACATCAGGAAAGGCACTTCCCTCCAAGCCCGATGACTGAGTTTCATCACCAGAACCCACCTGGTAGAAATGGAAGCAAGAATCAACTCCAAGTTGTCTTCAGAACTCTAACTGTGTGCTGTGTGACACACATGGGTACACACATACTCACAAGCAGATAGATAGATAGATAGATAGATAGATAGATAGATAGATAGATAGATAGATAGATAGATAGGTAGGTAGGTAGATAGATAGATAGATAGATAGATAGATAGATAGATAGATAGATAGATAGATAGATGGGTAGGTAGGTAGGTTAAGATCCTGGTAGTGTGCATTTAAAACCTGAGAGCTAGGGATGCAGAGTTAGGTGGATTCTTGGCCTTTGCTGGCCATCCATCTTTGTCTACGTAATGTCTACTTAGTGAGTAGAGATGCTAACTGGAACATGTGCTATTCACTTCTGCCCTTCAGAGAAGCAATGTGGACTAGAAACAGAGATTTGAATGTCAATAGTATATAGATGATATTTGAAGCCATGAGAGCAGAAGTGATCATCTGGAAAGGTGGAAAAGCTATCTTACAGTGATCCACACAACATTTGGAATTCTGGAGCTAAGAACAAGTCAGCAAAGGTTAGAAAGAAGCATGGTTCTATGCCCAAGATGTAAAACTGTAACTATAACTTTTATTCCCCAGATGTAATTGTTGTCTCTGAGGCTTATAGGCTCTTCCCATTAACCTAGGTCTATTCTTGGATGCTGCTAGCCTTCATACAATCTATTCTAGGCCTAGAATGTTTTCAGCCTTTGAGACTTATTACTGAAAAAGCTCACCTCTTCCTAGTTCTTTCTGATTTCTGACTGGCTGGTTCAACTCAGCTGTACTGGCTCAAATTCCTCTCCAGCTGACTGAATCCGTCCGGCTTGTCTCTTGGCCTGTGACTAAACTAGCTCTGGCAATCTGTTCAAACTTCTGTCTCCTTCTCATTCTCTGGCTCATCTGTCTTTACCTGTGTCTAGATCATTCTCTGTCTGCAACCTGTCTCTCTATCATTGTCCTGGTAAAAATGTCTCCTCTCCCCCTTTTTTCTCTCTGTGCTCTCTTAAATTGCTTCTCTTTCTTCTTTCACCCTTCTTGTAAGAGTTGGGCGTATCCTATTCTGTCAAATCTTTCTCTGATTTGCCACTTTGTCAGCCACTCAATTAGATATCACTTTCAAACATGAGTGCTTCTTTCTACAAACTAATTTTACCTTCATTGTCTGAGATTAAAGCTGTGTGTAAGGGGTGGGGATGTAGGATGTATTCTAAACAGAGGGATTAAAGGTGTGTGCTAAGGGCTGAGCCACACCACAACTAGAGACAAGTTTTTTTTTTCAGTAAATAACACATTCTCAGCCTTCACAGTATGATTAAATATCCTGCAACAGAACACAGCCAAAGATGAAAACAGAACCCAAAGAGGAGTCAGGACTCAGATATAACTACTGCTCTCAATGAATAACTAAACACAAGAAAATATAAGACAGGCTTTGAGCACTGACACCTCATGTTATGACAACTCAAGTGTAAGAAACCCAGGTAAGTTTAACACGTGAGTCCTGGTTCACAAAGGTACACAAAGTCTGACCCTAAGAAAGACATGCAGAGTGTTACCAGCTGCATGGAAGAGACACTTCTTGGGCTGCTTAGTTGTCTATGAGCAAGCAGCCTGTGTTCCTGAAAGCAGCAACTCACCATGCTCCTGTAGCTAGCCCCTCACCCATGCTCCTGTCCCATGCGAGTGAAATCCTTTCTTCAGTTTATACTGAATACATGCCTGTTCACATTTCCACAAGAAAAGTTATATAAGATGGAGAACCCATGACCTACAGAGTTAAGCCTAAACAGAAGAAATAGACTTCAGCCTAACAGTGGTGGGAATGGAACAGAAGAAAGAGGCTGAAGCTATTTCTTTAAAAGTTTATCTTGTCAAACTGCCCTACAGACCAATTGAGTCACCCAAACCATTTCAAAATTTCTTTTCTTTCTCCCCCTCAACTCTCCTTCACCCACCTCCTAGAGTCAGTCATGTGAAAAGTGAAGAGAGGTTGTTTCCTGTCTGTGCCCAGGGAATACCTGGGCTGTGAGAAGGACATCCATTAACAGATCCTACTACATTCAGTGGAACAAGTGTCTCAGCACTTTCATGTTCCAGGGCTCTGAGATGGTGCAATCGAGGGAACAGGGGATATGGCAAAACTGGCTTCTCTCACCTCAGACATAAACACGGACAGACAGGCAAACATTGGGTGACTGTCTGCTGGAAGGGGTCAAAGCCTGCAAAACACAGCAGGAGGCCATGAGACAAGCATGCATGTTCCATTTACACTGGACATTTGGCTCCCAAGAAGCCACCTAACAATGTAGCCTGTGCCCTGGTCATCCTCAAATACCATGTGAAGGGCACAGTGGCATTACTGGTACAACAGTTCTATTTTCCCCCAAAGGTTTCTCCTCTGCAGGTGTCACCAGCTATATTAGTGGCACTAGAAAGAGCTCCTAGGCCACACCATTTTAGCAGGGCTCTGCTCTGATACAGTCTTGATGCCTGCTCTTTGCCAGGCAGCAGCTCCAACAGGACTTTCTACATAGGCAGCTCTGCCAAGCAGTACAATAGCCAACTCAGCATGACTGTTGAGCACTCAAAACATGCCTAATGCTAGTGAGGGGTATTCTTTTGTGTTAGTTATTTAATGTTATTTAAATTTAAATAGCACCTGTATCTCACCAGGAGTACACTGAGTAACATAGCTGGAAGGTACTGCCAGGGCCCTGCTGGCACCCTGGCCTCCACTTCACAGTGGGCAAAGGTGAGAGAACCTGTGACCAGCCCTGCCCTCTGTGCAGCAGAGAGCAGTGATGAGCTTACACATGCCATCACCCCATTTATTTTCTTGTTTCACACCCTGTTCTCTCACCTCTAACTTCCTCCCTCTTTGTTGTCAGTTCATGACCTCACTTTTTATTACTCTGAAAAAGAACTAAGAACAGCTCCTCTTTACAGCGTGGGCTCTCCTGGCCTGATGGATCTGCACTCATCATCCTCTGCTTCCCCTCTTGGCACCAAGGCCCTCACTTTCTTCGCTTCTTCATTCTCATTACTAAAGACCTCAAGAACCAGTCTGCATCTCGTCCCCAGCACCCAATTTGAGCTATACCAGACAGACCCAGCCCCCAAAGATCTTTTTCAGCTGATCCAGGTAGAAGGGCTAACAATCAACTCTAGCACACCTCCAGGTGATGCTGCTGACATCTTGCCATCTTGAAGTGGTCTGTAGGGCAGTTTGGCTCAAGAACTGTGTTGAGAGTTGTTGCCTCAGATGATCTCATGAGTCCCCTAAACTCATACTGATGATTCCCAGTTCCTGAGGAAGCATTGTTGACTCCACAAGATCTCTGGTACCCTGCACCCAATCCACCACAAATCTTGTACTCTCTGATTCAAAAACAAAAAAAAAACACATGGATGCTCTGCCACCTTTGGTGTGGCATCTCTCCATTGCTAGATGAATGCATCCATGACCCATCTGCTCTCTGCAATTCTCATCTGAACTCTGAATAACTTCTCTTTCACAAAACAACAAGTCCTATTTCAAAATGTAAATTACATGTGCTGGAGAGATGGCTCAGAGGTTAAGAGCAATTCCTACTTTTTCAGAAGACCCAGGTTCAGTTCCCAGACCCCACATGGAGGCTCACAACTGTCAGTTGACTCAAGTTCCAGGGTATTGAATAGCCTCTTCTGATCTCTACAGACACAAGGTATGCATGTTGTATGCCTACATAGAAACCAACAGACAAACCAACATGCATGCATACATACATACATGCAGTCAAAACACTCATACATAAATTTCACACGATAGATAGATAGATAGATAGATAGATAGATAGATAGATAGATAATGCTATCTATGCACATGTGTATGTATGTAATTTGTGTGTGAGAGTGTTTTGACTGCATGCATGTATTATTAGAGAATTTTGGACAGAATCCTCTAATACATATATACATTATATATCCATAATATATAATACTATAGTACATATAACACACACACACACACACACACACACACACATATATATAGAATTGCCCTGTCTAAAATCCTCTAATCACTTCCCAGTAAATAGACATAAAAAATGAAGCCCTAACTCTTTTGCATGCCCTCAAGATTCTGTTTACCTCTCTGATCCAAACTCCTACCCCCATCTCCACACTGCCCACTTCAGTCCCCCTGATCTTCCAGTCAGCCTCATTCTGCATGCTGCATTACCTACCTGACTGTTCTTCCCCTGGACTGGACTATACCTTCTTCTAAATACTCAATCTAACAAACAGACAAATCCATCAATTCTACTTTGTTACTTCCCTTGAGTTTTCTGCATAGTACTAACTAAGCCTCATTATATATTTATTGGTCTACTGGGTAAGTAACTGTATCATCTCAAACACAAAGTTCATGAAGGTAAAGATTATCTTCTTTCTCGCAATATTCCCAGGAGCTAGATTGATAGCAAATAGTAGACACTCAAAAATTGTGTTGATTAATTGAGTCAATGAGTGGCCTGTTCTCTATTCGGGATCATCTTGCAATGTATCTGTTCCTGTATTATCATTATCTTCTATTTCTATACATGCATCAAGAGAAACCTTCCTTCTTACTGCCGTCGTCTCAAAAACCAGATTGTGCCCATAGACTTTGCATTTTCCATACATGAATTTTTATTGTGATCCTTACAGTGACTCTGTGAAGTATTTATTGTTATGCTTCTTTGACAGATGAGAAAATATGCAAAGGTGTAAATTAGCTTACCCTGTAGATGTGTGTAGAATTCAAAGCCAGATCTTAATTATGACTCACCCACCCTAACAGCATCATTCCCAGACATTCCACCCTCACCCCCAAGTCCATATTCACACTCATAAAACCCACAATGCACTCTCACCTCTGCAGACTATGCACACAGTGATTTTTCCTCTAGAAACCTAACCTAGCTTCAGTTTCCTATTGCTAGAAATTGACTTGGGCCATGAGGTCCACAGGGCCCTGCTTTCTCCCCTTCTCTCATTGAGCTTTAGCCCTCAGCCAAGCAAACCCAACATAATGATTTCCCATGAGGTCTCAATTTGTGTAACAGAACCTCACTAGGTCATCTTCAAAGTGCTTTAAGCCCATTAAAACCTTGCAGCTTGTCAAGGTGTGAAGACATTCACTGAGCATCCAAAGCCCTAGGTGTCTTGTGAAGATGCAGACTTCCTCTGGTGTCTGAAGAAATGCATTTCTCAAGGTGAACAGCAAAGTTAAGTGGTGTTGGTGTCAAAAGCCCTGCTGAGACTGTGTTGGAGGATATTGGAGATTCCACAACTAGTCACACCAATTAACCCTCCACTCACCTCTAAATATAGGAAGAGGCAGTATACTTAGAACCACAAAGAAAACGTGGTGACCAATGAAAGCCATCCAAGATTTATATACCCTTCCCCTGTTTAAGACAGATCAAATCTGAATGCTCTACAGATCTAGTCCTCTCCCAGGAAGACACTTGGAAGTCAGGAAACTCTCTTTCTTTCTTTCTTTCTTTCTCTCTTTCTTTCTTTCTTTCTTTCTTTCTTTCTTTCTTTTTTTCAACACACCAGAAGAGGGCATCAGACCCCTACAAATGGTTGTGAGCTACCATGTGATTGCTGGGAAATGAATTCAGGACCTCTAGAAGAGCAGTCAGTGCTCTTAACCACTGAGCCATCTCTCCAGCCTCAGGAAACTCTTACGTATAAACTATGTGAAGTCAGAGGCAGTCCACCACCTTCATCCTGCACATCCTGGTATCTAGCAGGAAATATGCAGGTAGGTCTCTCTGGTTTTTCCCTCAAAGACAAACTTTCTGTTCAAAGTAACAGTGACATGCCATTTCTGTACACAAATGAAAGATAGAGAAATAGACTAACCACTATGAGCCTCAGTTTCCCCTTCCTCATGCAATAACACTGTCCTGTAGAAAGTCGGGTCAAGCCTAGAGTTTGAAGACAAAAAGGTTTGAGCTCAAGTATTGATGCAGCCACTTAGCCTCTCTGACTCTTGACTTCCCATCTGAAAAACAGGAACGCTCTGAAGCTCACGTTTTTGAACCATCATGCTCTATCGTGTCTCTAGATAATACAGTTACAAAAGCCTCTCCTTGGGAAAATATAAATTTAAAATTTTCCATGCAGTGTCAGTATCCACAGGTTAACTGAAGCATTTCCATAGACTTCACACTAAGATCTCTGAAGCACAAGAGGTTTCTTTAACTCAAGCACAATACTGATAGCTATTCATCTCAATGATGTAGTATTAAGAGTCTCTTATGCGTTTACTTATTTCCAACTACATGTTTATTTCCTAAAGGACAGAAATCACAACTTGAGCCTGCCAGTAATTCATCACAGTTTCTATACCAAGCCTTACTGATGATTTATCTGTCAGTAAGGATGCTGTATCTAAGGTCCTTCGGGGTTCAGAGAAGCCAGGTGCCCTCTTTAGGAACCCATCCTCTCCTTCTATTTCAGAACTGCTGCCAATACATGGGAGCTCATTTCAGAGATGGAACAGTTGCTGTCCTTTGCTTTTGGCCTAGACAATGTCAATCATTCTATCTATCAGGCAACCTGGGTGCTTCCAATTTCCTCCCTGTGGGCTAGGCTCTACAGACAAGCTTGCCATCCCAACCAAAACGGGATAAAAGAACATAAAGGTGAGCAAAAGATACAATTCAGATTCTTCACCCACTGTTAGCAGAAAGTGATCAGTCCAGCATGGTATCAGACATAATGGAGCACAAAAATGGATGGATGGATGGATGGATGGATGGATGGATGGATGGATGGATGGATGG
>NW_021620473.1:1331582-1389671 GCF_004785775.1 Grammomys surdaster | reverse complement strand
GGATGGATGGATGGATGGATGGATGGATGGATGGATGGATGGATGGATGGACAAGTGGATGGATAGATGGATGGATGGATGGATGGATGGATGGATGGATGGATGGATGGATCAGTGAATGATAGATTTATGGATCAATGGGTGTGTGGGTGGATAAATACTCTTCACATGAAAGAGTATGTGGGTAGACGTGTGAGAGAGTAGATGAATGAATGAGTAGATATATGGATGTAAAGACGGACAGAGGGAAGGATGGCTAGATGGATAGATGGATGGACATAAATGAACTAAAATTTAGCTGATAATCTGAGTTTAAATGTCAAAACTCAGACATACAGAGCCCTGCCTGCTGCCACTCAGTGCAATCCCAGAGAAGGAAGACATCCAGAGACCCACCCACTGTTATGCCATGTGGCATGAGCAGAGAGAGACACCCAGAGACCTGCCTGCTGCCACACAGCTTGGGCAGGCCATAGACACACAGAGGCTTGTCTGCCACCAAGCCATGTGGTGTCAGAGGAGGAAGGCATCATAGTGTCCGTATACCCTCTCACCACACAGCTGCTATAGACACCTAGAAGCCCACTTGCTACCATTCCACACAGTGCAGACAGAAGAGGTCACTCAGAGGCCCTCCAGCTGTGTGGCTCACCTGCTGCAGGAGCCACTACAACAAGCAAGTCTATGGTGGACAGATGAGAGGGAACAATATGAGCATTATGAAGAGAGAACTGGAGACCTAAGGGTAGAGAGGAGTAGCCTGTTGTGAGTGGCCCGCCATACCACCTGAGACCATGGTGAAAGCCCAACCCATGCTTCTGCTGAGGGCCATGTCTGGGTGCATTGTTATGCAGCAGCAGGGGTCAATGTCGATGTTCATGGCTCACACTACCACTAGAGACCATGGGAACTTCCCTGGTCTGGGTAGCCACCTGGGACCATCTGGATGTCCAAAGGCTATGCAGAACTAGCCCTGCCCCTCACAGCCTGTAGCACTCAAAAGAGCAGGTCCTGGACCTGGCTGAGCAGCACAATGGAACTGGCTCTGGAGTCATGGCTATGGATAAGTCACTCCAAGGGCATGAGTGGGATACTGCCTCCCGTGGCATCAGGTAGCCTACAGTGCTGGAGGGAGAGCTCACCCTATTTTGTGTGGATAAGGGAGAGCTGGTACACTGACCACTATAGCTGCCACCCAGGCCCAGATCTAAGACTTTGAGTTGGCCCATCCCCAAAACTACATTATCTGGGAACTATTGGGGCACACGAAAAGACTGGTCCTCCTGATCCAAAGCTGCAGGATCTCTATGACACAGGGCAACAACAGGTAACTGGGTGGAGTCCCAGTGAGGATTCAATATTGATGGTGTCATAGAAGCCAGAGACCTTGAGCCAGAACTCATTGCAATGAACATTTGCAAGTGAAGAAAACAAAGAGGTATACTGTGGAACACACTGTGACATGCTACAGCTTCCATGACAAGATGTTTTCTATGCTTTGTTTTGTTTATTTGTTTGCTTGCTTGCTTGCTTGCTTATTTGTGTCTTTTGGGGGGGTTGCAAGGGCAGAGGACAAATATGAGGGGAAGAGGAGATGAATGGGACTGGAATACATGCCATGAAACTCACAAGGACTCAATAAAAAAAAAACACTTTTAATAGAAAGAAATGTCAAAACTGACTCCTCTAAATGGAGATGTTAATTCTGCTTCTGGAAGTGACAAGGCTTATACTGTTCAATGGATTCTGTGCTATCCTAAGCACCCGTTTCCTCATCTGTAAAGTAAGAAACTAAAGAGAGATTGTTTCCTGCTTTCATAGAGGACCTTAGCATCGGCTTCCTTCATCTGAAGGTGAGCAGCCTTCTTGCTGCTACCAACATCTCTAGAGACTATGGCTGCTGTTGTAAATCAGTATCCTCCCCACTGAAACATTCCTGTTCACCGTAGAGGTTCCTTAGGAAGGCGACAACCCACAAGTGCCAGGAAATCCTTTAAACACACAAAGTTCTTCCCTCCCCAAGGCTGGGAACACAGGAGACAAGTCCTGGAAACAGACAGTAATGGGAGGGAGACTGGTTGGATGATGAGGAAAATAAGATTAGGCAGAGTAGTGATCTAACCAGAATATATTATCCATACATATAAAAATAGCAAAGAATAAATTAATTTTATAAATTAAAAACTGGGCCAAGGGTGGTAGTACACACCTTCAATACCAAGACTTGAAAAGCAGAGGCAAGCAAATATGTTTGAGGTCAGATTGGTTTATATAGCAAATTCTAGGCCAGCCAAAAGTACACAGTGAGACCCTATCTCAAAAATTAATTAACTGATTGACTGATTGGTTGATTGATTGATTGTTCTGGGTTCAACACATAACTTCAACTAACCAAAGACCAAAAGTATTCTGCAAAAAAAATTTCATTTGCACAGAATACATATATTTCTCATTGTTATTCATGATTCAGTAAACCAGTGTTTCTCAACCTGTAGACCTAGGTGGTGACCCCTTTGAGGTGGAATGACCCTTTCACGGGGAGTGCATATCAGATATTTGCATTATAATTGACAACAGTAGCAAAATTACAATTATGAAGAAACAATGAAATAATTTTATGGTTGGGGGTCACCACAGCATGAGGGACTATATTAAAGAGTCGTAGCATTAGCAAGGGTGAGACTCTTGCTCTAAATGATATACCTTAGCAACTATTTGTAGAGAATTTTCATTATAAAGTAATCCAGAGATGACAAGTACATTCAGGACACAAATACATTGTTAGATTATAAGCGAATTTTATACCTTTTTATATAAAAACCTAGAGCATCCAGATTTTTGTGTTTCTAGTAGAGGAATTCTGAAATCTAAAGCCCACAACACTGAGGAACACTGTATAAGTAACTTTCAGAAAGTCACACAGCTACATGGATGGATGATACAGTCAAAGAATTCTAGACACAGAGATGATACTTTGGACAGGTGAGAAATGACAAAAGTCACACAGCTAAGTGTAGAACTGCATTATGAAGTTTTGGAAAACAGCTTGCTACATCAGCTATGCCCCCTCTACAGACCTTCCTACCCCCAATGTTACTATGTAAGGTCTCTAATAAAAAATACACTCCTCTAGATTCTAGTACAAAACCAGAGTCTTTGTCTTGTTTTACCTCAGCTACTACTACTTCAGTCTTCTATCTCCCTGAACTGACTGTCACTCACCATGCAGAAAAACATCTGTAGAACTCCCTGGAGAGAACTGAAGTGTCTATCTCCTTTAACCTAAGGCTTGGCCAGAAGGCTTCTTTAGCCAATGAAATTGGTAAAGAAATGACATGTACCATTTAGAAATAGTGGCTTTAAGAGCCTGGGGACACCTCTTAAAACCTAAGTGATAGTTTTAAGAGGACACTTCTTTGTTTTCCCACAATTCACTACAGCAAATTTCTGTGTCAGCCTCCTGACAGCAGTAACACTGGTGCTAGACCAGCAGTTCTCAACCTGTGGGTCATGGCCCCTTTTGGTGTCTGAATGATCCTTTCATAGGGGTCACCTAAAACCATCAGAAAACACAGATATTAGCATTACATTATGATTCATAATAGTAGCAAAATTACAGTCATGAAGCAACGTTTACTATTGAGCATCACTACCACATAAAGAATGATATTAAGGGGGTCACAGCATTAGGAAGGTTGAGAACAACTGGTCTGCAGAGAAAGAAATGTGAAGGCAAAAGGTAGTGAATTCACAACAGACATATGTCATGGGCAAGAAGCAAGCTTTGACACTGGGTGCCACTGAAACTTCAGAATTCCTTATTGCAACACCCCAGCCTTTGTGCTGGTACAGAAACTGGTACCAGAAGTAGGGTGTCACCACAACATATAGCAAGCTAAGGACATGTAGCACTGGCTTCTGGGGCCAGGCAAGGGACAGAAAAGAAACTATCACTGAAAGCTAGATTGCTATTAATTCCTATTTTACAAATGTAGGACCACATTTGGTAAAGCTGTCATCTGAATAAATTGTAACAGAAAAACTTACCTGATAAACTTGGAAAACAAAATGTCAGGTAGTAGTGGTTACCATTAGCAATATTTGACAGGAACAAGAACAAAAAGATGTGTTGTTTGTTGAATTGTGCCTTCTCTTTCCCCATTTGTACTTTACGTTGAGAATTCCTTACTTCTTTGGAATACTGCTTTACTGGGAAATAAGGTCTTCAAAGTGTTAATGAAACTAAAATTAGGTCATTAAGGGAAGTTGTAACCTGATACAGCAAGTTTCCTATAAAAGAAAAATTTGGCACAGGAAAAGTGGAGTGTCAGATCACTGTGAGGGACAGAGTAACATAATAGAGCATTCCTATAGTTTTCAGTAAGTATAGGAAAATTGTGAACAGAACTTTACAGCAATGGGTTTTTTAAAAGGACTTTGGCTTTGGTCCCAGGACCTAGCAGAGGTACACAGAGGGAGGAGTGGTGTAATGGAAGAGGACTAATGTTTACAAGCCAATAATCGAGACCCAGAGGAGTAATCCTTCACAACCCTCTGAAGGAGCTAACCCCACAGACACTTTAATTTTGGACTTCTATTGTCTAGAACTGGAAATAATTTCTGTGGCTTAAGACGCCCAGTGTACAGTGTTTTGTCATGGAGTCTTTCTGCACACTGATACAAGGTGGGAGCAGAGAAGAACTGGCTTCTTTTTAAATGGAAATGAAAGAGGATAGAGAGCCACGAAATTCAGGGCTTGTAGAGCTGAGAGAGACAAGTCCTTCTCATCTTCAACAATAAAAGAGAAAATTGAGATGGACTCTGGACAAACCAATTAAAACTCAGCCTCAAGGCAAAGATTAAGTCAAGAGGTCAGACAACCTACCCATTGTTAAAACATCTGAACACATTTTACAAGTACCAATGAGCCTTTTCAGCTGTTAATAGAAAGAAAGAAAAAAAGGGCTTCTGGGTTTTCATGAAACCCCCACAGATTCAAGGTAGTCAATGAAAAATATGGGTATGCCTCTCCACATAAAAAACTGATTAGAATTTTTTATGATAAAAAGAACCAAATATTACTCATTTTTACTTAAGAAAAAAAGATCGTAGCTATCTTTTATTGCAAATAACTGTCACTTAGGTAACAAACTAACACCCAAGCCCTATGGAGAGTGGAGGAAGCCCTGGTAAGAGAAGTCCTGGGTGAATGTGTGTCATTGAAATGGGTACAGCCATGACAAAGACCAAAGCTTCAGACCCGTGGGAAAGTGGCAAAGCTGTTCCCCATACAGACCAAACTCAGAGGAATGGTCAAGCTTTCCTCCAAGGCCTGAGTGCAAGCAAGTGGTCAATGTGTACAACTAGCAACTGTGGCTTTCTCCTCCTGGACGTTCACAGTCTGAAAGAAACCTACAGAGGCTTCCTATTGCCATTAGCTAACTCCTCCCCCTGCCCCCCCACACTGTACATAATAAACATGCTGAGGTTCCAGGGTACATGGAAAGAAGATATTGTCCTTCAGAGAGTACACACCCCACCTGATCCCAGCTTTTCTACACATGTGTCTGTGTGTCTGTCCCCTCTTCATTCTCTCTCCATTCCTAGTCAGAGGATTCCAAGACCCCAGCTCTGAGTAAAAATGGATTGAGAGCTTTTCAGCTACAACACGGTATAATGGGAATGAGAAAATCCCCCCTTTCCTCAGAAGAGAAACCAAAGATCTACTTCCAGGAAGTAAAAAGCTGTGTGTGCTTTCTTACTAGATCTTAGAGCAGTAGTTCTCAACCTTCCTAATGCTCTGATCCTTTAATACAGTTCCTTGTGTTGTGGGGACCACCAGCCACAAAATTATTTTTGTTGCTACTTCCTAACTGTAACTTTGCTACTATTATGAACCATGATATAAATATCTGATACACAAGGTATCTGATATGCAACTCCCAAAGTGATCATAACCCACAGGTTCAGAAACACTGTCTTAGGATCTGACTGATCCCAAAAATCCTATGTCAAAGGTTTGGACTCCGGTGTGGTGCTATTTAGGAAGAAATAGACTTTAGGAGAAGTAGATTCGTGGATTTATGACAGACCTTTAGACTGAGAGAGTATCCTTGGAGGGCACTGAGTTCCTGAGCTCATCTTCCTCCCTTTCTTCCCCCTCTCTCTCTCCATCCCCCACCCCTTCTCTTTATCTGGCCATGAGGTCAACATTTTTATCCTGGCATGCTCTCCCTCCATCATAACCTCCCTCACCACAGACACAAAATAATAAGTCCAACTGATCACTGAGTGGAGCTTCCAACACTGAACCCTTCCTCTTTATAAATCTACTTTCTTGAGTACTTCCTAAAGTAATTAAATCTGACTAACCCTTAAAGTAAGGGGACTTTACAACATCTGTCCCAGTGAATCTCCAAGCACCACCAGAAGTAACTAATACATAACTCATTCTTCTCCTTTTCCAAAATATAAAAGATAATATGTCATATTAATTGATAAGTATCTAACTACCTGAGGTAAGAAGAGTCAAGTATGCCTCACGTTAGCCCATTACTGGATCTCAGAATTTATTGCTGTCATCATGATTAATA
This sequence comes from Grammomys surdaster, assembly GCF_004785775.1. Classification (NCBI taxonomy): domain Eukaryota; kingdom Metazoa; phylum Chordata; class Mammalia; order Rodentia; family Muridae; genus Grammomys; species Grammomys surdaster. Next base: position 1,383,078 of record NW_021620473.1, on the reverse strand, counting down.
AGACTTTTGGGTAGTGTCTTTAGACAGAAACAGAAGAGTTTATTTTGTGTTGAAAATCAATGGAATAAATTATTTGCAATAAAAACAAAAGATCATAATGATATGTGTCATTCACAAATCTTTCCTTCCTTCTCCTGGGGTAGACTACCTCTTTGAATGGCCATAAAACTTCCTTCATGTAAAAAACATGTGCTTCTAAACAAAGGTTTCAAGGACCCTGATGCTCTGCAACAATAACAAGCTATACAAAGGATGTTCTGCCAGCTTATTCCAAAACCTCAGATGCCTCATAATAAACACAGAGAAATGAAGCCTTGTTATTAGTCACATTAAAGCCCAATCTATACTGAATGTCATAGCCACCAATCTCCTCCTCCTTAGAGGATGCAAGTCATTAATCCTTGCACCTCACAAATGTCCAGATCTTAATTCTTCTTGTGCCATTAAGGCTGAGTTCTAGAGTCACAAGACTCTAGACTGGTTAGAATGATCAATGTAAAAATCCTGGGGACTAAAATCTCATCTGAAGACTTACCATCCATTTTTGCCAGGAAAAAAACACTCATAGCTTATCTTGATTAAATGTTTGTCGGTTTCACATCATTACACAACAAATAAGGCCATGTGATTGATTTCATGGTTCACTAAGTTCCAGGGCATTTGTCTTTCTTGGTTGAGAATGGATGATGAAGCTACGCCAAGCTATCAAGTGGAATATTTTACAATATGCAGAAAATTTCTCCTTCAAAGTAGAACTCCAAATGTTATTCTTTCCAGCTGTTTATCAAGAAGGGACCTCCCTTTCCCTAGAAGAGAAGATTTCTTAACCCTGATTGTTGACTGGCTCACCAGTGTGGTTTTCCCAAGACTATAAAAATTCGCATCAGATGATATGAAAGATGGTCTTCGGTGCAGAGACACAGCATCAAAATGTAGGGGCTAGAGAAGTACTAGATATCAGACCTGGGCCCTTGCATATACTAAGCAAGGCCTCTACCACTGAGCTATACCCCCAGTCTTGTCACCAGAATCCTTTGAAGCTTCCTAATTTATGTAAATATACCATGGTTGAGGTCCATAAGAGCAAACAAGGAGTCCTGAGAGGCCACTAAATGAGACCTCTTCAAAGCTGTATTCCCAGCAATTAGAACTATAGATGGCACATCTATTCAATAATGTAAAGAGAAAATTTTATCAAATAAAAGAACATTAAATAAATATTTGTAACCCAAAACAGCCCATCCTCTCTGCTGTGTGGGTCTCTCCTAATGTTCTATACAGGCCTCACCAGCTCTTGAATGTCTATTAATTTTATTTAGAATAGTACTGTCTGATTCAATAACTATTCCCTATGATAATAACATAAATTTAACCTCAAAATAATTAAAGCAACATAAAGTTTAAAGTTCAACTCCTTGGCCACATGTGACTTAAACCACAGGGCTAGAGAGTGTAGAGGCCTTCTACCGTCACAGAAAGTTCCAGTGCAATAACTGATTTTATTTTGAAAAGCAGCAAGTGACCTTGGTGATTTAATCCTACCCTCTCTCCTTTTATGGCTGGCAATGAAATTTAATGGTAATGAACATAAGGACATAAATGTGGCTCAAAAACAACTGCATAATATTGAGAAAAGAGAAGGGGGAGCTCCGTGAAACCAGAGAGAAACAAACAAATCTCTGTGGGGCTTTGGGCCACAGTAAGTTCATCATCAGCTGTGACCCAGCTACAGAAACAGGAACCAGGGAATTTGAACAAGGAGAGGGCAGTCAGCCATGTCCTGGTTAGACCACATTGGAAGTATCGTATTCAGTTTGTGACAGCAAATACCATCTGGGGCTTAAACTATCAAAACTGTAAGAGACCATGATGAGGAGCAAGGCAGAAAATTTCTGACAGGACCAATCTAAATAACCAGGTAAAGGAAGGCGGGGACTTGGAAAGCTGTCCATAAATACCCCTACCAAAGAACTTAAGACTTTTTCATCAAGATCCTAAGTTGTGTTGTTGGTTATATTTTGTCAACTTGACACAAAATACAGTCATTTGAGAAGAAAGACTCTGAATACAGTAGATGCCTCTATAGGTTGACCTGTAGACAAATGTGGATGTGTAGACAAATTACTGATGCAGGAGGGTCCAACTAACTATGGATGGAGCCACCTCTAGATAGGTGGTCCTGAGTTGTGTAAGAAAGCAGGCTGAGAAAGCCAGTTGGCAACACTCCTCCATGTTCCTCTGCTTCCAAGTTCTTGCCTTAAATGCTTGCCCTGAATTCCCTTAGTAATTGAGTGCTAACCTGAAAGTCGTAGATAAAATAAACCCTTTCCTCTCCATGCTTTAGTCTATGTTGCCTTGTCACAGCAATAGAAATCTAAGACACAGAAAATTGAAACTTTATTGAGCAAATTTTACCTGAACAAATCTTCCTTAAATACCAACTGTCCTAGTCAGGGTTTCTATTCCTGCACAAAACATCATGACCAAGAAGGAAGTTGGGAAGGAAAAGGTTTATTCAGTTTACACTTCCACATTGCTGTTAATCACCAAAGATATTCAGGACTGGAACTCAAGCAGGTCAGGAAGCAGGAGCTGATGCAGAGGCCATGGAGAGTTGTTACTTACTGGCTTGCCTAAGTCTTCTGGGATTCATAGCCATTATGTCTCAAGATCTCAATGCCAAGATCCAGCTCAGAAACTTGTATCTCCCAGCCTCAAGTTCTGGATCACAGGTGAGCCTTCCAATTCTGGATTGTAGTTCATTCCAGATATAGTTATGTTGACAACCAGGAATAGCCATTACACCAACTGTATGGGATAGTTATGGTCTAGAAACTGATATATGCCAGGAAAAAATAGTCATGGACTTCGTAATGGCTAATCTTGGTTGTCAATTTGACTGCACCTGGAATCATGTAAACCCCAAGCTGCCGAATACAGCCTGTGCAGTATGTTCTGATTGGCTCATCAGAAGTGTAAGGCCCACCCTAAATCTGGACAACACATATTAATGACAGCCCTCATAAAAGGACATGGAAGAAGGAAACTTTTGCTTCTTTTCTGCTAGCCTTCACTCTCTCTGGAAAGTCTGTCTATCCTGTTGCTGAAGCATTTCTTCACTGGTGTTAGAACCTACTTCTTTGTGATTCCAATATAGACTGAAGACTGGAAGCTTCCAAGGAATTCTGGGAGACTCTAGCCCAAGATTTGTACTGCTGACACATCCGGTCTCATAGACTGAATGAATATGAGATCCTTGGACTTTCTTGTTAGGACACAGGCATCATTAGACAATTCAAGCCACAGCCTGTAAGCCACTCAAATAAATCCCATATATGTACATACATATATATGTATATAAATGCATATATATATGCACATACATATGCATATGCACACATATATGTACATGTACACTTATACATACAAATACACTATCAGTTCTGTTCCTTTGGAAAACTCTAACTAATACAGACTTATCCATGATTTCCTAGGGGTAAAAAATAAAAGTAAAAACAGAGAAATCTGTAATTTCAGTACATGGTAAGAATTTTGAAGGGTCAGACAAGAAGTGACAGGAAACAAAGCAGAAGGTCCTAAGAGTGAGATGGTCCTAGAGGGCCTCCATGAGAAAGTGGCATTTGTGCCAACACCAAGTGTGAGGAAGAGACAAGGTGGAGTGACAGAATGATCTAGGGGAGGTCTCAGAACACCCAAGGAACAACAAGAGGGCCAGTGAAACTGGAGGGCTGGTGGGAATGGACAAGCATGCATTGAATCAGTTAGCCTTCAAGATGATCCCATTGGAGCCCCACAAGGGTAGCCTTCACTCTCCCATCTCTGAGGGTGATCAGGCCTAAGACCAGATTTATCATGGGCTGTTGAGCAATAATGGACCTCCTTAAAGAATGTTCTCTGTAGTGAGGTATGTTTCTTAGAATTGTAAGAGCCATTTGTGAAATGCAAAGTAAAGTATCTTTGCGATTCCATCTTACCACAGTCAGATGCCTAACATCAACCAAACAATTAACAAAGGTCAATGAGAATGTGGGGAAAGGGTCTCTTTATTGATGTGTGTGGGAGTACAAACTGGCATAGATGCTATAAAAATCAGAATGGAGGCCCCTCAAAACACTGAAAATAGCACAACTGCACCTAGGGATGTGCACATCTGTGCATATGCACAAAGGACCCTAAGCCTTGTCACAGAGAGACCTGCACATCCATGTTCATTGCTGCTCAGTTCACAACAGCTAGGAAATGGAACCAGCCTAGATGTCCAACAACAGATGAATGGATAAAGAAAATGTACTACACATACATGCAGGAGTTTACTCACCCATAAAGAAAAAAATGAGATCATAACATTTGCAGGAAAATGGAGGGATCAAGAAATCATTGTGTTAGCATCAACATGTTGGCAGCCAAAGTACATGGCTTAAACCTGAAAATAGACCCCCAGACAGAGTTTTTAAATTAACAGTCTGGCAAGCCAAGAACAGGTAAGATTCTGCACAGAGCCTTACCAACCTAAGACAGAAGTGCATTGCCTTTGATAATGCATATTCCATAATGAGTAAGGAAGGCATTCTTGTCAGAACGACCTAAGACAAGCTCAGTCTTGTTAATGAAATAAAAAATGGGGAGAGGTGGAGAGCCTTTGGGGCTGCTTGCCAAGAAGCTGACATGAGCCAAGGACAAGGAAATAGGCTGCTTGCCAGGAATATGACATTGGCCAAGGACAAGGAAGTAGGCTTCAAGCAGGAATCTGACATTAGACTAGAACAAAGAAGTAATTTCAGGTAGGAATCTAAATTGTAGGCTACAACAAAGAAGTAATCTCAGGCAGGAATCTAAATATTAGGTTAGAACAAAGAAGTAATTTCAGATAGGAATCTAAATTTTAGGCTAGAACAAGGAAGTAGGCTTTGGACATGAAAATGACCTTGGGCTAGGATAGGGAAGTAAGTTCAGATACTTTGGTCATCCTGATAAGCCTTTAGAAACAGTTATCATGGAAGTGTTCACCTAATTCGGTTTAATGCCTTGCTTTTTCTTTGGCTATTTATGTTTATTATATTGCTTGTTCCTCAACTATTTGCATCTATTATAATGCTAGACCCTCAACCTAGAACTGGCCTTAATACATGCATGTAATCAAAATGGTATAAAAGCATAAAGGAAGAGGGGGTAGAGGATAGGGGATTCTAGGAAGGGGAAATGGGGAAAGGGGATGACATCTGTATTGTAAATAAATAAAATATCCAATAAAAAAGAACAAAAAGAAATCATTGTGTTAAATAAAATATAGCAGATTCAGAAACACAAATACTTCATTTCCTCTCATATACACATTCTAGATTTTTACTTTTATGTAAGGGGGTGGTATAGGTCGTGACTCTATAAGAGATGAGGGAAAGAGGTATTAAGTGGGGGCTAGGGATTGGAGCAAGAGGACAACATAATACATGGGACATGACAGCAGGAGAGGAGCTAGCAAGGAGAGAAACCAGCCAGCAGGAGGGACAGAGTAGTGGGATGGAAGGGTAGAGCATTGATAAGAGCAATGTATCTGAAAAGGCCATCATGAGGGGCTGGAGGGGTGGCACAGGGGATAAGACCATTTCTATTATTTATTTGTTGTTGTTATTTTAAGTTAGGGTTTCTCTATTATGTTACCCTGGCTGTCCTGAAACTCCTGATATAGACCAGGCTGGCCTTGAACTCACAGAGATCCCCCTGCCTCTGCCTCCTGAATTCTGGGATTAAAGGTATTCACCACCAGGCCCAGCAAGAGCACTTCTACTCTTACAGAGGGCTCTTGTTTATTTTCCATGTGACAGGTCACAACCACCTGTAACTCTGGCTCTAGGGGACCCAGTGCCCTCTTCTGATTTGGAGAGCACGTGCAATGACAAGGTGCGTATACATACACTCAGGTGCACACACATATACATGATATAAAGCAAAGAAACTTGAAAGAAAGAAAGAAAGAAAGAAAGAAAGAAAGAAAGAAAGAAAGAAAGAAAGAAAGAAAGGAAGGAAGGAAGAAGGAAAGAAAGAAAGAAGGAAAGAGAGAGACAGAAAGAGAGAGAGACAGAGAGAGAGACAGAAAGAGAGAGAGACAGAGAGAGAGAGGAAGGAAGGAAGGAAGGAAGGAAGGAAGGAAGGAAGGAAGGAAGGAAGGAAGGAAGGAAGGAAGGGCAGGCCATAATGAAACCTAATACTCTGTATACTAATTAGTAATACTAATACTAAATGTTTAAAATAATAATAATTAATAATAATAGTAATAATAATAAATGAAAAGAAAAAGAAAGTACAAGCTATAAATGAGGGGGTATATCTAGAGATGTGCATTACAAGGCTGTCTATCAAATATCTGAACCAAGCCAACTTCTCATCAATAAGAAGTGGATAAATGCCTTGTAGAGTCATGCAGCAGTTCAACAAATCAAATCTGCATGCTGTGAAAAAAGCATGAGCTAAATGAGTTTCAGAAGGACCACACTCTACTACCATTTACATAATTTTATAATCCACCCAGTACAGCAGCTGATATTCACTGGGGGTTCTTATGCAGAAAACCCAGAAAATTTTAATGCTATGGGGTCCAGCCAGCTTCATCCACATAACAGCACTGTGAAATAAGGGTCTTACTCATCCACATGAAAATGAAAAAGCAAAGTTAAAGAAACGTTCCAGGACTATACAGCTAGCAGGAGTCAGTGTAGGGGCTGAAACCTGGCAACACGGTGCCAAGGGATACACATCTGGCCACACTACATGTGCCTCTCTATTTATATGTGTCCTCAAACATAGACACATATAAATATACAAACATAAAATCAGTAGGTGCACACACAAACACAAAGTGAGTTTGTGTATGAGGTTGTTATGGTTATAAGTATGAGGAGGGGTGTGGAGTGTGCAGGTGTGCTGTCCCATGCAGATCTACGAAGAAGCCACAAGCTGATCTCAGAAAGTCTTTCCCCAATTACCTGCCATCTTTCTTTTTCTGTTTCTTTTCTGGATTTGGGTTTGAGGATGTTGGGGGGTCGGGTGTTACACTAGGTCTCTCACTGAACCTGAAGCTCACAAACCGTCTAGACTAGCCTCTGAGCCCCCAGAATCTCCCTATTTCTGTCTCCCCAATGCCTGTCATTTACCCTCCTGAGCTGCGCCCCCAGCCCCAAAGTGGGTTTTGAATACATCGTCAGCATACAAGTGGTCCCCTCTAAGAAGGCTGAGAGAGAGAACTGAGAGTCCGCATACAGATTTGATTACTACAGGGCCATTGCTTCATTACTACTGTTCAAAAGCCAAGTTTCTTATCCCCAAGGCTGGTCTCCAATTCACAGTATAACTAAGCATGACTCTGAGCTCTTGATTCGACTGCCTCTACCTCCCAAGAGCTGTGATTACAGGCATGTATCATAACACCTGGTACATTCAGTTTATTTGATGCTTCTGATCAAACCCAGGCTTCCTGTACACTAGACAAATACTCCACCAACCCTGCTACATACCCAGGCCAGTGGCTAATTTTAATGGAGAAATGTACACATTCCGATCATAATTTCTCCTAACTCCTCCCAGATCCATTCCTCTTCTCTTTCTATCCAACTACATGTCTTTTGTTTTAACCCCATAAAGTCCTCTTTGTGCTGCCCATATGTTCTTGGATGTGGCCTTTACTGGAGCTTGGCAAAATAGGACTAAGTTTTGACACTTGTTGACACTGAGATACAGCAAGAGCCTGTTGCTTACTATTGTACTATTCCTTTGCAAAATAATCCCCTGAGAAGCTAAAAACCTTAAATACTGACATGAGGAGAAATCTATCACTTGTTAGATGAAAGAGTCAGCTGTGAACAAGCCCAGGCTTCAGCCTGCTCTCTGACACAGAGCACTTCTGCACTGCTATTCCAAGCTACCATGCTGTTTGTTCAGTGGACTGCAAGCAAGAGCATGGAGCCAGCCTAGTTATAACTACTTCTTGGCCTTCTTTCATGTATTGGCTTCCTCCAGGAAAAGTCGTATTTAAATAAAATACCTGCATATAAAATAATATTTTCCTACTGATTTACATTGTGATTCTAGAAATGTTGTTCCCACACAGAAAGGAACCTAGTCCCAATATGTTCAAAATAAGTCCCAGTTAAGAATCAGATCATTTGGAGTTGATGAGACAGCTCAGCAGTTAAGCGCTCTGGCTACTATTGAAGAGGACCTGGGTTTCATTCCCAGCACCCATATAGTAGCTCACACAATCCATAACTCTAATTCTAAGAAAATTCAATTCCCTCCTTTGGTCTCTATGGGTACAGGGTACATATACACAAGTAGACAAACACTCATACATATAAAAGAGTTGTTGCTTTGTTTTGTTTTGTTTTGTTTTGTTTTAAGAAAGAAAAAAGAATCAGAGCATTTATGCAACTGGAAGGATGACTCTGTGGTTAAAAACAATGGAGAGGCTCTCGGAGTTAAAAGCTCTTGGAGAGGACCTGAGTCCAGTTCCCAGAACCCATATCTGGCTGCTCACAGGCATGTCTAACTCTGTTCCAGGAAGACCTCCACACCTAGTTCCACAGGCCCTGTACTCATGCACGTGTGCCCAGATCCTGACACATGTGCATGCACATATTAAAAACTAAAAAACAATACGTATTTTTAAAACTTATATGGAATAAAGATTTAAAAAGAAGAATTACAACATCCATCAAAGAACACTGTGGCCTCAGTAGATATAATTCACAACACCCTTCCCTGGTCAAGTGGCCGTAGAGAATATGTTTTAACCTATGAAAACTCATATTCCTGGTTATTTCTGCCTTTCTTGTATCCACTCTTCAATCAGCCAAACCGGTTGCCAAATCTTCATCTCCAAGCACTGCCAAGTAGAAAAAAAAAATGAAAATTCTATTAAGTAGAATTCACCAACTGACAAGACCACCATCTGTCCTGGTTGATTTAAAATACCTGTCAAATGGTATCTTGGCAGAAGTTCTTTGGAATCTCTTCAGGAATGCTGTAACTCCATCATGTTAAACTTGTATATTCATTTTGAGTCTCGTGAAATACCAGAAAACAGCTATGAATGGAGTGGGGCTAAGACAAAGCCTCAAGCATAGGTGTCTGAGTTAAACTCTTTGTGTACCACAACAGTTAATGTATGGTCAAGGGAACTTACCTCTTACAGATGAGAATCTGTACCAAGAATATGAAAATAGAACGTGCATACAAAGGCAGTGTACAAGCCTGTGGTAGTTTGAAAGAGAATGGTCTCCATAAGCTCATATATTTGAATGCTTGGTACATCCAACAGTTAGTGGAACTGTTTGGGAAGGATTAGGAGGTGTGACCTTCTTAGAAGGACAGTGTCACTGGAGCTTGACTTTGATGTTTCAAAAGCCCAACTCAAGCCCTGGCTCCTGTCTTCCTCTCTCTTCCTTCTTCACTCCATCTGTCCCTCCTCTTTCTCCCTCTCTTTCTCCCCTTCTCTCCCTTCCTCTCTCTCTCTCTCTCTCTCTCTCTCTCTCTCTCTCTCTCTCTCTCTCTCTCTCTCTCCACTCCTTTCTTCCCTCTCCCCTGCTTCCTTGTAGATTAGAATAGATAGCTCTCAGCTATTGCTCCAGTGTCATTCTTGTCTGCTTCCCACTATGATAATTATGGACTAACCCTCTAAAACTATAAGCAAGCCCCCAGTTAAATGTTTTCTTTATAACCATTGCTTTTGTCATGGTCTCTCTTTACAACAATATAACAGTAAAAAAGAGCTTAACTTTTAAGGTTGTAAACAGGAATATAGACTAGAAACAATAGTTGAAATTATTGCCCTTTTTCACAAATAAGAGTTTTTATTTGTCACTAATTAAAAATCTTGATTCTAAACATATTCTTGGACTGATGGTTCATATTCATCAGCTTGTTCAACCTTAGCACCTGTCTCATCACCAATTGTCTTCCCAGAACTACCACCTTCACCATGGAGCTCCATGAGCTTTCCCAATTCAAACTTGGGTTTCTTCAACATTTTTACTTTTCTAACAAAGACATGATGAAAAGGACAATGGACTGGCCAGGTTTTTCTATGCCTTTCCCTACACTGTCTGGAATCAGTTTATTAACCAGTTCCTTCAGGTCATTTGTCTACACTTCTGGAGTCATGATTTCCATCATCTTCTTCTCAATCTGGAAGACCTGCTGTTGCAGGGCATAGATGTCTTTCTTATCTGGTTGCTGTAGGTTTTAGTGAAACCAACACAGAAAATTCAGAGCAAATACCCATTGGTCGTCTTGACATCAACATGAGCTTCAATCATGGTTTGCCAGTCTTTGACTATGGAGCACATTTTGTCATAAGATCCACGCCATAGAAGTTAGTCAGACAGTTTTGTCCCTGAACATCCACAGTAATTACCCTGAATTTTCTAAATGAAACTCCATCATTCTGTAGGCTTCATCATCGACAAGGCTCTCTTCAATCACACAACTCTTGAGGCCATCAGATGCAATTCTGGTCCCTTGAGTCCTTGTGACTAGTGTTTTTCCGATGTTCCTAATATTGAACGTTGCTGGAGCTTTCACATCATATCAGTCCTTCTTAGATAATGGATCAACCACTTTCTTCTTAGCTCCCTTCTTGCCACCTTTCATCAGGCGCTTGTTCTTGCTGATCACCATGGTGCCGACTGAAGAGCCAAAAGGCTGAAATTATTTCTTTAAAAAAGAACATCCAGTCTAGTGCCAGGTGTGCTATTGCACAGCTTTAATCCTGGCATTTGGGAGGCAGAAAAATCCATATCTCTGTGAATTCCAGGCCAGCCTAGTGTACATAGTGAGTTCCAGGCCAACCAGGACTACCTAGTGAGCAACCTGATACCTGGTATCATTTCTGATCTCAGTCATATGCATGCTTCTACACACATTCCACACTGTGGTATGTATACATACATAGTCATGTATACACTGTCAAGAAAATAAAAACGAAAATCAGGGAAAAAATATTCTTTTATCTCAAAAGAACTAAAAACCCAGCCCAGATGACATACATCCATTTTTACAAAGGATTAAATAGATTGAATTCCTTACATTGAAACTGGAGAGATGGCTCAGCAGTTAAAAGAACTTGCTGCTCTTGCAGAAGATATGCTGGGTTCAGTTCCCAGTACATACATGATTGCTTACAATTGACCAAAACAGGCTCTGATGCCACCTCAGACACTGTATGTACATATGCATATATATACATATATATATATATATATATATATATATACAAAATTTTAATCAGTATTCCTTGAATATATACTCCTTTAAAATAAAAAAGTATAAATATTTTTCTAAATTTAAATATATCAATTTTAAGTTATCTAAGAGAAATATACTTTACAGTTATTTATTTGTATTTTTTTCTAATTCACTTTTTCATATTCTTGACAATGTATACATGACTAGGTATATGTACCTCAGTGTGGAATGTGTATATGAAAGCATGTATATGCATGAGATCAGAAATGATATCAGGTATCTTCTTTAACCATGACCAGGTCTCTCACTGACCCTGGAACTTACAATGTGGCTCATCTAGCTAACCAGATTACTGGGGATCATCTATCTCTGCCTCCTGATGGCTTACAGGCTGATTACCATGCTCAGCCAGCCTTTAGTGGTTCTCAGGAGTAGAATCCCAGTTCTCATGCTTCCCAGAACTTGCTTTATCTACTGAGCATCTTCCCAGTTCCTTTCCTCTGATTCTTCACTACAATACCCTTTGTGTTTTGACAAGTGCTTGACATACAGTAGATAGTCACTGTGTATCTTCTTAAAGGAAAATTGTGTATTTTCTAGGAACTACTCCTGATGATAACTCCAATTAACACTAAATTTTAGTTTTCTCTTCTAAACAAGTTGTTTATTTAAATCAGTCTTTACCATTACCCAACACCCCAAGAGGATGCAAATTCCAGGTGGTCTTAACCGATTATCCTAGTTCAGTTTGTCCATGGGTACTTAGCTCCCCCAGCTAAAGGCTCCTAAGAGGTTCTTAGTCATTTTCCATTTGTGCTTCTGATGGGGAAAGAAGCATGATTGAGAGAATTGATTTTAATGTGGATGTTGGGACTGCAGATCTAGGGAAGGAACACAGAGCTTATTCGCCCCATTACATACATCTACTCACATGGCTATTTAACTATTTTCTAGACCAACTTGATGCAGGCGTTACATTGGCCCAGGGAGGGACTTGAAAATCCACTCAAAGCTTGCTTGACTTTTTTACTTGGCAAGAGCAAAAACACCTAGATTTGGGAGACACTCGGTATGTGAATTGAACCACTCCACTAATTGATTAAATGCAAAGTTGTACTAAATCACTCTATTCAAAGTGGAGGTTGACTTATAAATGTTCCCAGAGGTAATTAGTGACTAGCCATATCCAATCAACAGAAAAAACAATTCAGACTTGGGCAACAGTGGATGTCGGGGAGTCTGGAAGATCGACATTAAACAAACCCTTTGGGTAACTTCATTTTCCTCAGATTTTTCTAAGCATTAAGAGCTACAGGGCAGCCTTCGCATCACATTGTGGAAACGATTACTACACAAGAGCATTCTGAGAACACGAGTCGACTATTTGATTCTCATCAGTTACTGCCCCCTCTTCCTCTTCCTCAAGTCACCAAGGAAGCAGAAATTATTTCTTAAACATTCTCTAGACTTTATCCACACAGAACTGCAAGGTAGTTTTCTCCTCTTCCTTAGAGCACCAGTGTTTGTCTTTCTAGGCTGTGACCTCTGCTCCTGTGTCTTCCACCAGGACCAACCTCAAAATCTAGCATGCAAAATGGATCCAAATATGTACACTCTCCCCTGGTAGAAACCTACATTAGTCTATGTTCTATCTTATTTTATGCAGCAAGTTACATGGGAAATCTTACCTCTTCTTTCCTTAAAAACTCTCCTCAGACAACTGCTAAAAAGCAGTTACTACTTTATGTAGCAGAGAAAGCAGTATCGTAAAGAACTTGTACTTGTGCATATTCCAATTTATGTCTGTCTGTGGTCATACTTGAATGTGCCAATCTCATCTAATTCAGTTTTATAAATTCAACACCAGGAGACACAGACTTGGAACTGCTTAGCCGTGAGACATTGCCTGGAAAACCACACTTCCTGATTCTCAGATGGCCTGAGTCCTACTCAAAGCCAAGCAGGGGCACTGCAAAGTGACATTTGAAAGTCCAATGCTGGCATTCAAGGCTTCCCTCAGCTTTGACACATGCTACCCCTACCCGTAACCACCCATTCCTCTCCCAGTGCATCCACATATCCAATAAAATAGATCACTTTTCAAATAAAAGATAAATAACACTCCTGCTAATCCAATTCATTGCACAAAGACAATGCTAACAAGAGGGACTCAGAAAGCAAATCCTACTAGGCTCCAACGTCAGCACTGGAGGAGCCAGCAGCTTGTGAGCCTTCAACTGAACTTTGTTAACACTATGAACAGGCCAGCACTGGCACAAATGCCTTCTCTCCCCAAGTGCAGATGCACGCATAGCTGTGCATGGGATGGTGAGAGATGAGGTAGAAACAGAGGAAAGAACGAACGTCGAACTTCTGCTTTACACTTTGACCTTTTGGAGGAACTGTCCCATGGAGTTTAATTTGGACACATTGCCTAAATGGTCCTTCCCTTTCCAGTCATAGAAACTGATGTGTGATGACATTAAAAGGCATACCTATTGGCACACTTAAGAACAGCCTCAACAGTGTACCCCTAACCTGGTCAATATCAAAATAGCTTCTATAATTTGTAAAATCTCAAAGCCGTCAGATATATTTATATTACAATAATTGAAACTAAGAGTGAGAAACATTTCCTTTTTTAATAAAAACCTTCCCATGAGGCAAAATGGTGGCTTCTAAACATGACAGTGAACTGGTGAACACTCAAGCAGCTGTGATTGTCTGCAGGAGACATGAGTGAGATCAAGACAGTCACCATTCCAGCACGGAAGAGGAGGAACTCATGAGCTTCTAACGGAGGAGCTACTGGTGGCTGATGGATTCTGGGGGAGGGGAGTCAAGTTTTCGTGAGTGTGTGTGTGTGTGTGTGTGTGTGTGTGTGTGTGTTTATGTGTCTGGTTATAAAATCAACTGAAACAAATCAGTAGCCTTCCTCTACTCGAAGGATAAATAGGCTGAGAAAGAAATTAAGGAAATGATACCCTTCACAATAGTCACAAATAATATAAAATATCTTGGTGTGAATCTAACCAAGTAAGTAAAAGATCTGTATGACAAGAACTTCAAGTATCTGAAGAAAGAAATCGAGGAAGATCCCAGAAGATGGAAAGATCTCCCATGCTCATGGATTGGAAGGATTAATATAATAAAAATGGCCATCTTGCCAAAAGCAATCTACAGATTCAATGCAATTCCCATTAAAATCCCAACTCAATTCTTCACTGAGTTAGAAAAGGAAATTCTCAAATTCATTTGGAATAACAAAAAAACAAGGATAGCAAAAACTGTTCTCAACAATAAAAGAACTTCTGGAGGAATCACCATCCCTGAACTCAAGCTGTACTACAGAGCAATAGTGATAAAAAAAACAACAACAACAAAAAAAAAAAAAACAAAAAAACAAACCCTGCATGGTATTGGTACAGAGACAGGCAGGAAGAACAGTGGAATAGAATTGAAGACTCAGAAATGAACCTACACGCCTATGGTCACTTGATCTTTGACAAAGGAGCTAAAACTGTTTAGTGGAAAAAGGACAACATTTTCAACTAATGATGCTGGTTCAACTGGAGGACAACATATAGAAGAATGCAAATCGATCCATTCTTCTCTCTTTGTACAAAGCTCAAGTCCAAGTGGATAAAGGACCTTCACATAAAACCAGATACACTGAAACTAATAGAAGAAAAGGTGGGGAAGACCCTCGAATACCTAGGCACAGGGGAAAAGTTCCTGAACAGAACACCAATGGCTTATGCTCTAAGATCAACAATTGACAAATGGGAACCTCATAAAACTGCAGTTTCTGTAAGGCAAAGGACACAGTCAATAGGACAAAACGGCAACCAACAAATTGGGAAAAGATCTTTACCAGTCCTTCATCTGATAGAGGGCTAATATCCAATATATGCAAAGAACTCAAGAAATTAGACTCCAGACAACCAAATAACTCTATTAAAAAATGGGGTACAGAACTAAACAAAGAATTCTCAACTGAGGAAACTCAAATGGCTGAGAAGAACCTAAAGAAATGTTCAGCATCCTTAGTAATCAGGGAGATGCAAATCAAAACAACCCTGAGATTCCACCTCACACCAGTCAGAATGGCTAAGATCAAAAACTCAGGTGATAGTAGATGCTGGTGAGGATGTGGAGAAAGAGGAACACTCCTCCATTGTTGGTAGGATTGCAAGATGGTGAAACCACTCTGAAAATCAGTTTGGTATTTCCTCAGAAAATTGGACATAGCATTACGTGAGGACCCAGCTTTACACTCCTGGGAGTCAGTTTTCTTTAGTGGGGATGATCTTGAGTAGGGGAGCCTCTAACGAAGGACTCCACTCCCATGATTAAATGGGCAGAACAAATTAGACACAGTGGATTATTTTTAAAACTTTGAAAAAGACACGAAGATGGAAGGCAGGTAGGGGGAATGAGTGGATCTGGAATAAATTAGGATAAGAGGTGGGGGAATAAATATGATTAAAATATATTGTATATGCATATGGAATTCCTTTTATAAAACTTAATAAAATACATTTCAACAAAAAAAATAGAATCACATTGAAGTATTTCCAATAATAGCAGAACAAACCTGATATAGTTAAAGCAAACATGAAGTTTAAACATGAAGGGCTAAACTTTCCACTCCAATAACCCCACCTTTGAGGGCCCTAGTAAGCCTAACAGCCATGGCCTCTGCCCTGCTCATCCACAGCTCCATCTTCCTTTTGGTCTGTACCCTCAGCAGCAGTGGTCAAAGAGCAGCACACTATGCCCCACCTCACAGCTCTTCCTGCCTCCCAGGAGGCCTGCTCAAACCCAAGATACACAGCTCCACCTGCCTTCCAGAAGGCCCAATCCAATGGACAACACTCAGGCCAACCAATACCAGAGATAATTAGATGGCAAAAGGCAAGAACAAGAACATAATCAGCATAAACCAATGCAAAATGACACCATTAGAACCCAGCTCTCTTACTACAGCAAGCTCTGGATATTCTAACACACCTAAAGAGCAAAACTTAAAATACTATCTCATGAATATGGTAGAGGCCTTTAAAGAGGATATAAATAATTCCCTTAAAGAAATACAGGAAACACAGTCAAACAGAAGCCCTTAAACAGGAAAAAAAAATAAGTCCCTTAAAGAAGTACAGGAAAAATCAATCAAATAGGGATGGGAAATAAATAAAATGAGCCAAGACCTAAAAATGGAAATAAAAGCAATAAAGAAAACACAAATGGAGGCAAATCTGGAAGTGGAAAACCTAGGAAAAGAAACAATAACTACAGATACAAGCATCACCAGAATAAAAGGCATGGAAGAGAGAATCTCAGGCATAGAATATACCATAGAAGGAATGAATACAATCAAAGAAAATGTCAAATGTAAAATATTCCTAACTCAAAACATCCCAGAAATCTAGGACACCATGAATAGATCAAACTTAAAAATAATAGGAATAGAAGAGGATAAAGATATCCAGTTCAAAGAGCTAGAAAACATTTTCAATGAACTCATAAAAGAAAACTTCCCTAGCCTAAAAAAGGAGATGACTATGAACATACATGAAACTTACAGAACACCAAATAAATTGGACCAGAAAAGAAAATCATCCTACCACAAATAATCTGCCACAAACACTAAATGTACAGAATGAAGAAAGAATATTTAAAAAGCTGCAAGAGAAAAAGACCAAGTAACATATAAAGGCAGACCTATCAGAGTTACACCTGACTTCTCAACAGAGATGCTAAAAGCCAGAAGGTCCTGTACCTTCTTGCAGACCCTAAGAGACCAAAGATGCCAGCACAGACTACTATACCAAGAAAAACTCTCAATCACTATAGATGGAGGAACCACAATTCTATCACAAAAATAAATTTAAACAATGTCTTTCAATTAATACAGCCTCAAAGAGGATAATAGGAGAAAACCTCAGATACAAAGAAGGTAACTACACCCAAAAAAAAAATTAATCAACTCACAGCAAAATCAAAAGAAGAGAATCACACACACTCAGTAACACCTTCAACATCAAAAATCATTGATCACTAATATCTCTCAACATCAATGAGCTCAATTCACCAATAAAAAAACAGAAATTACCAGATTGATACACAAACAGGATCCACCATTCTGCTGCATACAAGAAACACACCTCAGAAACAAAGATAGACACTACCTCAGCATAAAAGACTGGAAAACAGTTTTCCAAGCTAACGGACCCAAGAAACAAGCTAAAGTAGCCATTCTAATAAAATAGACTTTCAACCAAAAGTTATCAAAAGAGATAGGGAAGGACACTTCATACATATCAAAGGAAAACTCTACCAAGATGATGCCTCAATTCTGAACATCTATGCCCCAAATGTAAGGGCAACCACATTCATAAAAGAAACTTTACTAAGGTTCAAATCACACATTGAGCCCCACACAATAATAGTGGGGAACTTCAACACCCCACTCTCACCAATGGACAGGTCATTGAAACAGAAAGTAAACACAGAAACACTGAAACTAATAGATATTACAAACCAAGTAATTTAGCAGATAATGTACAGAATCTTTCACTCAAAAACAAAAGAATATAACTTCTCAGCACCTCACAGAACCTTCTCCAAAACTGACCATATAATCGGGCACAACACAAGACTCAACGGATACAAGAAGATTGAAATAACCCTTTGCATGCTATCAGATTACCACTGATTAAGGCTGAACTTCAACAACAGACACAACAGAAAGCCTACATAATAATGGAAACTGAACACTCTCTATTCAATGATAATTTGATCAAGAAAGAAATTAAAGACTTTCTGGAATTCAATAAAAACAAAGCTACAACATACCCAAACGTATGGGACACAATGAAAGCAGTGCTGAGAGGAAGATTCATAGCCCTGAGTGCCTCCATAAAGAAATTGGAGAGATCTCATACTAACAACTTAAATAGCTCACCTGAAAGCTCTAGAACAAAAAGAAGTAAACACACGAAAGAGGAATAGAGGGCAGTAAATAGCTAAATTCAGGACTGAAATCAACAAATTAGAAACAAAAAGAACAATAGGAAGAATCAACAAAACCAAGAGCTGATTCATTGAGAAAATAAACAAAATATGCAAGCCCTTAGCTAAACTAAAGAAAAGAAACAGAACAGTATCCAAATTAACAAAATCATAAATGAAAAGGGACACATAACAACAGAAACTGAGGAAATCCAAAGAAAAAAAGTCACTAAGTCTTACTTCAAAAGGCTATACTACACAAAACTGGAAAATATGGGATAAATGGATGGTTTTCTAGACAGATAGCACATAGATCAAGTTTACTATCTAAACAGTCCCATAACCTCTAAGGAAATAGAAGCAGTCTTCCAACCAAAAAAAAAAAAAAAAAAAAAGCCCAGGGTCAGATGGTTTTAGTGTAGAATTCTACCTGACATTCAATGAGCTAACACCAATACTCCTCAAACTATTCCACAAATAGCAACAGAAGAAGCATTACCTAATGCATTCTGTGACCCCACAGCTACCCTGGTACCTAAATCACGCAAAGACTCAACAAAGAAAAACAACTTCAGACCAATTTTACTTATGAATATTGATGCAAAAATACAGTAAAATTCTTGCAAACCAAATCCAAGAACATACCAAAAACATCATTTACCACAATCAAGTAGACTTTATCCCATGGGTGCAGGAATAGTTCAATATATGAAAATCCATCAATGTAATCTACTATACAAACAAACTGAAAAACAAAAACCACATGATGGTTTCATTAGATGCTGAAAATGCCTTTGACAAAATCCAACACCCCTTCTTGTTAAAAGTCTGGAGCAATCAGGGATTCAAGGCACATACCTAAACATAATAAAAACAATATACAGCAAGACAGTAGCCAACATCAAATTAAGTGGAGACAAACTTAAAGTAATTCCATTAAAATCAGGGACAAGACAAGGCTACCCATTTTCCCTCTATTTCTTCAATGTTGTTCTTGAAATTCTAACTAGAACAATAAAACAACAAAAGGAGATCAAGAGAATACAAATTGGAAAGGAAGAAGTCAAGGTACCACTATTCGAGGAGGATACGATAGTGATAAGTGGTCTCCAAAATTCTACCAGAGACCTCTTACAGCTGATAAACACTATCAGCAACGTGGCCAGATATAAAATGAACTCAAAGAAATCAGTAGCCCTCCTTTATACAAACGATAAATGGGCAGAGAAAGAAATGAGGGAAACAACACCTTTCACAACAGCCACAAATAATATAAAATATCTAAGTGTAATTCTAATCAAGCAAGTAAAAGATCTGCTCAAGAGCTTCAAGTCCCTGAAGAAAGAAATTGAAGAAGATATCAGAAGATAGAAAGATCTCCCATGTTCATGAATTGGTAGGATTTACATAGTAAATAGCCATCTTACCAAAAGCAATCTACAGATGTAATGCAATTCCCATCAAAATACTAACACAATTTTTTTACAGAGATTGAAAAGATTCTCAACTTCATATGGAAAAACAAAAACCCAGGATAGCCAAAACAATTCTGAATGATAAAAGAACCTCTGGAAGAATCAGCATCCCAGACCTCAAGTTATTCTATACAGAAATTATGATTTTTTTAAAAAACTGTATTAGTACAAAAATAGGCAGGTCCATCAATGGAATAGAATCAAAGACTCAGAAATAAATCAACAGATCTATAAACACTTGATTTTCAAAACAGAAGCTAAAATTATACAATGGAAAGAAGAAAGCATGGTGCTGGTCTGACTGGATGTCTGCACGTAGAAGAATGAAAATAGTTCCTTATTTGTCACCTTGCACAAAACTCAAGTCCAGGTGGATCAAGAACCTCAATATAAAACTGGATACATGAAACCTAACAGAAGAGAAAGTGGGAAAAAGCCTTGAACGCATTGGTACAGGAGACAACTTTCTGAACAGAGCACCAATGGCTCAGGCTCTAAGATCAACAGTTGATAAATGGGACCTCTTGAAACTGAAAACTTCTGTAAGGCAAAGGAAACTGTCAACTGGATAAAACACCAGCTTACAGACTGGGAAAGTATTTTCACTAGCCCTACATCCAACAGAGGGCTAATGTCCAAAATACATAAAGAACTTAAGAAGTTAAATTCCAACAAACAAAATAATCCAATTTAAAAATGGGGCACAGAACTAAGCAGATAATTTTCAACAGAGGAATCTC
Source organism: Grammomys surdaster (assembly GCF_004785775.1). Taxonomy (NCBI): domain Eukaryota; kingdom Metazoa; phylum Chordata; class Mammalia; order Rodentia; family Muridae; genus Grammomys; species Grammomys surdaster. The sequence continues at coordinate 1,362,593 of NW_021620473.1, read as the reverse complement.
AAATGTCAGGGAAGCACTTAAAGAAACATTCGACTCTCCTCTAGCCGAGCAAGATGCCCAAAGGAAAGAAGGCCAAGAGGAAGAAGGTGGCCCCGGCCCCTGTCGTCGTCAAGAAACAGGTCAAAAAGGTGGTCAATCCTCTGTTCGAGAAAAGGCCCAAGAACTTTGACATCCATCCCAAAAAAGATCTAACACGCTTCGTTAAATGGCCCTGCTACATCCGGCTGCAGCGGCAAAGAGCCATCCTCTATAAGCGGTTCAAAGTACTTCCTGCCATTAACCAGTTCACCCTGAACAGGCAAAAAGCTACTCAGCTGCTTAAGCTTGCCCACAAGTACAGGCCAGAGACTAAGCAAGAGAAGAAGCAAAGGCTACTGGCCCGTGCTGAGAAGAAAGCTGCTGGCAAAGGGGACGTCCCAACTAAGAGACCACCTGTCCTCCGAGCAGGAGTCAAAACGGTCACCACCTTGGTGGAGAACAAGAAGGCTCAGCTGGTGGTGATTGCCCATGATGTAGACCCCATTGAGCTGGTGGTTTTCCTGCCTGCCCTGTGTAGAAAGATGGGGGTGCCCTACTGCATCATCAAGGGAAAGGCCAGGCTGGGTCGCCTGGTCCACAGGAAGACAAGCACCATTGTTGTCTTCACACAGGTTAACTCGGAAGACAAGGGTGCTCTGGCTAAGCTGGTGGAAGCTATTAGGACCAATTACAATGACAGATATGACGAGATCCGCCGCCACTGGGGAGGCAACGTCCTGGGTCCTAAGTCTGTGGCTCTCATTGCCAAGCTGGAAAAGGCAAACGCTTAACTGGGTTAAAAAATGTACATAAATACATTTTACATAAATAAGTTTTCTGTACATAAATATAATTAAAAATTTTAAAAAAAGAAAGAAAGAAATATTCAATACCCTTAGCCATTAAGGAAATACAAATCAAAACAACATTGAGATTCCACCTTATACTAGTCAGATTGGCTAATGTCAAAAACTCAAGGACCAGCACATGATGGAAAGGATGTGGAGAAAGAGGAACACTCCTCCATTGCTGGTAGGATTGCAAGCTGGTACACTCTTGAAATCAATCAAGCAGTTCCTTAGAAAACTGGAAAGAGAGTATCAGCTATACCACTTCTGGGCATATACCCAAAAGATGTTCCACCATACCCCAAGGACAAGTTAATAATAGTTTTATTTATAATAGCCAGAAACTGGACACAACCCAGATGTACCTCAACTGAAGAATGGATAAAGAAAATGTGTTATATCTACACGGTGGAATACTATTCTGCTATTAAAAACAAGGACATCATGAATTTTGCAAGCAAATAGATGGAACTAGAAAATATCATCCTGAATGAGGTAACCCAGACTCAAAAGGACAGTCATGATATTTATTCCATGATAAATGGATATTAGCCATAATGTACAGGATATCCATGATACACCCCCACATACCCAATGAAGTTAAATAAGAAGGGAAGCCCAAGCAAGGACGCTTGAATCACACTTAGAAGGGGAAATAAAATAGTCACAGGAGGCAGAAGAGGGAAAGAATTTGAGTGGGGGAGTTTGGGGGTATGGAGGCAAGATCATGTGCAGAGAGAAACAGGAGAGAGGCCCAGTTGGCCAGGAGAATTAATGGAAATCTGCAGCTACCTGGGGTGGAGAGGAGGGGAGAATCTTTAGGAAGTACCAGAGACCTGGGATAGGAGAGGTTCAATGTGGGTGATCTTAGCCGAGATGCCTAACAATAGGAACAGGAAATCTAAAGAGGCAACGTCCTGTACTCAGACAAGTCCCCAGTGGAAGGATAGGGACACCAACCCACCCACAAAACTTTCAACCCAATATTTGTCCTGTCTTAAAGAAATGCATGAATGGAGCAGAGACAGAAGGAAAGGCTAACCAATAACTGGTCCAACTCGAAACCCATTCCATGGGCAAACATCAATCCCTGACACTATTAATGATACTCTGTTGTGCTTGTAGACAGGAGTCTAGCATAATTGTCCTCTGAGAGGCTCCACCCAGCAGCTGACTGAAACAGAAGCAGATACCCACATTGGACAAAGGTTGGGAACTCTTATAGAGGAGTTGGGTAATGGATTGAAGACCTAGAAATAAATAGGAATACCACAGGAAGACCAACACAGTCAACAAACCTGGACCCCCCGGGAGCTCTCAGAATCTGATCCACCAACCAAAGAACATACACAGGCTGGAACAAGACCCCCCTCCCCTGGGCACATATGTAGCAGGCAGGTAGTTCAGCCTTCATCTCCATGGCTGCCCTGTCTGGCCTCAATGGGTAAGGATGTACCTAATCTAGCAGAGACTTTATGTGTTGGGGTTGGGGGATATCCAGAATGGGTCCTACCCTCTCAGAGAAGAAGGGGAAGGGGGTGAGGAAAAGGGGCTGGATAAGGGAGGGACTTGGAGAAGGAGCAGCATTTGTGATGTAAACAAATTAATTAATTTTAAAAAACATGAAGAGCTAACTCATCCTCTGTCCCCTCACAATCTCGTTCTCCTAAACATGCAGGCACACACATACATGCACACATACATACACATCTGCACACACATATACACACATCCAAACACATGCACACATGCACACACATTCACTCTTATACACACACCATACACAAACACATACATACAAGTACACACATATACACACTGTGCATGCATGCAAACACACATACACACACAACTAGACCTACCACCTTAAGACGTAAGGACATAGTAACAAGAACTCATAGTATCCCGTGTTCAGTCCCAGAACTTGGTACACTTTGATTTACTCCCACCTCACTACAATTGGACTTCACAGGAACTATTTTTCACTGCTGTATTATCAATACATGGAGACACTTAGGTAGAAAATGTAGGTGGCTTTCTAATGAACATGGTGCCCTGACCTTGAGTGATAAGACCTTACAGTCTAGTACATTAGCTGGATGGAGCTGAAATGGGAAAGCCTGTGGAGCGTCCCTCGACCTGCTCTGTCTCGTAGGTATCCTCTAGTCACACACAACAGATGAAATAGGGACGGTGTGGCCAAAAAGTGGATTTTAATACTTTATCACTTTAATTCATTGGAAATCTAGCATTGGTGAAAGGGAGGTTTTGTGACACTAGATGCCATTTGATGAAAGGTGGCACAAACCGTGTGATACAGGAGACATGAGCTGATAACTGAGAAAGCATATAGGCTGCGCCTTGGGATAGGAACTTAGGCAGAGCATAGCACTGTCAGAGTTGAGGGCAGGAGGCTCAGAATCTGGGGAGACTGAGAATCTAGGTTTGTTAGATAAGATATGAGAGACTACTGCCTTACACAAAGAAAAAGTAAAGGTCTTCCTTAAAGTCTGCAGCCAGCTGGGTACTAATGGAGTCATACATGTGAAAATATTGCCCAGAGATAGAGCAGAGCAGCCCACAAGACTACAGCAGCCAACATACAAGAAGAGTGTGTGTTTCCAGCAGCCCAGGGAGATCTACCATTCCCTGGGTGGAGTATGTCAGAAGTTTTGCCTCAGTGATGGGAAATAATAGTTCAACATCAAATGAACACTCCTCTGGGGCATTCTGTGCAGCCTCAAAAGTAGAATCTAAAAGCTTAACTGTTTCCCAATAATTCAACTGTATTCTAGATCACAACCCAAAGAACATTTAGGCAAACTTCACAATGGCTAACACTCAATGAAAAATGGTTTAGGCATGCAAGGCACAGGCTACAAAAAAATAATAAAGTAAATAAAATAAAATAAATAAAATTCAGCCAGTAAAAACTGATCCAGGAGCTGTAGAGATAAATCAGCAAACATAATGTTTATTGTGCAAGCATGGGCATCTTAGTTTGGACCACCAGCAACCAAGCTAAAGGCTGACGTGGAAATGTGTGCTGCTATACTTCCCTGCTCATGGAAAGGGGAAACAGAGGCAGGCAGGGCTCAGGTGCTCACTGGACCTGCACATACAGGCTTAGGACACACAAAACCCCAGCATGGGAAGTGGAGTGGGCATGAAGCCCCACCTCTGAACTGATAGGATGGGGTCAATTTTCTTTAAGGATTTGACCTTCCATACATTGACCATACCCCTGTGGTGAGCACACAGCCAAGAATATATGAGCAGCACAAGTTGGACTTGATGAGGTTAAGAAAAAAAAGAGGATGCCAAGTTGGGTGGGTAGGCAATAGGGGTGAGTATGGGAGGGGTGATTGAAAGAAAAAGACAGTAGAAGATACTTGAAGACTATATGGCCAATTTTTTTTTTTTAGATTTAATGAAACTCAAATCCATCCCATGCAGAAGAAATATGGTAACCATTACAGTGCTATTCATCATAAACAAAATACTTAAAATTAGTAGTAAAAAGAAGCCCTTAGGAAGCACGTGGAAGAGAGGCACATTATCTCTGAGAAAAGCCCAATGACACAGCAGATTTTGAGCTAGGAACAGCATGAATAAGAATGAGAGAAAATAAACTGTCAACCCAGAGGTTTATGCACAGCAACAACGTATTTCAACATTGAAGGAAACATAAAGACTGTCTCAGATATATAAAATCCAGAGGAACTCAGCACCAAGAGACCTACAATCTAAAAAATGTTTAAAGAAACACAATTTACACAAGGGATACAAAATACACAAAACAGTAACCAAATAGACAAGAATAAACAGAAGATAGGGTTTTTTTTTTACATAAATTGATTTAAATAATTGGCTGATTAAATGAAAATAGTAAGAATGGGGTCTGGAAAGATGATGTAGTGATTATAAGCCCTGGCTAATTCTCCAGAGGACTAAGTTCAGTTCCCAGTACCCACATGGCAGCTTACGACCATTCGTAACTCAAATTCCAAATTCTGATGTCCTCTTCTAGCCTCCAGGGACACAAAGCATGCTCATGGTTACATACATACAGGCAAAACACCCATACAAACCACACACATACCACATATACACACATACACACACACACATTCACACATACACACACACACATACTCACAAACATACACATACAAACATGGACACGCATACAAACACACACTCACACCTACACATACACACACACATACATACATACACACACACACACACACACACACACACACACACACACAGTAAGAATAGGTCTGAGCACTTGGTTGAAGAGTACTTGTCCAGCATGTGTGAGGCCCTGGGTCCTACTCCAAGCACTGCCAATAAAAACAATGGTAATAATGCAGGCTGCAGCCTGGCATACAAATAAAAATGAAAATATGTTGCAATGGCAGTTCAAAGATCAGGAAGACAGAAATGGACTACTGAAATGATCTTACACATAAATGTGACATTGTGTCATTAGAAAGTAGTGGTAGTATAAAGACAGATTTTGTATGCCCCAGAGCAACCACTAAAGCCACAAAACAGAAGGCTGTATTAAGAGACCAATAAAGAACATAAAATGGAATCATTAAAAAAAAAAAAAGCTATCCATGTAATCCATAAGACAGAAAATGGAGAGGAGGAAGAATAGAAGATGGAAGATGAGAAAGAAAAGAGGAGAAAGAAGGCGAGGAGAAGGGAGAGGAAAGAAGGGAAGGGTAAGGGAAGGGAGGGGAGGGAAGAGAGAAGAGGGGAAGAGAGGAGAGTGGCAAGTAGAAAAACAAAACAAATAAAGACAGGTTTAAACAACCACATCAACAGTCACACTAAATATAAACGAAACAATATAATGAAAAGATTTAGGTTGTCTGTTGACTTAAAAAGATAAACAGGTGGGCTGGAGAGGTAGCTCAGGAACCAGGAACACTGGTTGCTCTTCCAGAGGGCCTGGGTTCAGTTCCTAGCATCCATGTGATGTCTCACCATTACCTGTAACTCCAGAGAGTCCAGTGTTCACTTCTGGTCTCCATAGGCACTATATGCATGTGATGGACAGACATGTATGTGGACAATGCTCATAAACATAAAATAGAATTTACAGATAAGTAAATCAATAAATAATACTAGGAAGTCTCTCTTCCCAAATGACTCTAATGTGTGTCAAGTTAACATAAAACTAACCAACACATAATAAAACGGCAAGACCCAGCTATATGTGTATTCTAAGGAAAGCACCTTAAAACTAAACCTCAAAATATCTATAATCAGTGGGAGAAATTCAGACCAGGAATCTACATACCATAAAATACTATTTGTAGAAAGTTCTAGAGAGTGTAAATTAATCTATAATGATAGCAGAAGAGCAGTTTTGGGAGACAGAGATGGGGAGAAGTGGGTGACGGCTTGCGGTGACAACTATATCTCTAATTATTATAGAATGGTTCTACAGGTGTATTCATATGTCAGAATCACCATATCATACTGTTTTAATATGCAGTTTATCATGTCAGTCATCCCTCAACAGAATTGATTAAGTTCTAATCTGTGAATGGAATAAGTTATTAAATCTGGTTTTGGCTTTAAATATTATAAAGTCTAATATATATTGATTGGTATAGGTAAAAACTCCAAAGGTAAGATTTTGTTTTTGAGAATTTTGGAGAATTTGTTTTTAAAGCTTTTGAAGAATTTTGAAGATTTTGTTAACAAAAGGTAAACCATCTTAGCAATAACTTTCCATGTCAACCACATGTTGAAATGAGAATATTTCACAAAGAGATATGTATGTAATTTCACTGGCTTCTTTTTACTTGTTCAACATGGCTCCCCTAAAACATGAGGTGTATCCATTGTACATTCTCCTGGACAGTTCTCCACTACAGAGGGAGATTTAACTGAACTACTCAGAACACAGTAGTGTTCACATTTCTACCCAGCAATGAGTAGTCAGAACAACATCCCTCCCAAAAATGTCCACACTTTAATCACCGAGTAAATAAATTGTCTTACTTGGCAGAAAAATCTTTGAACATGATTACTTTCTGGGTATTGAAATGAGGCCACTGTTATGTATGATTCGTTTGAGTGAGCCCAGTGTAATCACAAAAAGTCCTGACAGAGAGGAGAGGGGGACAGTAGATCAGTACCCAGAAAGACAGTCTGAGGAGAGGCAGGAGGTAGTGTAACAGCAGACACACAGGCTGGAGCATTGTATCGAGTCCAGGAGGATGGTAGCTATGGAATGTGGGAAAGGCTCAGTTATGCATGAAGAACACTGTTTTTTAGTACCCCAACATCAGTTCCTGAGAGCTCACTTCGATGTCCAGAATTCTAAGATAATTACATGTTGATGTAACTAAATTTGTGGTCATGTATCATAGCAACAGTAAATAAACAACACAGCTTCTGTGTGTGTCTGACGTTGGGGTACTGCTACAACCAATACACAAGAATTAGGGAAAGGCTTTGACTTGGGTAACAAAAATAGCAAAAAGTAAAAATAAGTCTGAAGGTTGTGGTGGAAAATGCCTTCCACAGACTGTAAATAGAACTTCTGAGAAGAAAGTGGAGAACACAGTAGAGAGCCTGCACTGCCTGAGAATATTTAATTGTCGTTAAGTATGTACAGCTGCGAATGCTCAAAGGCCACTGCTCCCAGAGTCTCCGAAGGAAATGAGGAGCACCTTGCTGACAAACAAACAAGGAAAATCTTCAGATAGCAACAGAAAGGCAGGCTGAGTTTGGCCCTGCGGTGACCTGGAAACGATACCTGTCAACAGTGAACATGGATGATCCGCTGAAGGGCTTGCAGAGGTGGAGAAGACACCTGCCAACAGTGACTGTGGCTGAGAGGCTGTGGATGGGTAGTTGAAGGGATTGCAGAGGGGGCCTGACTTCCTGCTGCTTGTGGAAAATGTCAGAAGCAAGAAGGAGGTTGAGGCAAAAACTGCTAAGCAAGAAGCAAGGAGGGGTTGCTGGTTTGGAGAACTCTCAGCCCACCTCCATCACAAAAGAGAACAAAATGAGACTGACTCCCGAGAAAGCCCATTCTGGAGGAGAGGCCAAGTGTAAAAGAACAGTTTTTAGTGGTGTCTTGAAAGGATTAAAAGACCAGAAAAATTCATCACCCACCCAGGGATCTCTTGGAAGAGATCAAGTGTGACAGGGTCACCCTAGCCATCTAGGTGATGGAAATGGAGGTAGAAAAATGTATAGAAGAGCCTCCTGTCTCTCATAGACAGGAGACCATCAAGAATCTTGAGATTGTTAGACATATTAAGAATCAATATTTACTAAAATGACATGACATTTGGCATAAAAACAGACACCTGGACCACTGACACAGAATAAAACACTTAGAAATAAAGCCAGGTTCCTACAGCTGATTCTTAACAAACGTGGGAAGAATGCACATTAAGAATACACATTAATTCCTTAAGGACAGGAACATTTGTTCAGTACCAAAAAGACCAACACAGCAAGCTCAGCATTATATGTGAAAACGAAGAGATTGATCCTACAGAATAGAATACGATAGTGCCTCCCAGAGCCTAGGAAAGAGAGACGGGGCATGCGAAGAGCCTAGGGAAAGCGGTTGGTTAGGTGCAGTCCTTCTAATGTTCTTCCGCAAGAAAGATAGCTATAGATAATAGATATGATTAATTAAATACTTCAAAATAGCTGGTAGAAAATATTTTTAATGTTTCAAAACAGGATAGCAAGAAATGACTGAAGTGATGGCCATGAACCAAGCCTGACCTGATCCTCATACGCAGGCCATGGACACTGAAATCTGGTTCTGCACCCCATTACTATGTACAACTGCTAAATATCAATCAAAAACCAAAATACCACTTTGAAATATTCCCAAGCACATGTCTGTGATCCCAGCACTCAGAGGACTGAGGCAGGAGGATGTATAGTCCCAGGTCTGCCTCAGTTACATAGTGAAACCTTGTTTCAGAAGTCTACAGTGGAGAGATGGTTCAGTCAGTAAAGCCTCTGCCATGCAAACATGAGGAGCTGAGTTCTAATCCCCAGCACCACTGTAAAAAGCCAGGTCATGATCAGCGCATGTCCGTAACCACCAAACCTAAGAGCGGCAGGCAAACGATGGGTGGATCTCTGAAGTTCATTGGTCAGCCAGTATAGCCAATCGGTGAGCTCTGGGCTCAGTGAGAGACTGTCTCAAAATAAATAACTAAACAAACAAACAAACAAATAAGGTGGAGTGTCATAGAGGAAGAGACTGAACATTGACCTCTCTGGGCTCAGGGACAGACTCTAAATTAATTAATTAATTAATTAATTAATTAATTAATAAGGTGGAAAGTCATGGGAAAGACACTTAACATTGGCCTCTGGCCTCCACATGCATCTACATATGAACATACTCACTCTGAGCATTATTTTAACTCTTTTTTTCCAAAGCTGAGGACCAAACCCACAGTCTTCTGCTTACTATGCAAGCACTCTACCACTGAGCTAAGTCCCCAACCCCCATATGCTATATGCACCCACACACAAACATACACAGATGATAAAGTTAAAGATAATTTTAAAAATAAATTGTAAAATATTTCTGAGAATTTTATACTGGCAGAAACATCACCAGCTTGAACTGGAAAGAAAGTAAGAGGACAAAATGAATCAGGGCTCACAAGACCCCCAAACTCTACTGACAGGGCACAGGCTGACAACTCGTTCAGCTGCAAGCGAATGTTCTCCATCATGCAAAAGGAAAGGTATCCCAGAGGGGCGTGCCAAGGACAGGGGACAGAGGTTGTTTCCAGGCTTTGAGGTTCCATGGAGTTGGTACTGCTAGGTTCCCAGATTACTGAGGTGGATGGCGGCCCCTTTCTTCTTTCCTCTCCTTCCCCCTTTAACCAGGAGTGTCTGTAACTGATATTCCATTTCTGACTCCCTTTTCTTTTGGAAGTAGATTCCTTTTTTTTTTTTCCCCAGTTCCATGGGCCCACAGATGGAGGAAAATTCTGTCCCAAGTGCATCTCATCACACGTGATTTAAACTAAAAGCGAGATTTAGGATTCTTCAACAGGCATGATTAGAGATTTGGGACTGTGCACTGGTGCTTCAAGCATTAACACTGTTGAAGGGTAGTGGTGAGATGGTTGTATTTTTGCATGTAGGACAGATATGAGTCTTTGGGAAGTAGTGGATACAATTTGCAGAATAATGGTTTCCCAAAGCAGTCCAGGAGTCAGTCACCAGAACCTATGACTATGCCATCTTAAGAGAAAAAGGAGCCTTTGCAGATATAATAAGACACTGAAAATCCCCACCTGGAAGACATCCGAGAGGTAAATGCCAACACAGAGAACAAGCAGGTTCCAGAGAAGAAGCCCTGCCCAGGGGCTCTGCAATGGAATGAATGACCGAGAGCAAGCAAAAGCCTCTTCTAAGGTACGCTGGGCAGAGGAATGTTCATCCAACTGAAAAGGCTCGTTAATCACTTACTACATACTATGCACAATAACTGGCTCTAAAGATCAAGAACTATCTAGATAAGCAGGAACCCTGCCCTCATGAAGTCCACAGAACACCCAAGTTTTCTTAGCAGAGAATGGCAGGGATTCTCGCTTTCCACAAGGCAAAAAGGAAAGCAATCCGGTGACCCAGTCTTTCCTTTTAGCCACAACAGCTTAAATAGTTCACCAAATGTCTAAGTAATTAAGTGGAATTCACATACCTAAAGTTTGCTACAAGTCATTATGTGATTTGTTCTGTATCACTAACAATTGTTAGCTATCCACACAGTGAATATCTTAAATCACATCCAATAATATCAGTTCTGTGACTGTAAATTAACCCTGTTGTTATTTATGTTGGATATGATATGTTCCCTACAGCCTCATGTTTTAAACCCATGTTCCCCATCTGCTGGTGTGATTTGGGGAAGCTCTAGCTTTAAGAAGTGGAGTTTAGCTAGAGGAAGAAGTCACTAGGTACACGCTTGATGAATATTAATCCCTACTCCTTCCTGGCTTACTCTCTGCTTCCAGGCTGCCATGATATGAGCTGTTCCTCCCTCCCTCCCCTGCTATGATAGACAAACCTTCTAAAACTGTGAGCCAGAATAAATTTTTCCTGCCTCAAGTTGTTTGGATCAGGTATTTGATCAGAGCAATGAAAATCTAACCAGTGCACTTGTCTTCAAAGAAGGGTGAGCCGGAAGAACTTTGTCAGGCATTTTCACAGGGAAATACCAAGCCACATGCCTCCCCTGCATTAACCTCTGCGATGGTCCCCAGTGCTGTAACATTAAAGCACAACATCTGACAAGCACACAGCCTCCCACCTACCAGAACAGATACTGCATAAGCCAGCAGAGAACTCAAACCCATGCCGCCTGGAAAATAATCGCCCCTGACTGGTAAACAGGCGGTGCCTACTCCTTCCAACACTCACTACCCTCCTGCTATTCTGTACCTTTATCTGTTGGCTTCTGTTAAAGGCCTTTCTACATATAATGTCCGTAGTGGCCAGACTTCCATCCCTTCTGACCCCAGGCTTTCCTTTCAAATTTCATGTCCCTGCTGATCTGCCATACTTTCCAGGTGGCCTTTCTCTGGTGACCACTATCTCTCACTCAAACCTGACTCAGACCTGAGTCTCTGTCTGACTCAGACCTGTCTGCATTACCCTTGACTGGCAGTCTATACGTCCTCTTTATGGATAAGTCAGGCCACTTTGATTCAACAACTATCTGTGGAATTTGCTGATTTCTGCATTATATTTTAGGGCAGGGGCTGCATGTATCTTCTTTACTCTTGGCATTCTATATAGTACACAGAAGAATTCTAAAACAATGCCAGTGTTCACTAAACAAGAACTATATACATCAGGCATTGTTACAGAATTCCCATTAGGGAGGTGCTGCAGTGATCTGTCATTTAGATGAGGATACCAAGGCACAGAGAAGCTAAGTCCCACAGGCCATAGCTGCAAAGCTGGAAGGCAATTCCAATCAGTGGGGCTCCAGAGCCCACGCTTTGAAGCACTGCTCTATCTTGGCTTTAGGATGGCTTGTTAGATGGTGTATAGTCAGGTGTATAGTTGGCAGAGCAGAGGAAGCTGCACCCAAAGAGAATGTAGCCATGAGCACGCTCTTCCCATAGATAAGACAGAGACGCAGGTACTTGGAAGATAGAAACAATCATGAGATGAATGATCCGCAAGCCGAGCCCGGTGAGTAGCAGCCTTCAAAAGATCTGCAGCTTAATTCCACTACGGGTCCCTACCAATGTCCGTGGGTGAACATTTCACGGTCGAAGCAAGTATCTTCACACCACACCCACATGCCTCTGCTCGCTCTCAGAACACCCGCTGCTTATCACACACTTCAAGATAACAACACAAGAAAAGCAGCAAAGGTGATCCCCAAACCAGGAGGGTAAGCACACCCCTAGACAGACTCCTCCTCTCCTACCCCCACCCCACACGAGAGAGAGAGAGAGAGAGAGAGAGAGAGAGAGAGAGAGAGAGATATGCTTTTACCTTGAAATAGAAACGCTTTACTGGCATTGTGTAGTCCAGCCACCTGAGTGACTCCCAGGGTGGTGTTCACAAGGTCAAGTTCTGTGATGATGTCCATCTGAAGGTCGGGGTCCATCCCAAAGCCCAACACTGGAGAAAAATAGATTTATGTTGGTTTACCAGGCAGCAATACATATAGAGCAGATCACAGATGGGGGAGGGGGCAAGATTCAGCCAAGGCAGCTAGGAGTGCAAGCAAGTTGCCCTGGGAAAAACAGGGAAGCAACCCTACCCTCCAACCCCTCTCAGAGCTCGGTTTCTTTGTACCGTACCCCGACCCATTCCATTATAGATGGCTAACCCCACACCAAAACTCTCTGGGGCCAAATAAGCTTCAGAATTCAGGACATATCACAGGTTGAAAAGGAAATATGGCCTACATGGTATGTTTTATGTAACACTCTCTGCAAAGGCTGGGTCAGTGGCCTATAATCAAATTCTAGAGCGTTTCTGGTGAAAATAAAAAATTGTGCTGTTTTCTCCTAATTGAAACAATGATTTAAATAACCCAATATCCCTTCAGGTCACATTTTGTCACCAAATGAATTTAACTCAGGACAGTTTTGCTGAATTACGAAGAAATTTTGGATCTCTAGACTTCTGGGGTGTGAGGATGGAGATGGTGGGAGACTGTGGTGCTGCTCTACCTGCCTCAGACACAGACATAACAACAAATCCTGCAGCAGCCCACATCACCCAGAAACCATTACCTACAATATGCAGAAAGGAAGCAAGGAGAGGCCTGCTGCTTCTACTGGAAAAGGGGGGTGGGGAGGGGGTTCAGATTAACAGGTACATATGTCCCTCCAAAGGATTCCTGAATAGAAAGTAGATGCCCTGACCTTTCTTACTAGGGAAGAAATGTGGCTGAATCCCGGTCTGGGAACGATAGATCCCCAAGGGTGTCTCTTACCCAGAGAGTGTTCTATGGAATGACACATTCACGACTGCAAAGTGATTTCCAATTACATATATTAATAAGGCTACAGATCACTCTGTGGGACTTTGTTTGAAGCCATTCATGAAGGCTCTGCTTAGCGCCACTTAGCATCTCAATAGTGGGTTCTGATTGCTCGGTTGGAAATGTTTTAATCAGCAACAGCTGTCAACTTCCCCCTGATGGCAATGCAGTCACCCAGGCGGGATTCAGAGAGCAGGCACCCAATTCATCCCATGGAGTCTCAGTGAATATTCATCAGGACTTCCTAAGCCCCCACAGCCTCACCTGTCCTCCTCTACCCCTGCTGCCTGTATAAATTAGGGGAAGGAGATTCACCCTTCCCTTCCCCTTCCCCTACTCTGCAGCCATATCAGAAGGCTGGTCAGAAGGGGTGCTTCAGAGTTGAAACTGATCAAGCCACCGCAGAACTCTACTAGGTTAAATGGAAGGCATGGTGCATTTAACTGCCTTCTTGGGTTTTGTCAGGCCCTGTCTAACACACACACACACACACACACACACACACACACACACACACACATCTTCTGAGCTGAGCATGAAAATTATCTCCTTGAAATGCAACCAGTGATCCAGTGACCCAAAAATAGCTCTCACATCCAGTTTGAATTCATTTATCAGCACGTTGGGTGTGGGGTCCCACGCAGCACATACTAGGTGCTATGCATGTTTGGGCACCAAGGACATTCTCTTCAAGTTTTCATTACTGAGAGAGACAAAAACTAAGAGGATAGTTTGGCGATAAAAACCAGAAAGTATCAGGACAGAAAAAAAAAAAACTTAGATAACCATGGGTGCACGCTAGGAACATCATGGAGTATTCTAGAAACAAATGAGAGATGGGTAAACTGGCCTGTAGCAAAATGGGTATGGTGGGTGTTGGGGGAGCTCAAGGCAGGTGTCTCCTATTCCCTTCTGTTGGTGTGATAAAACAGTATTCACACAATTCACCATTGAGGGAAGTCAAGGAGGAACCTGCTTTCTGGCTCACTGACTGGTCAACTGGCAGGTTCATGAATAAGTAGATTGTTTTAAACAGCCCAGGACCACCTACTCAGAGAACAGTGCTACCCAGAGTGAGCTGTGTCCTCCTACATCAATTAACAATCATGACCATCCTTTAAACAAAGGATCACAGAGCAACCTGATAAAGAAAATTATTGTCGCAAAGGTCTGTGAGCTGGCTCAGAGGGTGAAGGCACAGGCCAACATGCCTGACCACATGAGTTCGATCCTCATCACCCACGTGGTGAAAAGAGAGAGCCAACTCCCCCAAGCTGTCCTCTGACTTCCAAACTTGTACCATGACCAGCATCTCCCTATAACTTCACCCCACATACACAATAAGAAAATAGATCATTTTTAAAAAATTAAAGACCCTCTTTGTAGTTGACTCCGTTCTCAGTTGACGGTGCTAACTAGAGACTGCAGGGACCAAGTTATAAAAGGTCTTAGGACCAATGACAAGGACCTTGGCTATTATTCTGTTTCTAACGGGCGATTGTGGGAGCAATGTGAAGTTTGTGCTCAAGGAAAGGATGACTATGTACGCTCTAATTTGCATTTCAAATGTGGTCTATCTTTAAGCATCCACCTGTGAGCTATTGCTTACACTACATACCAACTCCATTCACAGAGCCTGCTCTGAGCAAAGTAAAGCTGGGCAAGGTACCCTTCTGTCTTCCTGAGTCCCAGTCCCATGAGCCTGCTGTCAGGACTTGTGAGTTTAGATGCCAGCAGCTCTGTGGTCACCTTGAACAGACAGGAAAGGAACTAATATTTCAATTTGATCTATACTGTTCTGATCCTATACAGCACAAATTAAATCAAAGGTAATCTCAAAGGACCCGAAAGCTCGTCTTTCTCTGGCCAGAAACTTGGTAAATGGCTGGTACATGTGCTCTCAGCCAGACATGAAGAGACGACAGAAGCATCTCTCTTACCCCTACCTGGGATTTGACAGGCTCTTAATTCAGAATAGGGTTTTTACATAATGTGGGATTATATAGTCCTTACTGTGGTAGATTTGACCTCAAGGTAATAAGGTAGACCATGAAAAGACAAAGGGCAGGTAAGTCAAAAACAGTAGGTTGCTACGGTTATCCTAGTTGGGGTTACTATTGCTGGGATGAAACACTATTACCAAAACTAACTTGAGGAGAAAAGGGTTTATTTGGCTAACACTTCACTGAAGTTTTCACAGCAGGAACCTGGAGGCAAGGCCATAGAGGGATGCTACTTACTGACTTGCTCCTTGTGGCTTGCTCAGCTTGCTGTCTTCACCCACAATGTGATGGACCCTCAGCCATAAATCACTAATTAAGAAAATGTCCCTACAGGTTTGTATGCTTACAGCCTGATGTTAAGGAAGCATTTTCTCAACTGAGGTCCCCCTTTTCAAATGACTACAGATTATGTCAAGTTGACATAACTAGCCAGCACAATGGTTGCCTGAACTATTGGCCTCAAATCTTTACCCATCTCCCCTCCATCCTCTGTGTTGTGTGGCTTCATAGTTCTTTCTACTGAAGTGAATGAAGGCCCTCTCTTCCCCTGTTCTGAACTCAGCTGTGTCCCGTCTTGGCTACTGGGGCATCTGTGGCACTGCTTACAAAAGCAAAGGCTTGAATGTGCTCACATGGTGGGACTCCTTCATCATGATGAGATCATAGGAATGGACCCCTGGTCCATGAGGACAGTGCACACAGAGATCAGACAACTCGCCTGAATGTGAAGTGGTGGTCAACTGGACTCTGCCTAGATAAGACAACACCAGCCCAAGCTACATGCATCTGAACACAATAACTGTTACCCTAAGTCACGACTTGGGGTAGCTTGCTGTGTAACAGATAATCAATACAGAAACTGGAGGCCCACTGAGATGTTCAATTTAAAAATACACAAGTCTTTCAGCCTAAAGGGTGTGCAACACAATAAACCTAATACACCTTGTGGACTTGATAAAATACCATAATAATGTCCTCAAATCCCCACTCCCAAATGAGAACACAGTGTTCTCCATCCAGAACATATTGTGGAAACACAAATCCTCCATCATTGAGAAGTGCTATTTCTGAGAACCTCAGTTTCCTCATCCATTTTCTATAGTGTTACCTCCCTGACGCCTGAAGTCTGGGAGATTATGAGTTCACAAACAGGCTACATACAGTAGATACTCAGCTGGGGTTTCATTCACATACATCTCCTAAGACTAACACTCCAGACCATTCCAGCCTTGATCCTGTACTCCACAGAAGTCAAAGAAGAAATTCGAGTAGCGCTCCCTCACTACTGTGACCGTTTTGCTCTTTATATGAAGACACGTCATACAAACAGAAAAAAGAAACCAATTAGGCTTCCAGATGCAGTCTTGTTCTCTCCCTTTAATTAGTCCCTTTCAGGACAATGCCCAATGCTGAATAACACATTGCACATGACATAGGGAATCAGGAAACCCATTAATAAGGAGCCATCTACGTGACCCCTCCTGAACCTTGCATCATGTAGATGCTGGCTCCATCAGACATGTTTTATTTTCAAGCTCCTGTCTCCTAGCCATGCAGCCAGCTCCTGCCATTCCCTAGGAAACTCTATTAAAGTTCCTTACTTTTGACATAACAGCTCTACAAATGGCTAAAAGTGGGCATTAGAATTAAGCAGAATAAAAGGCTCCTGGGGAAAGGATATTTTCAGAGCCTGGAAAGCAGCAGTGAACATGACAGAGGCACTTGAGGTCTGATCCGGTATTCAGAACTCACTTGAGCTGAGATACCTGCTGTTGCCCATGCCACTGCTGGCTGATCTTCAGCCCTAGCCAAGGAGAGATCCAGTCCAAAGCCTTTCAGTTTGCCTTTGACGCTCCAAGCACAGAGTCCTGGCGTGACTCACCTCAGATCTAATCTGCCTCATGGTAGCAGCTGCTTTTCTGGTCCATGCAGAAAAAAATGACACTGGAAAGAGACTCTACAACCTCCTCTAATAACAGGAGTGTATGGCCACTTGATCTCTTCTTAGTACCTTGAAAAGTGATGTTCTTGAAGAATGGACTTTATGCTTCTGCAAGTTAGCACATGCTTGATAGGGTTGGGGCGGGGGTGGCTCATGCTGATCTACATACTGAACAGCTTCAAATAAAAAATTCTCTCCTTCCAAGCAGGTCCTAGCAGGAGGCACTGAGTAACAACCTCCCTCCCCATAAAAGACCTGGAAAGCAAGGAAGGCTTAAGCACAGAGCATGGAACTCAAAGGTCACACTACTGGCATTTCCAAGCTATAGGAGAAAACTTGTGGATGAAGGGTGCTCTGACCAGTACTATTCTGCCTATCCATCTACTCGAATGTGCCTGGAAAGCCCAGAACAGGAGAACACACGCACCCCTACCTCCACCCCCACTCTGTGCTCCAAAGGTTCTCTGACCTGGAGTGGTGTGAGCAGCTTCCTCCTCTGCCTTTTGATGGTTGTATGTGAAGCTACTTCTGCACTGCAGTCTTGCTTTAATTAAAATGTGCCTGATAGCATCTATCCATTTCCATTAAAAGCTGGTGATATCTGAGCAGCTAAGTGGGCCACATGTTTACTTCATCTAGGACTGGTAATGTCCCAGGCAACAATTGTCTCACTTGACAAACAAACTCTCCAAGCAGCTGTTTGGATCCTGATAGGGTAATCACCAGTGTACCTTCACAACCTAAAGATGGATGTGGGGGTGGGGATGGGAATGGGGCTGCCGGTGCAAACCCAAAGAGGCTGCTTCCAGAAACCCACCACAATGCTCCCTCTGGCTACAAAAAACTCCAAACCTACGAGGCATAATTTCTTCCATTTCCTTAATTCTTCCAACAATTTATGTATGAAAAGTGCGCAGCCTCAGGCAGTCAAGTAATTGCTACCAGGAAGCACAAGGTTTGGCCTTGCACCACGCTAGGAGACAGCTTGGGGAGCTGGTACATCTTAGATCTAAGATGTCTTTGTCCAGTGTTTTTTTGGGAGGGCCTGACTGCATTCCACTTCATTCCTCCAAAGCCCTCAAGACACAAGTCATGCAACTCACTTCACTGCCTGGGCAAAACCTTACAGGTGATCAGCCATCTCTCTCCACCAAGTAACCAGACCTTCACTCCCCTGACACCAGCCTCTCACAGCCCACCTCTTTTCCCACACCACGTGGTGTAACAAAAATGCTTTCTGGTTTCAACCAAGGTTCTCAGCCAAGCTGTAAGTTCTCCAGTCATGAACTTTCTCTCTCTCTCTCTCTCTCTCTCTCTCTCTCTCTCTCTCTCTCTCTGTGTGTGTGTGTGTGTGTGTGTTTGTGTGTGTGACCTTAGAAGCCACCCACTGTTTATTCAAGGTGTATGTGAAGGGGGCTGGGGTTGTAGGGAAGGGGGAGGACCTCACATCAGAATCTGGAGTACAGTGGAAACTCAGCCTACCACTTCATGAGCACAGTTTTTGGCAACTTTTCAAAGGAGTAACAAAAAAAAAGAATGTTAAGCATTTGGGTCATAATATGGAATGATATGGAATGACCATCAGGCTGCTTTTCACCATCTGTCTTCTCCCGTCTTCCCTTCCTCTGTAGGACATTTCCAGCAACACTCTCCTCCCCCCAGGGTAGCCCAGCACGTAGGCCCTGTCCTCATCTTCCTGGAGCTAGTTCTAGTTGCCAGAAGCAACTGTAGTAAGCGCCACTTAGACTTGGGTCTATCGGCTGCAGAGGGAGTTCCGGCTGCAGAGGGAGTTCCGGAAAGACACTGGGGTTCTTTTGTCCCTAGAGAAATGTTTCCCTGTTGCTCTAGGATTAAGCAAAGGAAAGCCTTAGTCCACTTCGGTCCTGGGAAATAAGGCAGGACTGTCTAGAAGCTCCCAGACCCCTAATTGCCCAAGCGGGGACCCTGGGACGCAAGGGGAGGGAAGTTTTAAAGTCAACTAAAGAGGGGGTGGGTTCTCAAGGTAAACCAGCTATCTGGCCAGGGAAGGAAACTGAACCTCTAAACGGGGAAACATGAAGGTGGTGAAGGGACGCCGAAGCGGGGACAGGGAATGGCCATGCATCCATCCTGGGGATCGGAAGTCTGTAGGCAATGAGTCTGATGCCTGGCTACAAGAATTATTTCTTCCTCTCTGGGCCCTGTTGGTCTGTTTCCTACCCCTCCTAACCCCGCCCCTGCCTCCTCACTACTACTACAAGCTTGGTGAAGTAGGCTACATTCTCGAACCCCAGGGACTTGGAGTCAGGGAACCCCGTGGAAGAGGAAGGGGAAATGCGCCTTAGTGTCCTCACAAGGCACCTCCAGCAGGCAGGTTCTAGTAGGGACTTGGCCATCAGGCCAGTTTCCTTGGCCCCGGGTCCCGCCCCGCAATCTTTGATGATAGCAGGAAAAACACGGTTTAGGGGTTGAGAAAATCTTCGGTTGTCTCCACTGCTCCAATTTCCCTCCTAATAATTGTTCGCCCGGTTGTTTGGGCGGGGAGCTGCTAGAGGAGAACACTCCTGGAGTTCCACTCCGGGAACCATGTGGGAGCCACGGAAGAGCTCGCAGGTCCCCACTTTCCTCGCAGCCCTCTCCCGTGCGGTGTCTGGCTCCCCCGGCCCTGGCCGCGCCTGCTTGCCGCACGCGCTCCCTCTGCGGGTGGAACTCCCACGGCTCGGGAACATCCTTATCCACCGCACCCTGCAAGTTCAAGGATGTAGGGAATCGCTGGCCACGCTGCAACGGGTTCTGACTCCCCAGAACCGGGAAGCTGCTGACTAGCCACATAAGGGTGCGACCACTCGGCCGCACCTCCCCACACTGGATGCCTGCAGCTGCGTCCCCGGGGAAGAGGACGCTCGCGAGGGGCATCTTTTCTAGCGCTTTTACCCGGAGCTGTGCTGGGTGATCAGTGACCCAAGCATGCTGCTGCCCTTCTCTAGCCCGGCAGAGCTACGTTCCGCGTCTCTTTCTAGCCAGAGTAATCCCGGGTTACAGCAGCCGGGAGCAGTAAGATCATCACCACCACCTTCCCCCATATCCCTCTTAACGCCCAGCCTTGCTTACCTGTCCTGGCGGTGCACACACAGAACCACAAAACTAAAATCACATCCATCGGCATCGCTCCGGAGGCCCCCCGCCAAGCAGGGCGCACCAACGCCAGCAAGAAACCAGTGCTTCAGAAAGCTGCAGCTCTCTGGGCTCGAAGCCGCCAAACTTGCTGGCGGGCGGCAGGGGAGGTGGCTCGGCGGCGACGGGTGCTGCGCTCGGGGATCGCGCCCGGGAAGGCAACCCCGGCTGCCCCGCCCCCAGCCCACCCCCCACCGCGGGTGGCGGTGGCACGGGGCTGGGGCCCTGAACCCCGCTGCGGCTGCGCTCCCCCTGAGCTAGGGCGGGAGCGCGGGGCTCCGCCACTCCCGCAGGTTGCCCGGGGTGCCTGTGCGGATCCCGCTCGCCTCCTGGGCTCCGGAGCTGAGAGGATCCCGGCTACCCGAGCCTCACGGCTTCACGCCCCCGCCTCTGTCACTGCGCCGCGCTGCGGGCTGCCGAAGTTGCACCGGGCCGGGTCCGAAGCCGCCCAGCCCGCGTGCGTAGGTTTTGTTCCCTAGGGGGAACCAGACCTAGGTGGTGTCACCGAGTGCTCCCAGCCCCTCCTTGGGAAACAACTACTACCGATTCGCTCCAGCAAGTGGCTGGGGAGGAGCAGGTGGGGAGGACGGGTAATGCCTGAGTCCCCGACGGCCACCTGTACTTGCTGTCTATCCCCAGCCAAAGGCTCTTGTGACTGGATACTGGCTTTTAGGAGTGCTGGTGGAGGGTGTTGAGGTGGAAGTCCCTGAGCTTGGAGCAATCTATGGTTGGAATTTAAGAAGTGTTTGCAAGCTTCGTTCTACAGGCCGAATGCTGCCACATAGGGGAAGTTCTAAACCATTTTTGTCTCTTGTATGACTTTCTGGATGCTTTTCTCCAAAACCCGCTCTCTGGGCCTCTCTCCCTCCTTTCCTTGGAGGCCCCTACCGGAACACCATTCTGTAGAGAGAAAAGCTGGGCTTTGCTGGCGACCAGCGGACAAGCAGAGGAGTCTCTCCTGTCTAGAGTACCCTCTGTTACTGGAACCGCCCTGCTAGGGTCCTTGTGTGCCTCAGTCTATCTAGGGGTGATGCAGTCACAGAACCTGAAGGTCAGAGCCTCTGGCTTACATATTCGTGTCATGTGACTCGAAGCTCCCTGTACCCCAGCTTGCCCTGTGCCTCCATCTATGACCCCAGCTTCCCCCAGCATCCAATACTACTTTGAGATTCGTAAACCCATACATCCTCAGGAATCCAAGAGAAAAGAAAAAAATCTCCAAAAAAACCCCTGCTTTCTTTCCAGGGTTTCTCTCTGGCGTTTGCATATCCTTGGTTTTCCCAGACTCTTAACTTCACATACCTTTGACCCCAGGAGACCAGTGGGGGCCACCAATTTAGCCGTACAGCTTATGAGGAGGAAAGATCTTATCTACATGTTCCTCTGACCTTCGTCCTAATTTTTCAGGACATTTTGTAAACACCCCGTTGTCCATTTACTCCATGTACAATCTTCCTGAGCAGGTGAAGACAGGAACCACGAAAGTTAAGTCAGCTTGAGAAGTGCCCACTGCCATGCAGTTGATAACAATACTGCTATAGAGTGGATGTCAAGGCTAAACTTACTCTCCAGCTTGTGTGTGTGTGTGTGTGTGTGTGTGTGTGTGTGTGTGTGTGTGTTCGCGCGCGCGCACGCTCATGCGCACACGCGCATGCCCTTGGAGGGCAGAAGAAGATACTGGATGCCCTGCTGCTGGAATTACAGGCTATTGTGACATGTGTCCTGGATCTTTGTGTCAACTGAACCGTATCTCCACTCTCAAGTATTTTATTTGTTATGTATCTGTGCTGGGGCTAGAACCCACAGCCTTGTGCATTCTGGGCAAGGACTCTACCAACTAAACTGTCTCCACGGCTCTTTACTCTCCAACATTCTCAAAATCCAACTTGGCCTCAGAGCAGACCCTTACTCCTGTGTCTTCATTACAGAGTCGGGGCTTTCTCTTCTTCCTGGAGCATGCTTCACTTAACGCCAACATTAAAATCACACAGTTTGCTGAAAATTAGATTTCCCATGTTTCACTGGGCCTCCTAAGTAAGGACACCAGATGCCAGCCTGGACTATGAGAACCACGTCCCACGCCCAACTCTCCCCCAGTCATAAATGCACTTCTATAGCCTTTAGGGGCTCTGGAGTGTTTTTCCCTAGCCCCTTTTCTTGATCTCAGAAATCCCAGAAGCCCTAAGAGGCACAGTAGTCCCAGCAGGGGACTTGTAGCTTTTGAACTCTAATCTTCAAGACTGTGTAGCTCCTCCTGTGGGGCGAGGGTTTCAGCCTGTTCCATTTAAAAAATTAAGTGAGACATATGTTCTGTCATAGCTCTGCGGCTTGGCATCCGTTGGCAGTAACAAAAGTTAATCTCAACAAGCTCATAAATCTTCCCTAGATAACTAAGTACCTCAATCTCCTCAGGTAAGTACGCTCTTTCTTGAGTGGGGATTGGGGGAGGGGAGATTAGACCTGTTGGTCCAACAGAGAATAGGCCCAGTGAATTTCTATTGGCATACATTTCATTTCTGTGAAATCTCCAGAAAAACACATTTATATGAACAGGAAGTTGATGAGAGGCTGCCTCTAGATGAGGAGTGAGGAGGATCTGGAGAACGATGGCTAAAGAACATAGGGTTTACCTTGGGGGTCATAAAGTCTTCTAAAGTTGATGGGTGGATGACTCTCATAGATATCACAATATACTGAATTGTGTGCTTTGGTAAATCATGTGGTATGTGAATTATATCTGGAATATATATTTTGGAAAATTCCTTAATGATGCCTATTATGATGACCAAGAAGGATTTTTTTTTTTTATTTCTGGTTTCTCCCTTTGCCCAAATTTGTTTCCTGACAACTTCTAAGGGAAAGCACTAGCCTTCACTGTGTGACCCAATCAAATAACCTATGGCTTCCTTCAACTACCCTATGCCTATCATGAAACCCTGCCAGAATCTGTGAGGAAAAAGTGTTTTTTTTTTTTTTTCAGCAGCCCCAGGGCTCCCAAACCACCAACCCATTCACATCTCTTTTTGGCTGTCCTCGCTGCCTCTATGCTTGCCCCCTTACAAGTCAGTCACCCCATAAAGGTCACAGTCTGCTTCCCAAACTGTACGAAATCCTATTGGTATTTCAAAGTCACCATACGCTTTGGTTGCAAGGCACAAAGAAATTAAGCTGGAACAGAGCCAGTTTTGTCCTGCCTGCTGGCTAAGATTTCACAGTGCTGGGATTTACCCTGCAGAGCACTGAAAGATCATCATCAACGGTCATGCACAGCTGTGGATCCTGCATGTTACACTACCTGGTGGTCAGACACGAGGTGTGTGTTGGTGCGATACTGGCATGACTGCTGAAGAGGCAACCAACCATTTTTTAAAAGGTAATTATCAAATAATATTCCCTTGTCCCCAAATTCTGCAGTAGTCACTGTGTTTTATACCAATCCAACTGTCTTTCGAAGCCCTCTGGAAACTCAGCTTCCCACCTCTCTGCCTAGGGCCCTCTACTCAGTCTAGGTGGGTTTTCTTGCTTTTCTTCCCTGTGCTTGGTTTTCTTCCTACCTGGAACACTATATTTATAAACCTTTGTGTACGTCACTTTGAACAAGACTCTTGGATTTCTGCTGAAAAGCTGCCTCCCTGGGCAGAGGCTGCCTAGAGCAGTATCTCTCTCGCCAACCCCCAGAGCTCTCAGCTTCATTTTCTTTCCATATGTCTGATTATCATAAATAATATTATTTACACATTTACTTGTGTGTTCACTCTCTCCCCAACTGTAATACAAGTGCCCTGAGAGCAGGAGGTCTGTCTCTCTGGCTCATCTCAATTTATTTCCACCAGAGCAGTGCTTGGCACATTTTAGGGGTTTGATAATTGCAACCCATTTGCCACAAGAACCAACAGGGAGAACCTGGTTTTTCTGATTGACAGTACTCAAGGACACAACCAAACTGCCTTGTCCTGTTGGCCTCTAGGGCTACTCCAAGCTGACTTCAATTGAGGCAACGGCTCCCACAGAGTGAGGAGGAGAAAGGAGAAGTCATTGGTCAGGATTCAAATTCAGTTCACAACTAGGGAGAGATCTGAGTTTGAGAAACCAAGAATCGCTTTTGACGCTTTCTAAGCTCCTTTTTGTTCAAACAGCCTTAGAATGTCTGTCTTCCCACTAGAGATATATGATAAATGTCCTTATAAAATGGGAGACAGTAAAGGGCTAAAGAGATGGCTCGGTTGTTAAAAGCACATACACTCTGGCAGAGGACCTGAGTTTAATTCCTAGTATCCACATCAGATGGCTCATACCTGCTTGCAACTCAACAGGAGATCCAACACCCTCTTCTGCCCTCCGTGAGCATGTAGCCACACACAGACACACATGTGTTCCCGTAATTAAACTTTTTGAGTGAAAAAAATTAAATGATATTAAATTAAATATTCAAAATTGGAGACAGTGAGAGGTTGGTATCATCACACACTGGATTGTGTCTCCCACTCTGCCCCAAGACATGTTCAATTCCTAGTCCCTGGTACTTGAGAATGTAATCTTATTTAGACATAGTCTTTGGGCATGTAATTAAGTTAAAGTGAGAGAACCCAATCTAATATGACTGCCATACTCCATGTTTCTGGAAAGCAGACAAGAAGAGACACCAGAAAGAACAAGGAAAGATAGAAGCAGCTTTAGATTACACAGAGCCAGGGCTGCAGGGGCTGGAAAGGGTCGGACAGAATACTCCCAGGAGGGTTCAAAAAGAACTCAGCCACTGCCCTTGGTTTCACAGTGACAGCTCTAATTAGAACTGTTCAGTTAGGACAGCCCTAGGAAACCAATAAAGTACCAATCTGCTGGCAAAGCCAGGAAGGGGCAACAACACCCCAGTTTCCTTCACAGGCATGGTACCAAGTGCTCTAGAACCTGGAGGGCTGGTAAGAGAAGGTGCCTTCGGTTCTTGAAGTACACACGTATCCAAATAGGGTTTAAGTGGATGTGCCTTCCTCTATGCCACGATTTCTATGTGAATATTTAGGCTTTGCTGGTGAAATGTGTTAGCTTTTCTCTAATGAGTAAAATCAACTTCAATCACATCCAAATTAGAGGGATTGTTCTTATTTAACTATTACACCTAGTCTTGAAGTTTCAAACACTTTTAAAATAGAGGTGGTTATAGGTCAATGGGGAAAATAGGTAGAAAAACCTACAGATAAACACAGGGATAAAGACAGCTCATGGTGCTTATGATGAAACTGTTCTAATCTGTCACACCTTTGGTTGGTGGTTTAGTCACTAGGAGCTCTGAGGGTCCAGTTAGATGATACTGTTGTTATTCCTTTGGGGTTGCAATCCCCTTCAGCTCCTTCAATCCTTCCCCTAACTCTACATAGAGGGACCCATGGCTCCAGCTGCATATGTAGCAGAGGATGACCTTATCTGGCATCAATGGGCGGGGAGGTCCTTGGTCCTGTAGAGGCTCGAGGACCCAGCATAGGAGAATGCTAGGGCCATGAGGCAAGAGTGGGTGGGTGAGGAAGCACCCTCATAGAGGCAGGGGGAGATGGGATGGGATGAAGGGTTTGCAGAGGGGAAACCGGGAAGGAGGACAGCATTTGAAATGTAAATAAATAAAATAACCAATTAAAAAGGGGGGAGGGGATAATCCATCACACCAACAACTTCAGGTGGAGGCCAGGTTTCTGAGGACACAATCAAGGTACACACACCTGGGTGTTAATGAGTGACATGTAAGCAGGTACCAGCCAATCTAACTACCCAGGCACAAGCTGTTCCTCATCCAAGCATTGGATCTATGACCACGGTGTACCATGCTCAGCATGTTTGCAATGGATTAACTCATGTGTTCCCCAAACAACCCAATTAGCAGACGGGATTATTATACATATTTTATAGACATGGAAGCACCCATTGTCCAGTTTAAAGCCAAGCTTTAAACTCGGGCAGGATGACTACAGGCATATACTTAATTATTAAACTATGCCATGTGTCCTTGGATGAATCCTATGAATTCAGTCTCCTTGTTGAGATCTTTGGGGACCTTAAACAATCCACAAACCACAGCACTACTCCCTACCCCAGCTCTGAACCAATCAAGAAATTAAAAAAAAAAAAAATCAACTGGAGGCCAAAACATCCCCTCATTAATACAGCGGCAGTCCTGAGAGAGCAGAGCCTTCTGCGAGAGCAGTATGGACTGGCCATCTGCCCTACCTCCAGGCTGGACCTTGCCTCAGCCATCTGCCCACTGGTCTGGATAAGAACAGAAAGCAAAGTAACCTCATCAAGAAAGAAAGGCCAAGGGTTTTCCTTCTTCCTCTGCATGGGATGCGTTTAAAGTCCAGCAGTGTTCAAGAAAAATCACTCACCATGGGAACCAAGAGAGTAGGAAAGAGGTGGTCCAGGGAGTAGCAGTCCGCTGTCATTCAAACTGTATCCATAAGGGCTCTGCTTGTCATCTAGGGCCATGCATAAAGCATGCACCCAAGTCTTCTTTTCTTAGCTTTAACCAATCCTTTATTTGTGTCGGATGCACATTTATCACTATTCTGCAGAAAACCTAGGAGAAAGGCATGCTTTTCAACTCACACTGAATTAGGAGAGATACTGCCTGCTTCACCAAAGTGTAGACTTGAGGCTGGGTGGAGCTCCGTGCTAGAGCCATTGTCTGGCATGTATGAGGACCTGGGTTCATCTCCAGTACCACAAAATAAGGTATAAAACATAAGGATCAAGTATAGTTCTCATGAGCAGGTCTTGCAACCCAAAGCAAGGGGTAGGAGCTACTGGAGTTAGGGGTATTGAGAACATGAATGAGCAGTGGGAGAGATGCTTTTATTAGAGAGAGAAGGCTCTTGTTGCTCTGTGTAACACACTTGCACAGCAGCCTTGGGCTTGTTTTTCTATCCCCAATGCTTTCAAACCCTTACCCAGAGTCAAAAGCCAAATAACGTCTTCTTGTTGACAGAGTGGCAGTGAACTCCTCTGTATTAATGTCATCTGGCAACAGATAACAGGAAAACTCCTAGATAACTAACCACTATTCTTGGGTAAAAGAATTCAGAGGTGGACGGTCCAAGGCAAATTTACTTGCTCTGGGAAGCCTTCAGGGACCCAGGTCTTTTCAAATCTTTTCTCTAAGATACAGTTGTTATCCTAGCTATTCTTTGGCTGCCAGCACTCCAGCCATTGCACCTGCATTCCAGATGAGAGGGAAAGAGAGCATGCCTGCCTGGGAGCCTCATGTGTCAATTCCACTTGCCTTCTGACAGAATCTATTCTCATGGCTACTCCATACACATCTGCTGCCTACTGTTTGTATAATGGCCATAAAACACACTGCTGGTGGTTTTGGATTTATAATATTCAGAAAAAAATAATATTGTTCAACTGTCCATACGGTTAGCAGCACTAAGCATTGGGTCTTGTATAGCTGCAGGTTGGCTACGGTTCAGCTCCATCAGACTGACTACTGGCCATTCCTACAGGCCATTCTGATTGCACACTGCAGGAGATGTGCTGGCCTTCTCTCAGTGCAGGTCTGTGGCATCACCCCAGTCGACATGTGATGGACATGGTATAGCCAGGACACATTCTTCTCAAAGCCCAAAGAGGCACCAAAAAGAAAACAAGTGGTGCCTTTAAGGTGTAGACACAGGCCTGGCACATTGCTACCTCTGCCCTCAGGACACTGAGAAAGGCACTGAGGTCAGGGCCAAGATACAAAAGCCACCCACCATGAGGACTTTATAATGATCTGGAGGAAGGAAAGAAAGAGAGCCAGCGTGATAGCACACATGGTTAGAGTCCGACAATCCTACAGACGAAAAGACAGGAACCCAGGGACAGTTCTCAGCCTCCTGGACACCTCTTAGGGTACATCATCAGTGTGAGGTATCAGCATATGGCTTGTGCAGCTGCTGTGACTCTCATTCTCGCCTCAAGGCACCATGTAGATTAAGAATACAAGGAGCCTGTATAAAGATGATGACCTCCTGTGAAAAACAACAAACAAAAACAACAACAACAAAACAAAACAAAAAAACACAAGGAACCAGCAAGATGGCCAAGGTACTTTCTGCTGTTGAGGAAATGAAACAAGGACAATCCTTCAATATCATGTCTAAAAATCTTAAGCCAAGAAAGAACAAGTCAGCATCCAAGATACCTCTGCCAGGAAACACCAGCCCACTACCCCATAGATTTCTGTACTCTGTGCTCTGAGGAGGGGCATCTGTGCTTCATGTTGCATGAAAAGCACCAGACTGTCAAGTTCTAACTAGCATTTCAGCCTTAGTCCCCACTTTCAAATGTCATTCAGCATCCATTTATGGGGGAGGGGCACACACATAAGTATGCAGGTGTGTGTGTGTGTGTGTCTGTGTCTGTGTGTGCATGTGTGCGTTTCTAAAGACCAAAGGACAACCCCAAATATCCCTAAATCCTATCCACCATGTTTTTTGAGACAGGGCCTATCACTGTCCTAAAGTTTAATAAGTAGGCTGGCTGGCTGGCCTGTGAGTCCCAGAGACACTACTGTCTTCAGCTTCCCAGGGATAGGGTTCAAGCAGGCACCACTTTTTTCATCTGGGTTCTGGGGGTATCAAAGTGAGAACATCATGTGTGCCTAGAAAGCACTGTACTGAATGAGACAACCCCCACACCCCACCATACAGTTTTAAAATATCTAGGTGGCACCTTTGTTTTGTCATGTGTTTGCTTTCATCCCCTAAGCCCATCCCGGCACCCCTCTGACCCTTACATCTAACCCACATACCAACATCCCACTTCAGGAAGCCCTGACTGATCACCTCAGCTGGAGAGAATGTCTTCTACTACTCTCTTTCAGTTTGGTCTTGTCCTAAATACTTTGGACGCTCCCATTTCTCTTCAGTGTAGGCTGAGGCTGTGTCCAGGTTTGAGTAACCCTGGAGAGAGGCCTGGCTTTCCTGCTCATCCTTTGCTCTTTGTAACACTGAGCTCTGTTCCTTGTCCAGAGCCAACACTCAATATCTGCTTATTCAATTTTAAGATGCATTTTTTTTCAGTATCCACTAAGTGCCAAAGCCTGTCAGGCACTAGGAACATATAAACAATTAACACAGTGAGAATGCCAAGGAAATGAGTCAACAAATCAATGGCAGATGACAATGTGACTTGCCATCCTTGCGGCCATTTCTCCTAACCTACTGATATCTGCAGGAAGAGGTCTAGAAAAGAAAGGACATAGGTTAAATGAGTTTCAGGATCAAAAGACCTCATAACATCACAAATCACACTGCAGAGCAAGTCACACACAGGCTGCACTGTTCTGGCAGAATGTGTGATCACAAGTCACACACGGGCTGTACTGTCCTGGTAAAATGTGTGATCACAAGTCACACACGGGCTGCACTGTCCTGGCAGAATGTGTGATCACAAGTCACACATAGGCTGTGCTGTCCTGGTAGAATGTGTGATCACAAGTCACACATAGGCTGTGCTGTCCTGGTAGAATGTGTGATCAGAGGAGAAAATTCAGCTTTTGTAACACTAGCCCATTTTACAGGCATTTATAGGAGGAGCTTTCTGTTGCAAAGAACCCTACCATGAGTCTGTAAAAGGCAACCAGTCAGCATGTGCGCATCTCTGCAAACCCAACTCCCAGTCAACAGACCATTGTGCAGTAACCCATGTCTCAAGGCCAGCCTTGGAAAGAGTGAGCTTAGAGTTCTGTACCACTGCGTCACCCTGAGGCTCTGGCTGCAGGAGAGACAGGGAGGTGAAGTGGGGGAAATTAAAAGAACAAAGATCAAGAACTGCCCAAAAAATGGAGTTCTGGACAACAAAACAGTAATATCAAACAAATGCAAAGAAAGTGAAAGACAAGAGGGGGTATGGCTGGCTCTCGTTATGGGTGTCACTCAGTGCTGGCTCTGCAGAGGGCCAGGATTGCCACACTCACCCTCAACCCCTTTCAGGAAAGTACTATTCAAAGGGTAACAGGACTCTTCAGAGGATTTCCAAACACATCCCTGCTTGCCTGTGTCTGCTTTGGAAGTCTCCGAATGGAACACTCCTACTTGGGTGGTAAGACTGAGAGGTGAGAATGAGTGTGCTTGGGTGTGGCCTGTAGTTATGGAAACCAGGAAACGGACACAAGAGCCTATCCTTCTTTCTCTCTATTATTC
Organism: Grammomys surdaster; assembly: GCF_004785775.1. NCBI lineage: Eukaryota > Metazoa > Chordata > Mammalia > Rodentia > Muridae > Grammomys > Grammomys surdaster. The sequence goes on along the minus strand of NW_021620473.1, from coordinate 1,331,922 downwards.
TACCTATCTGGGGTTTTGTTCTTTAATTAAAAACTCTAAATAACAATGACAATAATAGTAATCTCAGGATAGGGTACAGGCCCACCACCAAACTCTAATCCCTCAGAGCATTTTCTAGCAAAGGCGCCCTGGCTGAGAGGTAAGATGCACAACTGAGTGTGCTTAACACAGCTATGCACTTCCTGGCTGCAGTTCTGTGGCTAATCCTAAACTTGTTCATTGTTCACACAATGAACCTTAAGATCACAGGCCTCTCTCCTGTATGTGATCCTCACAGTCACAGGCCTCTCCCGGGTGTGTGGTCTTCACAGTCACAGGCCTCACCCAGGTGTGTGATCCT
>NW_021620473.1:1312604-1331572 GCF_004785775.1 Grammomys surdaster | reverse complement strand
CCCAGGTGTGTGGTCTTCACAGTCACAGGCCTCACCCAGGTGTGTGAACCTCACAGTCACAGGCCTCTCCCAAGTGTGTAAACCTCACGGCCACAGGCCTCTCCCAGGTGTGTGAACCTTACAGTCACAGGCCTCTCTCGGGTGTGTAAACCTCACAGCCACAGGCCTCTCCCCAGTGTGTGAACCTCATAGTCACAGGCCTCTCTCAGGTGTGTCAACCTCACAGTCACAGGTCTGTCCCAGGTGTGTATGTGAACCCCACCATAGGCCTTTCCTAGGCCAAGGCTTGATCACAGGATGGACTCCATACTTCAGTGTGTGGATCCCAGCAACTTCTTTGAGCACTTGGGTGCTCAGGCCATCCTGCAACCATCTGACATTGAAGCAGAAGATAGAGACAGGAAGTGAGCACCTTGCTCATTAGAAATCAGTCTTATGTCCAGGTTAATGTCATCAGATGGCAAAGCATACATAGCACAAGACCTGTCTTTGGTCAGGGAGCCAGGGACTCCACCTACTCAAATAGAAAGGGAAGACACTTGTTTGTTAGCTTGACATGGATGGTTTTTCTACCAGGCTCATTTGGTCTGGAGCCAAGCATCAAGAACTATCTAGATGCTGCTAAAGTTAAATAAAATTGGAAACTGACAAAATAATAATTTTATTACACACAAAGTTTTATCTAGCCCAGTGTCTATTTATATCTCTTCAGATTCCCTCTCTCTCTCTCTCTCTCTCTCTCTCTCCCTCTCTCTCTCTCTCTCTCTCTCTCTCTCTCTCTCTCTCTCCCTCCCTCCCTCCCTCCCTCCCTCTCTCTCCCCCTCCCTCGCCCCTTCCTCCCCCACCCCGTCTCTCTTTCTCTCTCTCTCTCTCTCTCTCTCTCGGGACTAATTAATAATTCAGGCTACTATGGCATGTTCTGATGGCTGCAAATATAGCAATTTAATTGATATTTCTTTCTACATAAAAATGATACCTCATTTCCCGAGGGCCATTTTCCACAGCTGTGCCAAGCTTCTCACAATGACACAGACCCACCCTGAGCACACCTGAAGCCCATTTGTTAAAGAAGAAACCATGGTAATGACGGATTTGTAACAGACACAATGGCAAGCCGTGTGTTTTAAACACTGACATTTATTTGAGGGGTTTTGAGAATTCATACATTATTAGGATAAACTCTAATTTATATCAGTATGTAATATATAATACAATAAATTGCATTTGTACACATAAATACAAAAGTTGAGGTAGGGCCTCAAGAGTAATGACTTCTTAAATGAATAATGCACAGTATATAATAAGCACTCTATACGATAGATAGATATATATGATGCATCATTTTGTAACATAATATATTTTCTTCATGTAAAGTCAATGGAAAAATATAAGGACCTGACTAGGAAACATCTTTATTCATGAACAATATTGTTCACATGAGATGCTTGCATTTAGGACATTATCCAAGTACACAATTTAAGAATCAACCTCCTATTCCTGGATAGGTCCATAATAAAGTGCAAAAGAACAGGGACAAATGAGAGACACAGCAGTTTCCCAGTTGCTATCTAAACAGCATCCCAATGATCGAACACACCTATAAGGCAGCTGGTCACCTGGAAGTGTCATCCTCAGAAGCTAATCAAGCCTGGGCTTGCTTCTCAGGGGTGATGAACACCCGTCTGAAATCCTTTCTCTGCAGGCAGTTTACAGCAGCCTGTGCTAAGACCATATTTCACCATGGTCCTTCTAGTCAAGCACAGCTAAATGAAAGACAAGAAGTCTTGCTCCCAAACCTCAGGCCAGCTCTGCATCACACATCATGAAACAGAGGAGACTGGCTCGCTGGCCTTAGCCTCTATGCCTTGCATGTCAATGTATCATATAGAACACACTCACTCATGTCAGAGCCTTGCAGAAGCAAGTCACAGGCCCAAATCCAATACCACGGGCAGAATGACCTTGCCATTGCACATCCGTCCAGCAGCAGTTACTATGCCAGCCCCTGGGAAGAGGACAATGACTACGGCCAAGGAGACAAAGACGAAATGTCAATTTAAGGCATGGGAAGCCCATGCTGACAGAAAGGAACTGAGAAGCTCTGAGGCTCACATAGATAAAAGAAGAGAGACAAAACCCTGACCCCCTCAGTGCTGTTCCAGCGTAGACACAATCCGAGTCTCATCAAACCGAAGGCCCTTCCGTTCCACTCTTTCTAAAGTGCCATTCCCTGAAGTACATGTCAATTGCAGCTCTCACACACATTAAAATCACATCAAAAATGTCCAAAGCTGTCAATGGTCATTAGGATTTTGCGTTGACCACAGATATCATGCAGTAAAGAAGTAGACAGGGGCAGATAAAACAACAACCAGGAAAGACCAGAACTGAACCCACTTGCTCACAAAAAAAGAAAAAAAAAATACAGCCTGAAGGAGATTAGAAGAAGTTCCTAGTAGGCAAGACAGTTAGACAAAGGTTTGCATAAGAAACCACAACACGAATAGTTAATAAATATATGGTGCTTTTCTGTTTTAAGGATATTACGGGGTTACTATTTTTCACATATGGCTTGTTTTTCTCTGAATGGGTTTATTAAAGTGGTATTATGAAATCATCTCACAGATGGAAAACTCCCCACCAGTCTGCATAGGAAACCCAAGTCTTTGCTAAGTAACCTTGCTTCTCCTTCATGGTCAGGGGAGAACTCTCAAGTGGCAGTTATAACAGCGCTTTCATTGTCCGTGAATTCCTTCCTCTTTTTTCTTCCAATTGATTGTGCATTTTAGCAGCGTGAAAGCAATCCATCTTGTAGGATACATATCAGTTCTCAGTATCCCAACCAAATCCTCAGGAGGCACACCGCTGAGGTACACTATGAACAGAGACTACTCAGACACCACGGCTCGACACCACGGCTCCCGGCCAAGGAGAGCCTTGAAGTTGAACGTAGCAATGAATGGCCAAAACTAACTTCAAAGCCAGTGGTTTCCAGGCAAGCCCAGAACCTTTTGTCTGACTCTGTCCTTATAAGCAGTCTAACTAGGGAAAGAGAAACAAAGCAACAACAACAACAAAATGGGCACGTACTCAGGGGCAGCTTCTAGGTCTTTCCAAAACATATCCTACTCGATGCAGCTGTAGCTCCCCCAGTTACAACCACACTAACAGATGAGGTCATCATTCTGACAGGTTGACTCTCAGTTCACATCTGGCAGTGTTCAGAGCCTCCCCACATCCTTCTTTTAATCACAGAGGCAGAAAGGAGCAGAAATTGGGTTGGCATCCAGCACCAATCCCAGTTCCAGCCCATAGGAAAACAGGAAGCCTGAAGCCATTCATCCCAATACAAGCACAAATCCCACGTGTGCCAAGGATGAGCTTTGTGCTTTTCTTCAACCTGCAAAATGGCAGGGCTGCAGGGAGTTTCCCTACTCTCACACACCACCCAAGTCAGGGCACTGTCTGGGATGCTGGTGCAGGAGTGGGGCTTCTCATCAGTATGGCTTTCTTGGGGAAACAGATACAGCAGATAGTAGACAGCTGAGTCCATAGCTCATCTGCCTAAACCAGGGAAGCCTGAGGTTCCATCTCTGCAACAACCTACTAAGACCTACCTTGTGGGAACTAGGAGAAAAGAGAAAAGAGAAGAGGGAGAGAAAACCCTGCTAGCAAAGACACCACCAGACCCAGTAGTTCAAAACCCATCATGTTCCCTTCCCTAAAACCTATCATGGCTACTCTGGGAAACACATGTACCCATCACCGTTGACAGGTGGTGTGAGCACTTGCCCTAGGAAAGGAGAGTTCAATCCAATGACTTCAGACACTTTACACAGACAGAGTCATATTTTTTAAATGATACATTAAAAGTCTGTTGTTGAGGTCCCATTGCCACTGCACAGGATGAATATGTCACGTCAATATACAAGATTTGAACTGAAAACTTTGCCTGAGACCCTGTTATATGAAGATAAACTAATAAGAAAATGATTGAACCCATCTCCCCCAGAGGAAATGATTTTAGGTTATGATATTAATACTGTAAGAGGGAGAAATAAAAAGCCCGAACTATGCTACTCTAAACTTGCCATCTCTGTGGTGATTCATAAGATATTTATGAGGACAGAAAACACCACTAGCACTATGTGTACACAGAACTGCATGTGCCTGCTCAGGACACAGTGGATTAAAGGGTATAGCCTAGCCGGGCTCGGCAGACAGGTGGCCTGCTCTCACTAGAGGGCAGTTACATTGAGCAGTTTGAACAGGGAGTTCTGGACATTGAACTAGCTAAATGCAGTCTTAAAAGCTATAGTCTTAATCAGCTTACTCACTACCTAACTAAGCTGAAAATTTATTTATCAGAAAGTTCTGGAAATACAGTGACCTAAGATGTACAACCACAGGGATGAGGAGTCCTATGGTTGCTTTTTACCAACTTCCTAATTTCTCTGATTTTCCCTATGGCCACAATTGGCATTTACTGTTACTGAAAAAGAGGTTAAAAATTGAGAAAGTGTCTTTTAAGAGTTTATGCCCTGTGTGTGTATATAATGTATAGACAGAATTGGGGTAAGTCTCATTTTTCAATAGGTTGGAAGACAAGGTTATCTACAGCTTATAGAAAGTGACTTGGAGGCAAAGAGACAGCATATCATGATACTGATCCATGGTGCAAAAGACATCATGGCAGATACAACAGCGGTACAAAAGCGGACATGCAAATCAAAGCATGGCTTCTTGTGCAGAGAGTGAAAGAAAAGACCCAGAGAATTAACTCTCAAGTGTTGTTGTTACAGAAGGAGGAGGAGGAGAAAGAGAGAGAAGGAGAAGAGGAAGAGGGGGAAGAGGAGGAAGAAGGGGAGGGGAGGAGGCAGAAGAAAGGAAGTAAGAGAGAAAGAGAACGAAGGAAAGAAGAAAGGAAAGAAAGACTGTGGCGAGAGAATGGACAATCCCTTCAGATCCACAGCGTAGAGAGGTGAAGCATCTGAATGCATGGTCTATTTGGTCAAAATAAAGGAAATGGATACACAAATCAAACCACCCAGTGGTGCCCAAGTCTACCTACCAGCCATGTCTGCATCCAGAATTATCTCCAGTGCTGCCTCCCCCTAAACGCACCTGACCTGAACTTTCAGCTTCTGAATGAGATCACTGTGTTGTCCAGCTCAGCTGGATGATGATAATGAGTCCAAGCAACAGTCCTGAAAGTCTGCGTTCTCCCCATGCCCTACTCCTTCCAGCAATGAGAACACACAACACAATTTCTCTACTGCCAAACCATTTACCTGCCAGCATTTACCTGGTCAATGGACCCCTGCAGGATGAAGGAAGAAACCTGATCAGGAGACCAATCCTTCCAGAAACTGATAGCACAGACACAGACAGACAGACAGTGCCATCAGTGGCCTGTGTGGCTCTCACTACAGCATGCTACACTATGTCCTACTTTTCTATGGAACACTCTCATGCACAGCTGTGAACCGCAGTGTGAGGAGAAAGAAGAAAATTGGGGATAAATCTGGGGAAAGTGTGAAGGAGAGGCAGAGAGGAAGCCCAGGAGTGATACCGGACCATCCACACTACTGGACTAGCACTGGGTGCCCAGTTCCAAATCCTTCACGGGCAGCTTGAGTCCCAGGGATGAGGTTCCCAAGGGGTCGATCATATTCTTGTAACGTTCCCCACGGTGCTGAGCTAAGAATGGGCCCCAGTCGGGCTGTGGTGAGCATACCAACTTCAGCCTCTGCAAAGAAGGCAAAGATATGTATAGTTACAATATGAATTCACCTTCCTCCTCTTGGCACCCCTAGCCATGTCTCAAAGGTATCATTGCTCCAGCTCCCTCACTGGAGCCAAGAGCGCCTCCCCCAACCCCTCGAAATGAGGGAGACTAGCCTGCATTTGTTAACCAGGACAAGGGCAGGAAAAGTAAGACTCGGTTTGGTTCTCTTGAAATCATCACCCTGAAAGCAACCTGATGATTGTTCCATGTTTGCCAGGCATCCGCTGAGTAGAGGACAAAGGGCCCAGAGCTTTATTATACATCTCCACCCAGCGAGTGAAGAAAACTCACAAGCTTCTACTTCTGCTCCCAAACAGCAAAACACATGGGCTCAATTACATTTGTTCTGTAGTCTCAGTGATGGGTTGCTACCTCAAAAATAATTGGATTTTGTTTAGCATATTTCCCAAAAGCATATAAATGGCCAAACCCAAAGATACACCACTAAGCATGAACAAAGATTTTAATTGTCTGTTGACAATATATATAATATATACATGTATATAAATATGCGTATATATGTATGTTTCTGACTCAGGCAGTGCGGGTTCACGTAGGTAAGCTTAAAAATAATGGAGGTGTCTCTAGTACCAACTAAAATTATTATTGAGAATAAAATCTGATAGAAATATATAGAAAAAAGAAAACTTATTTCTGACTATATAAGAGGGAATAATTATGTTTATTACCTATTAAGGGGAAATCTTGTTCTTATAGCTGTTAGTTTAATGCCCCCCTTAATCACCAGCTTGCAACCTTTGTGTCCCAAATTAACCATAATAAATTAATACGGCCAACCCATCAGTCTACAGGATTTTAGGCTGCAACAGCAGCAGAGGTTACAGCAGGTTTAGGGATTCCTGTGACCTCTGGTGGGAAGGAGGAGGCTATGAGGGGTGGCCCGCTGGAGGTAGGCTGGGCCAGAGATGCTTACACCAGAGGATAATGAACAGAATTCTCTGGGGATGCAAACCAGAATACAACTTCAACATGAAGACTCACCGTCATGTGGAGGTCAGTGGAAATGAAGGCTATCAGCTGACCCACACCAAGTGAACTCTTGTGTTGTGTGCTGGCCATGCCTTCACCCCCTGCCCTGTTTCTCCCACCAGCCTCTTCTTCATACTAATCTAGCTGCCCAAGAGCAGACCCCACCCATCCATTCTCCACCTCAGTGAACAAGTATTTCTTTGCATTGGTCTCAATGCCTCCCAAACCTGGGCATTCACCCAAATCACTAGAAGATGAGGCCAGACTCCATTTCCCTGAGCTCCGTGCAGTTGAGAGAACCTGGCTGTCTGCATTTGTGACAAACTCTTAGGACGCCTCTAGATCAGACCCCAGGTCGCACCCAGGTTCAAGTGCCTTCAGGATGCAGACAGAGGTCATTCATTCTCAGCTCACCTAAACAAACGCTCGCCCCCCCCCCCCACTTTGAGACAGGATCTCATATAGCCTAGACTAGCCTAAAGTTCACCACAAAACTAAGGATGGCCTTGAACTCCTGATCCTCCTACTTCTACTTCCCAAGTGCTAGAATTACAGGTGTGCTTGAGCAAGTGACTTCCCACAAGTAACAAAAGCTGGGTGGTTCTTCAGTGGTGGCTGAAACAAATAGCAGTTCCATTCTCTCTATGGAAAAGTCCCCTTCAGGACAAGAGTAAAATGGGCACTGATCAAGATTGGTATGCTAGAGAGCTTAGCCAGCTACAGTCATCTAGAAAGAGGCAATGGCAACTGAGGAATTGCCTCCTTCAGATGAGCCTGGAGGCAAGTCTGTGTGGCATTATCTTGATTAATGATTAATGTGGGCGGGCCCAGCCCACAGTGACAGTGCCACCTCTGGGCAGATGGTCCCAAGTTACATAAGAAAACAAACTGAGCAAGCCAGGAAAAACAAGCCAGTAAGCAGCACTCCTCCACGGCCTCTTCTTCAGTTCCTATCTCTAGGTTCCAGCCCTGAGCTCTTACCCTAACTTCCTTCCCTCAGTGAAGATTGTGACCCGGCAAGATTGAAATGAAATAAGCCTTTTCCTCCCTAAACTGCTTTTGGTCATGATTTTATTGCAGCAACAGAAAACTATGACAGCTGGTAAGGAAAAGCAAGTCTCTCACCCTAGTCATGTCCTGGAATGCATAGCCCACCCTGAGAGTCGTCAAATGTGGTGACTTTAAGTTTAATGCCAGTAAATATTTGGGAGGAGGAGGCTCGGAGGCAGAGGGGCACCAGGAGAGGGGAACCAAGATGTAAACACCGACTGAGGAGGAGGATGGGAGGTCTAGGAAAGAGAAGACATTCGCATCGTCCACCCCAGGGCTGCCAGCACTGTGAGGAATAGCACAGTAGTAGCTCACTCAGCCTGATGATTGGCTGGGCTCCTCCACTACAGGAATAATACATAATAAAAATGAGTTTAATAGAATCAGTGGCAACTGTGATGGCTTACCCACCCAGTATCCTTCTTGAATATGTTTACCAGATCTTTTGTTTTTAATGCATAGAGCTTTTAGGATCTCTCCCTCGGGAGAGGCTACCAGAGGGAAAGGAGCCAGTAGAATTACCTCAATAAATCTCCCAGGAGCCAGATACATTTTTATCACGAACATAATCGGAATCCAGATAACAGAGCAGGCGAGCATCAGCCATCCAAGCACCATGGACCAGTTAGGGTAGCGGTAAGAGCCGTAGGTCATGGGCTCCCACTGGTAGAAGCTGAAGCAAAGAATAAACTGAGAGAGAAAAGAAAGGTGCGTTAGGGTGATGGTGCGAGTCATTCATTCATTCAACACATATGTGCTGAACGCCATGCTTCATTTCTATTGCCTTAGCTTACGTAGACTCTTGTCTATCTGAAAGAGGGTTCCAAGCGAAGGAAGTACATTCTCAAGATGATTGAAGGTGGAAACATTCACTCAGCTGTTGCTCCTGTGTTTGTCCCCCCACGGGAAATCAATGAGGTGTGGGCATGTGCCTACACCCACGGAGGCCACGCTAGGAGAACACAGCACAGTACCCAACAGGGCCAGGTGTCAGCCGGGAATTCTGAAGAGACAGTCTGCACTAACATTGACAATTAAGCCTTTGCTATAATGGGGAAACGAAGTGTTCAATGTATAGATCTCAGTCCTTTTAATTGAATCCATTTGGCTTTCTTCTTGAACAAGGAATGGCCAACGTGTAGGAGCCACCTCTAAAGTAGCCTGTGTGAGACTCAGAATGGTCCCTGGTCCCCACAGGTGACTGATCTAGAAGCACAGTCCTATAATAAGCCATGGCAGAGAGAGAGGGGGCTGGGGGGTAGCGCAACCCCCTCCACTGACTCAAAGTGACCAGTGTCATCACCAGTGAGCCTACAGCTCTACAGCTAATGAGCTGCAGGGCTTCTCAGATTTCTGAGCTACAAAATGGATTTATTTCACACTGTGCATGTAGTACTGGGATTCTCTGGGAACAGGAGTCAGTATTTATTCCAGAGAACTTCCTCATTCTTAAAAGGTCATGATTTGGGTTTTGCCCATTATCGGTGATCACATCATATTTCAAAAGCAAGATCTCTGAGATCTGTCCAAGCAGCTGCAGAGGGCCAAGGGAAGGCACTAGCTGAAGTCAGAGGCACCTATGTACAGAGCCAGGCTTCTGACAGCTCCAGCCCAGCCTGTAGAGACCATTTCTCAAGACAACATGACTCTGTGTGTTCTTCTTGCCTGTGGCAGCATAAGCCTAGAATTATCTACATAAGTCCTTTCCCCAGCTCTATATCTCTCTTCCTACCGTAAGCTGTAGAGTAACAAAATAATCGGAAGGAATTACATTCGGGGAAATAGCAGAAGGGAGCGTTTTGGAGAACTAGGAAGCCCTAGACAAACACAAAACATCCGCACCGGTTTTGCAGCACCCAGGCTGCCAGGAGCAGGGACTTTGCTTCGGTGCAATTTATATGTTGATTCAAAGCAATGTAAGCCTGAAGACAAGGCTCCTGTCAACGTTAGCCCCCCTTTCCAACTTTTGCCCCTGGAGTCATAAGCTTTATTAGCCAGTCTATTGGAAGTATGGCCCGATGTCATTACGGCAGGCTGCTCTGTTTCATTTACTATATAAATAGCAATGCATCTGCTTATGTGTGTGCCTGCAGTAACGTGATCAGACTATGCATATGATAATTGCATAAGGATATTTATGGCTCCATAAATCCATGACGGCACGTAGAAAAATGATGGATTTTATTTCAGAGCCCCTGAAGTAATTTAAACCCATAATCTTACCCTGGTCCAGGACCTGGAAGATATCTATGCTACAGAGGCAAATGGTAAAATATAGGCAGGGCTGAGACCTTTGACACCCATTTCCGCTTCCACAAATATCACATCAAATGTTTAGGCACAAGCCAGTTGCTGCCATGAATCTCTCTCTGCCAAGTCAGTTTTGATGAGAGCCTGCCCTGGGGTAGGCTTTGCCACTGAGTCATGCCCACCTCTGCCTTTCACAGCAACCGAATCAGACACAGGAGACACACTGGTTGGTGGTAATGATGGATCTAATGACATCCCTAGCTCCAAACAGCACAGAGAATCTGCTCAAGATAATCCCAGGGTGAATCCACAACTTCTGACATGGACCCTACCCAGCCACAGCAAAACTGAGGAACTTCCCCAAGAATGAAAGAAAAAATAACAAGTTCCAGGAATCCCTTCTCCCTGAGTCTGAAGACTTGACTTCTAACCCAAACTGGCCATGCTGTACCTAGGTTGTCAGGACACAGAGGACAAGCTTGAAGCCCATCCCAGCTCACAGACAATGTTTTAGCTCTGTGGCCTTGTGTGGCCTAGAGCAAGTCCCTTACCCTCTCTGAGCCTCAATGCACACATCTGTAAAGTGGGGAGATGGCATGGGTGTAAGCATCACTGATAAGGCCAATAAAGGGCCTTCCTTGATACACGCAGCAGCAGCAGGCAGATGGCCTTGTGGTGCATCTCCACAGAGCAAGGCAAAATTCTGACACTCTTCTTTTGGGATAAGAGGAAAAGGAGGGCAGAATCTAGAACATATATCTCACACTGATTGTGCTGATAATAAACCACAAGGAATGAAAACGAGGGGGACAAGGGTCAACAGGGACGGAATTTGCTAACACAGCATGTTCAGGCAACAGGTAACAACATCATCTTCACACCTATAAGCTGAGCCAGCTCCATACACACTTCATTCCTGAGCATCTGTCTTTAATACTTTTCAGCTTCCATGCCCCAACTCCAGCAGGACTTTTCAGACCACGGATATAGATGTGGGTAAGCCGTCGGTGTCCACACAGAAGACAAAGACTGTGGGATGGATTTTCTGTCTAAACCTCTAGCTTTTCAGAAAGATATGGTTTGATTAGAACATACCCTCAGACAGGGGAGGGGGGAAAGGCAAGCAAATAAAGAAAAAATACATTTTCATTGCACCTGCTTTTATTCATCCTGCATCTTAAAAGAAGCTGGTGTCTGGTGTTGAAATCGGGCTCTCTACCTGGTTCCTATTGCCACCTACTGGGCCAAATAAAAATTACAGACAACTTCCTCCAGGCTTGCTCAAAAAGGATTCCCCATGAGCCAGAGTAAGAAAAAAAGCAAGCCTCAGAGAAGGGAAAAGACAAAATCCCTGCTAATTTGCATAGGGAAGTGAAGCCACCGATAGCTTTGGGCACAAAGAGGGGGTTACATACGTGAGTTTAAGTCTCTGTACAGACTACAGGCACATGTGCAGCTCTGCTCATTAAGAAGAGGAATGTCAGATGATCTCAAAACACCTTCCCCACACTTGAAGCTGACAACATGGCTCTCAAAAGCTATAAAATCAACAGTAAACGCATGATTAAGGCTACATGAATTGTAGAGAGGGCACATTGAGAATGGTTAGGACCCAGAACATGTGGGTTCAAATCCAGACTGTTGCTATCGTACATTTAATGCTAGTTCAGTCACATAACTCCAGGCTTCAGTGTCCCTGTGATACTTAGTTTTAAATGTTCCCTTGACACAACCTAAAATCACTTGGAAAGGAGTCTCAATGAAGGATTGCCTAGATCAGATTGGCCTGTGGGCATGCCTCTGGTGTGTTGTCGTGCTTATGTTAGTTGATGTGAGAAAATACAGTCCATTGTAGGCAGCTGCATTCCCTAGGCAGAAAGATCTCATAGAGATCAGGGGCTGGAGCAATAGCTCAAAGAGTTAAGAGCACTTGCTGCTCTTATAGAGGATTGGAATTTGGTTCCCAGCTCACAGCCACCTTAATTCCAGCTCCAGGGGATCCAATGCCATCTTCTGGACTCTTCAGCTTCCCACATGCACACAGACACACATATATACATGTGTAAGGAAATAGTAGAATAAATCCTTTTCTGAAAAGTGGAAATCTAGCTGGGCACTAGCAAACACGGGTGTATTCATTTCTCTCTGCCTTTGGGTGGATGTACCCAGCTGCTTCAATCTCCTGGTGCTGTGGCTTCCCTACTGTGATGAACTACAACCTGGAACTGTAAGTGGAAATAAACCCTTTTGTCCCCTGAGATATTTTTGTTAGGTTATCTTAACACAGCAACTGAAAAGGAAATAGGATGTTCCCCTTCTGCAAGACAGAGATAATTACACCAGCCTGGTAGGACTGCGAAGAAAGAGTTCCACACACCAATCACCCAGAACAAAATCTGAACCATGGTAGATGTCTGTTCTACGTGGCTGTTGACTGCTATCTGCTAGCACAAAAGGCAGATGGATATGATGTGCGTGTTCTACACAGATGTGCTAACATCTCATGATCAATCCTAGCCCTGACTAGCCAGATGCCTGTAGGTAAGTCGATTCACCTTTCTGGCCTACAATACACTCAGCCCCGGAAGACAAGACCAATACCCATACCACCAGCTCCCCAGGTTCACGGGGAAGCACACAGGTGCTCAAAGGTAAAACACTGACGTGCAGGAGAGGCAGTGTCTGTGAGAGAAAGCATTCAGCCCTTACAGTTAAAATGGTCGGCGTGACGAACGCCCAGCAGACTTTCCAGAAAATGTTGGGCTGGAACCCAATCATCATCTCGATGTCTTCACAGAACCTTTGCAAGCCTGCAAAGAGACAGCAGGAGCCATGCATGAGGTGCAGTGGACAGAAGTGGGGGTGCCCCTCACTCAAGAACCTTGGCTAAGGAAGAACCCAACTTAGGTCAACATAACCCCTATTGTGACAGGAAACCATCAGACAGATGACTCACTGCCAGGAATACTGGGGCTAACTGAATGTTGAAACAGATACTAAACAATCTCTTCAGTGAGGTTCAAAACTATCACGGCAACACCTTCAGAGCTTAGTTCCAGGTGTCTTGGCAGTGGCATGTGCATGCCTCTTGTCTTCCTGGCCACTCTGAAATGTCACCAAAGCAAAATGTAAAGGAGACAGTTCTCCACCCATAGATCCACCCTCCTGGCAACCTCTTAGTTTAGGAGGGAGTTGGAATGCTGCTTTGGAGGAAAGGCACTGATATGAGAAGTGGAACTCCCACAGAAATGGGGGTTCAATATGCAAAGGGAACCTGATAGCTTCCTGAGTGAAAGTCTCTGCATTACAGTGATCCCCAGACTTCCTAATGCTGCAACCCTTTAATACAGTGGCCTGGGTTGTGGTGACCCCCAACCATAAAATTATTTTATTGCTACTTGATAACTGTGATTTTGCTACTATTATAAGTTGTAATGTAAATATCTTTGTTTTTTGATGGTCTTAGGCAAGTCCTGTGAAAGGCTCAATCCCCGGAAGGGGTTGCAGTCCACAGGTTGAGGACCACTGCTCTTTTGGGGATGTCTAAAAACTCATCCAGTTGTATCCAAGATGTGCTCCTCCTCATAGAGAGGGAGGCCCTGATATAACTGATGATCAAACCACAAGTCTGTATGACCATCATGGGAAACCTAGAGATTTCTCCAAAAAAATTAAAAACAGAGGCTAATGGAGAAGCAGGAAAATTAGCATAGCCCAACACTGAAGTACTTGGAGTTTATTTATTCCTTCATAGCCAGATTTGCTTAGGGTTTAGGGGAGTCGATTTAACTTCTAAAATTAGGCATATTAAAAAGTGTCTGGTTTAATTGCTTTCAAGCCTCACTGAATAGGTCTACTTTACAAGAATGTGCCTTTTGTGGCAATTAGCAGTTGAGAACCAGGTAAAAGGGCTAAGTCTGTGCTCGTGGGCCTGGCTGCAGACAAGCTACAAGTGAAGCCCCCTGCTCTTTCCAGCAACCAAACTCTCCGTGCAGTGGGGAGATGATCCTGAGTCATAAAAATTCTTCTTCAACTCCCCTCTGAAAGTAACCGCAGGGCTGGAGAGATGGCTCTGTGGCTAAGAGCACACACAGCTTTTCTAAAGAACCAGAGTCTGACCCCCCCCCCAGCACCCACACCAGGCTCACAACCACCCGTAACTCCAGCTCCAGGGGATCTACTGTCCTCTTCTGACCTCCATGAGCATAGCACGGGTGCACATATACTTAGACACACATAAACAGGATACGTGGTGTTTGTTTGTTTGTTTGTTTGTTTTGTTCTGTTCTGTTTTTCAAGCAAGGGTGTCTCTGTGAAGTCCTCTGGCTGTCCTGGAACTTTGTAGACCAGGCTGGCTACCTATCTCTGCCTCCCCAGTGCTGGGTTTAAAGGCGTGCACCACCATGCTTGGTAATTTTTTTAAAAAAGTAATGATTGTAGTCTCTTCTTATTTCTAGGGTCCCTACACTTTACATGAAAGACTTTCATTTTCTATCCTGATTTTCTGCTCTATTTTATTTCTCTTTTATTTTAATGAGATTTTCAGGAAAACCAATAACTTTTGCATACCTGTCAGTATGACACTAACAATCAAGACACTTATCCACAGGGCACACAGAAGTTGGGGAGTGTGTTGTCCTCATTTTGGAGGTCAGAGCTCTGGAGATACTTCTGGCCTCATGGTGATCTGGGGGCACCTCTATTCCAAGAAATTTATTTCACTTACTTTTCTCTTAGGACAGAATTGATATCTCTTCAGGGATTGCAATACTGTTAGATCATTGAACCCTGAATGTCTTATCCTCCTAATAGTTGCTATGTGGCCTTAGCCAGTGACCATTCTAAGACGTCTACGCAAAAAGAAGCTCGCAGTACCTGAGCCAAACTGAGCAGACTAACCAGGAGGCCTCTGGTGTGATCTCCAGGATACATACTTGTGCACAAAGGGCAGAGATGGCTGCCATCCTTTATCCTTGATAATACCTCTAATGGATGGGGTGCATGTTGCTATGGTGATGGCAGAACTAGTAAACCATTAGGGAACTGAATGTTTCTTTGCTGGGAAAATCTGGGACTTAGATACTGTATGGCAAGTTCTCCCAGGTGCTTATCAAGACTGAAAGGCTCTATGATTAAATGGCCTTTGGTACCCTGGTGCTGTGGGGAGCAGCCACCTTTCACCTCAAGCACATGGGCACTGACACCACCAACACAGAGAATAATCCCACACCAGCAAAGAAGTCCTCCTTCCTCATCTGGCCACTGGCCACAGGCATTAACTGTGCCAGCCCATACCCAAAGCCAGGTCCTATGATCTTCTTCACACACTGCTAAGATTCACAATCAGACACCTTTGGTTTCTCATTCAATTGCACCACAGTGATCCTGAGGCAAGCTCAGAAATAGAGGCATTGAAACCCTTTACATATGGGGTACATACTTGTCAGCAAGGCCTACCATACACTCTGGCTTTCCCTTGGCAACAAACAGAGTGTCCCCTTACCATACACATAGGAGATGCCAACAAGCTCAAATATGGCAATGATGACAAGGGCATAGGAGGCAGCATAGGTGTCCACAAGCTGAAACATGTAGATTCCACCCTAGCAGGAGAGAGAAATAGCCACCATCAAATAGGATGCCATGGCCAGGCTCCATCTTCCCACCTGTAATAGCCCCTCTTCTCCCTCCTGAGGACCAGCAGGTTCGGAGTCCTCCCTGTTCCACAGCAGAGACCTATACCTGGACAAAGTATGTAAACTGGAGACTTGACCAGTTTAACAGGGACATCCCTCAGTGACCTCTGATGTGATCGATAAAGCATAAAAAGCTGGCTAAATATATTTTTCCAAGGCAAAGGTCTACCTCTGAGGGAGCTGTGAGAGCAGCCTCCTGGCTTCATGTTTGCTGTGAGCTGTCAATGACCACTTCTACCCGTGTAGATGCACTTGACTGACCCTTGTGTGACCTTTAGCTATGGTTGTGAATATACTTTAGCATCACCTGAACCTCATTAAGGAATTCTCCTGACTGCCTTTATTCACGTGGGAAGACCCACTCTAAATGCAGTTGGCACCTTCTGGAAGGGCCCAGATGTAAAAGGTCACAAAAGAAGGAAGAGTGTCCACTCTATCTTAGCCTGGCCTTCCCTCAAAGCTCAGAGATAATTTATCTTGTTGCTACAGACTCCTTCGGTGATATCCAAAGCAGCCTTTCCAGGCTCCCAAGGTGAACCAAGCTCTCCAGGAGCCCTCCAGGTCTTCAGCAGCAGAGACTGCTTGAGGCACTAAGTAACTATTGGATTCTCAGCTCCTCGGGTGTGAGGCAGATTTTGGACTGCTTTAACCACCTGGCATAAGCTGATCCCTATCAGGTCTGTTTCTCTAGAGAACCCTGACTAATAAACTGGGCTTTCTTCACACATTCTGTGCTCTCTCTCTCTCCCTCTCTCTCTCTCTCTCCCTCTCCCTCTCCTTCTCCCTCTCTCTCTTCCTTGCTCTGAAATCTCCCTGCAACAGATGAGGCTTGGAGGTCATCTCATTTTTCCACCACTTTATAGATACAAGAACTAAGGCCCAGAGGAGCGGATCGTTCAAGGCCACAGAGACAGCAAGTACAGTGTATGCCCTAAGTGTCACCATGTAATTTGCCAACACACTCAATACTAGGAAAAACCTCAAGTGACATTTGTGTTTATATATAGAAATAACCATCTTGGAAATTTGACTGGGAGATAAATCTGGACATTCCTGCTTTCTTTAAGTAGGACACACCTGCCTTATTGGCTCAAGAAGACTACATCTCAATTATGAAGATACTAGGGGCCTTGCTAGGAGCCAAGATGACATATTTCCATGTGTGGTCACAATCATCATTGAGTTCGTGCCATCTATGGAAATGACAGGGATTTGGCTCTGGTTTTGAGGTCTGAGAAATGCAAATACAGGGATAGACAGCCATCACAGGTCCTCCACCTGCTCCACACCGAGCTTATGGCTGGAGGCTTTCAGCTGTGTGATGACAGACAGCCATTATACATCTCCCACCTGACCCACAATCACCTGTGCACAGTAGGTTCTTACCCAAGAGTGATCATTGGACAGTCATCATACGTCCCCCACCGCACCTGGTCATGCAAAGAGGCCTCTCACCTGAGTGATCATTGGGAAGCCCATAATGAAGAAGCAGATGCAGCAGCCCAGGGTGAACACAGGCTTATGTGTGCGCAGATACTTGGGAAACTCATCCGAGATGGAAGTCACGATGGTCTCGATGGTGGCAAACTGAAAGAGAACCAGGACAAAAGCATTTGAGTTCAACTATCCCTCTCAAAACCCCCTCCAAAGTGCTTTGTGTATGTCACTAGGGAGAGCTGTGCTTGTGTTCTGTGTGTTTTTTAGAGTGTCATTCCTTTGATGGGTCTAAATGACCTTACTGGATGCCAACACACAAAGTCAGCAGAACTCAAGCAGTGTATGAGCCCCAGAAACTCTAACCCAGACCCCTAGGGAATGCACTCCCAATCATCCATCAGGACATCTTAGCTTCGCTTTGTATTCATGAGATGTAAATTCCTCTCTTCTAGTTATCTACCATTTGATCTCCTACTTGAGGGGAAACCCACTTTGCACCCAACGACTAAACTCTGAGCACCTGTCAGCGTGATTTGTAGTAGGTTCAGCCTCAAAGCAATTTTCCTAAAATTGACTTCATATTATCATCCCTTATGCTGCCCTACAGAATTCATGTTAGCAAGAAGATGCCAGGGAGAGAAGGAGGCAGGCTAAAACTTGGCATGGAGAACAGAAAGAGGGAATGGAAGAGAGATGAGAGCCCCTTCGCACCATCACATGGTCACCAAAACTTTGAGGTTAAATTGGCTGCAGTGGTGCACTCACATAATCCTGGCACTCAGGAAGCTGAGGAAGGAGGCTAAGGAGCTCAAGGCCATCCTGAAATAAGTATTGAGATGTTTTTTTCTTAAACACACACACATGTGTGCATGCACACTCGAGCACATGCACATGCATACACACATGCACTCACATGCACACTCACAGAGTTACCGTGACTTTACACAGGTTCCTTAGCATCCAGACATTACTCAAGAGAAGCCTCAACGTAACCCATAAGCCTAAGTCACGGGATCATGGAAAGTGGAGTCTTTGAAGGGTTTGAGAGGAAGGAATGGGAGAGACAGGGACTCACCATGGTGTCAAGTCCAAGGGTGAGAAGCATCAGGAAAAAGATGATGGCCCAGAATGGAGAGAGAGGCAGCCTGGTTAAGGCCTCTGGGTAAACCACAAATGCAATGCCTGGCCCTGGAAAAATCGAGAGAGATGGTGTCAGGGAGGTCCCACTCAAAGCCCCTCTAGCCAGAGCCTTCTCTCCACTGAGATCCTGAACTATTTCACAGGTCATGGGTTTGCTCTACTGTCTGTTACTTATGCTCATCTCTGCTGATTACACCATGCTATCTCCCATGCAAATACTATGAAACTACATTCTTTTATTTGAATGCAGGAGTTATTACCCTCTGGTAGAATTGTTGATATTGAGCCCTGAGGGGTACCTGGCAGTGTCTGAAGACAGTTTTGTTTCTCACAACTGGGTTGAAGTAGGATAATTTGATGATCCATTCTTTCAACTTGACAGGATCTAAAGTCACCTAGGGAACAATCCTCTGGGCATGTCTGTGAAAGAGTCTCTATGTTGGGCTAACCAGCATGGGATAGCACCGTCCATGAGCTGGGTCCCAGGCTAAATAAGGAGAAAATGAGCTGAGCACAAGCCTGCCTCTCTCTCTCTCTCTCTCCTCTCTCTCTCTCTCTCTCTCTCTCTCTCTCTCTCTCTCTCTCTCTCTCTCTCTCTCTCTCTCTCTCTCTCTCTC
>NW_021620473.1:1311175-1312594 GCF_004785775.1 Grammomys surdaster | reverse complement strand
CTCTCTCTCTCTCTCTCTCTCTCTCTCTCTCTCTCTCTCTCTCTCTCCTTCCTAACTGCAGAGGCAATGTGACCATATGCAGCAAGTATCAGTCCTCATACCTTCCCCACCGTGAGAAATGCATCCCCCTCTGACTGAGAGCCAGATAAATCCTCCCTCCTTGATTTTGTTGATTTGTAAGCATTTTGTCACAACAAGGAGAAAAGAAGCTCAGACAGAAACCTGCTTTAATTAGAAAGCAGAGGCATGCTCCCCCCCCCCCCGGGGGGGGGGGGCTCATGGCTTCCTCAGAGTACCATATGATGTGGGGGTGGGGGGGGTGTGCTTGTGTCTTTTCAGCATGCAGGTGCCCAGCGTCCAGAAGAGGGCATCAGCTCCCCTGGGACTGGGATACAGGCAGTTGTGAGCTACCTGATGTAGGTACTGGGAATTGTACTCTGGTCTTCTGAAAAAGCAGCAAGTGCTCTTCACTGCTGAGCCATTTCTCCAGCCAGCATAACAGCACTTTTTTAAAACTGGAATTTATTGGGTTGTTGGTTCCTAATGTTTCACAGGCCTCAGGGTGTTTAAAATATAAAACCTCGAAGACCTGTCCTCGAGATAAAACCTCGAAGATACCGCTGTCCTATTCATTTATTGAACAGACTGTAGAGCCAGGCTCCAAAGGCTCCTTGTGTGAAGCATAAAAGAAAAGTCTGTATTAAACAACAGTTGAAAATAGGTCTGAAACACAGACCCAGAAAGCCAGCCCAGGAAGCTGACACAAAGTCCCTGGGGCAGTTTCCACCAGTGGACTCAACTGTGGTGCTTGAATACCATTCCATCCTTTGGGTGCTTCTGCTTTGAAGGAGGGTCAATAATTCTGACAGGCACACCTTCCTGAGAAGAGTGTGGTCACTGCAACCAATTGGCCTCATTATGATGCTGTTTCTGACAAACCACCATAACACAGTGGCCAGGGTTTGGACCAGCAGCTGTCCTGCATACGGATATGCTGGATACTGCTCAGCTAGGCTGGGGTGCAGCTGACCTCACACATCACTCTGCACACATTCTGCAGGGCTTTCTTGGAACAAGGGGAAATATACTTCAGAAGAACAGATAAGAAAGTGTGTGAGCCACACCCATAAGGTCTCAGCAACATGACTGCCTAAACATGAACTGAACAATGATGGTCGTGCCAAAGAAGACAGGAAAAATCATGAGGCTTCAAACCTACTCAAAAAACTATAGATATAAAGCTGAGAGTGGGAGAAACAGTCTTCCCCAAGGAAGTCCGTACCAACTGGTTATCTAACACCAAACGGTCTGCCCTGAAAACATCCATACAAGTAACATCATACAGACCAAGCAGCTTATATTTAGGAGTGTGTGTGTGTCTGTGTGTCTGTGTGTCTGTGTGTCTGTGTGTCTGTGTGT
>NW_021620473.1:1268657-1311165 GCF_004785775.1 Grammomys surdaster | reverse complement strand
TGTCTGTGTGTCTGTGTGTCTGTGTGTCTGTGTGTCTGTGTGTCTGTATGTATACATACAATAGCAGTTGATAAAAAGAAACCATAAATTTGAAAGAGAGAAAGGAGGGCTACATGGGAGGAAAGAGAAGGGGGAAATTATATAATTATATATAATCTCAAAAATAAAAGAGACAATAAGAATATATAATATATAAAATTTTTTAAAGAATACATGTGACTTCCACAACGGGTCTTGGAAGAGGTCCTAAGACTCAGGGACCCTCCTGGAGAATGAACCCCATTGTTCCTGTGCCTCGATTAGATGTGATTTTCTTTCTGTAAAACGGAGGGAGTAAGCAGCTATGGAAAGGGGAATTTCAGAGGGACATGCTAGAAATTTCTACTGTTTTGCATGTAGAAGATACACAGATTTAACCTGGTTATTAGTGGTACCTGTCCTCCCCTGGCCTCACTGGGATAGAACAGTAGACAGCTTAGGGCAGCTAGCCTAAGTGGCCTGTGTGTCCCCAAATACTATTTTTATCAGTTCGTCCACTAATTCCCAAGATAGATTTGGTGTTTGTTTTGTTTTGTTTTGTTTTGTCTTGTTTTAGAAACCAAAATGTCTCAGATATTCTAGAAAATGGGGCAGAAACTATCAGCCTCAGTGACTCTGCTAAAAGAAATTGAGGTTACAGAACAGCTAGGGATGGCTCCATGCCTGAGGATAAGGCCTTCTTAGCATCTCCTGCCTCCTCGAAGAGAATGGGGAAATTCTCAGCCAGGAAAAGCACTGCACAGCCCACTGATACAGAACGAACATCCCTGGGGGCTCACACTCCCCAGGGAGAGATAATACCCTTGGGATATGCTGGAGCTTTAGCTTTTTGAGGCTGTATTGGCACAAGTGGAAGCAGTGATTAATTATGCCTGGTGAACAGGAAGAGCCTGGGCCATGCCTCCAAAAAGGTGACCTTCTAGAACTTGGCTCTGCTGTGTGCTGACTCTGAAAACCACAGGGAGCCACATGAAGGACAACTGCCAGACAAGCCTCCCACCACTGGAGGGGCTGGGGCCCAGGGTCATGCCTCTTTTGCTCCCGTCACAGTCCCCACATGCTGAAGCTCATATGTCTGGTCAGTCCAGACCAGAATAATCAGCAATCTCCACAATGAAGGCCCCCAGTGGCCACAAACCTGCAATACCCTAATCTTCTATAGAACCAGGCAGAGTGGAAATAATGTTAATAAAAAAAATCGCAAATGCTCCCTCTGCAAATGCTGTCCTGGAAATATAAGTTGAATGTATTCAAATGAAAGCTCCTTACAAACTCAAAAGCACTATGCAAATGTTAGCATCATTTGGGTGCAGTGTAAACATCTATCCCACACTCCCACCCCCACCACCCATCCAACCTTTCCACTCGCTGGGGAGAAAACTGCAGGGCTGCAGTGCTAACTAAGCAGAAAGCCTTGAGAACATACTTGACCTAACAATTAGGAAAGTGCTTCGTAAGGACAAGGCTCCCTGACGTCCAGTTGGAGCTCATTAAGCACCAGCGCTCAGCTTCTCCAGCACTGTACGGTGGGCACCGGCACAGCTGCAGGGCTGTGGGCTGCCTAATGACTCCCCTGCTCATGTCTAAGTGGTACAGCAGGCACAACCCTGACCCACACAGGCTGGAGCAAGTTTAAGAGAGCAAGGAAGACAAAGGGGGGGGGGGGGGCTAGAAACAGAGGAAGAGGGAACAGGCCAAAAAACGATCTGTCTCTAACTCGTCGTTGAGCTTCCCAATGGAGTCTGTCTTGCTCACTCTGTCAAGACACTTGAGCACCCCACCTCCATCCATTCAACTTCCTGATAGACCAAATCAGGAGCTTGTAAAGCAAGTCAGGAACCTGCCCTGGAACAGCAGGGTGACCACTGCTCTGTACCTTGGTCAGCCACATTCTCAATGTTGACTTTGCGCTCGTTGGCCATGAAGCCGATGACAGAGAAGATGACGAACCCAGCAAAGATGCTAGTGGCACTATTGGTGCAGGTTACAATTAACGTGTCCCTGGAAGGAAGAGACCAGAGTTTGAGATTAGGTGAACTCTGTGAGTAGGAAGAGGCAGAGAAGGACAAGTGTGTGCCATGTACCTATGTACCCGTGTGCATGCATGACCACCTATGGACATGTTGTCTGCACACACATACATCCAAGGAAAGAAGCAAGCAGTCCCAAGCACAGATGCCCTTCTGTCAATCCAAAATGCCTCAAAAGACTCAACTGCTATTTTCCTAAGCCAGTATAATTTCTAACTGTAATCTAAACACTCACTCTCATTTCCACAGATAAACATGTAGCTCTCACTCCTCAGTAAAGAATTTTCTTTTTTCAACAAAGGAGACCATCTGAGAAAGCAGAGAATGGCTGATTGTGAGGTGCTGGTCTCCAACTCCCCAGCTGATGAATCTACAACACAACCTTTATTCCCAAGGCTCAGAGACATCACAGAAGAGGGGGCAAAAAGATTGTCAGAGCTAGAGGACCAGGAGGTCTGGTATGAGACAATGTCTTCTAGCAACAAAAATACACAAAGAAAAGGGAGGTAGGGAGGAGGAGGTGGTAGGCAGGGGAGGAGGGAGTGAATGTGATCAAAATATATAACACTTTCATAGAATTAATAAAGATATTATATATTATTCTATGTTATAACATTATAATGGCCCCATCTGGGACCTCTGGGGGAAACTCTATTTCCTGATGCTTAGGACAGGGTCAGAACTAATTCACAGTGGCTAAATGCTCACATCTCCCCCTAATTAGTATGAAGAAGCTCAATCCCCAGTGTGGTCACATTTATAAGGCAGGCCATTGAAAGGATGGCTTCATCCAATGAATAAGATGATGCCCTCATGAAAGAGGCTGTGAGGTGTGTACTGTGTTGATCTTTACTCATACGCAGCAACAAGGAACTTGGAGAGAGACCTCATCAGACACTGAATCTCCTAGCGCCTTGATCTTAGAGTTCTAAAACTCTATAAATATGAACAATAAACTTCTGTTGTTTATAAATTATCCAATGTAAAGTATTCTTGTAATAATAGCCCAAAATGACTATGATATCAAGATAGGAGATAATCCAGCCCTCACAGTAACGAAGGAGAGTTCTGAGATTCAGTATGAGGAAGAGGAATAGAAGGCAGTGGGATGTTGAAATGACATCAGAATTATGAGGGCAACCCGGGGCTAGGGGGTCAAAGGGCTTAAAAGGGCCAGAGAAGCAACAGAGACAGGCATCACTGCCTTCATCCTAGAACAGTGGTTCTCAGCCTGTAGGTCATGACCGCTTTGGCAAATCTTTATCTCCAAAAACATTTACATTACAATTCATAACTAGCAAAATTACAGTTATGAAGTAGCAATTGTGGTGGTTTGAATATGCTTGGCTCATGGCATGTGACATTATTAGGAGGTGTGGCCTTGTTAGAGTGGGTGTGGCCTTGTTGGAGGAAGTACATCACTGAGCAGGTGGGCTTTGAAGCTCTGCCCAGAATGGATGGAAGAATCAGTTTTCTCCTGGTTGCCTTCCAAACAAGATATAGAACTCTTAGCACCAATGCTTTCCATATTCCTACTAAGATGGCCCATTAAACCTCACTTAAAGCATTCTGCTGCTTTCCAAATCCAAGTCTCAAAATCCACATTCCTCCAAACAAAAACATGGCCAGGCCTATCACAGCAACACCCAACTCCCTGGTACCAACTTTAGTTTTGATTAAGGTTTTATTGCATGAAAAGACACCATGACCAAGGCAACTCTTACAAAGGACAACATTTAATTGGGGTCGGCTTACAGGTTTAGAGATTCAGTCCATTATCATTATGGCAGGAAGCATAGCAGCATCTAGGCAGGCATGGTGCTGGAGATGCTGAGAGTTCCATAAATTGGTCAGAAGGCAACCAAGAAAAAACTGACTCTTCCACACTGGGCAGAGCTTCAAAGCCCACCCCCTCAGTAATGTACTTCCTCCACCAAGGCCACATCTACTCTAACAAGGCCACACTCCTAATAGTACCACTTCTCATGAGCCAAGCATATTCAAACCACCACAACAACTAAAAAATGTTTACAGTTGAGGGTCACTACAACATGAGGAATTGTATTAAAAGGTCATAGCATTAGGAAGGTTGAGGACCACTGTTCTAGAGCATTCAGCTGGTAACAGAGCCAGGGGTTCACAGCCTACCCAAGGCTCAAATGTGAAGTCACAGAAAGAAGGAAGGAGCATTGGACATACATTAAAATCCTGGCCTTCTTCCTCCTCTTCCTCCTCCCTTCCTCCTTCCCTTCCTCCTTCCCTTCCTCAACACCCCTACCCCCCTCTTTGTTGGTAGCAACCACTTGCAATTTTGAGTGAAAGCAAGTTTCCTGTGGTAGTTCCTATGACCTAATTACCCGTTCAAGCCTGACCTTACAATCTCCATGCCTGGTTCATGTATAACCTAAAATGACCCTGAGTAGTTCAGTTCCCTTCCTGTACTGTAATGGTGGCAATGACTTCACCTCTCTCATTCTGGGGCTGTGAACATGGGGACTGTGCCCCTCACTAGGCCCTGCACAGAGCCAGTGTGAAGAAAACATCTGTCCTGTAAACCCGTATGCTACCAGAAGAGCAAATGGAGGCAAGGGGGCATCCATAGATTACTTGGTAGTAAAACAGAATTTGAATAACTCTCTAGCTCTCAGCCTAGCTCCTATGCCATGTAGCCTCACTTCTTGTGAGCACACAGCAATTCTTTGCCTGCTGATGGTCTTCAGACCAGTTGGCCTCAGTAGCTGTTGAGCAGTGTGACCAAAACTGTTCAAATACCTGAATCTGGCATCTGAGCCTGTCCTTCAAGGAAATTATGGGCTAAATTATGGCACGTTGATTCTGAATGATGACAGTAACTACTGTTGTTTACCGATGACCTACTATGTCCAAAATACCCTCGATAACTGCATGCATCACCTCTTACTCACAAGACATTGTACTCTGTGCTCTATAGATGAGAAAACAGATGTCCAAAAGGGCTGCATCCTTGCATTTGTAGCACATGGGAAAACTATCCTCAAATGCCCCCTAGCTCCATGCTGTCCCTTCCTCTGCATCAGGCTGTCTTTCCTTCTTGAAATCAAGTCATCAGTGACCTTACTGCACACCTGAGTATTCCATGACTGTATACATGGGCTTCTACAGGACACAGCCAGCCACAGTGACCTTTTCCAAGGACACACTGCATCCTGTAGGTAACCACTGAGTCTCCACTCCGAGCCTTGGTCAGTGGGGTCAGCTGAGATGAAGAAGTGAGTGACCAGGCATTAGCCAGCACTCCTGAGCCCATCGTGACTCTAACACTGCCTTGGGTGTGGGCTGAGGCTTTGTTTTGCTCTGTTTGCTGGCCTGTAGCCTCTGGACCGGATGTTTGCACAGCCTCTGGATCGGATGTCCGCACATACCTGTAGCAGTTGTTGTGGAATTTGTTGTAAGAAGAAAGAGTGATGAGCCCTCCCCAGGCCGCAGACAGGGAGAAGAAAATCTGAGTGGCAGCATCCTTCCACACCTGGGAAGAAGAAGGAGAGTCAGGTCACCGAGAGAGTCCAGCCTCCGGTGACAAACTTGACATCATGGCACCTTCCCACGTGAATTGAAGGTGACTGGGACAAGAGAGCTGTGAGTGCACAAATGGAATCCGTACCTCTCTTGTGCCTGAAGCCCAGGCAGGATTTTGCTGGGAGATTCTAACTCTGTGTAATCCTAGGAGGGATTGGGATAATCTATGTGCAGACTTTCTGAGTGGGCGAGGAAAATGGCTGCTGGATGGATATCGGCTTTACCAGCCTCACACTAGAAATCTACCTTTGCATCCAGGTTACATGTCCCACCACATCACGCCAGACAGAATAGGATGACAGACATCTTTAAAAGCACAATCTAAAAGAACAATCTGTGACACTGAAATATAGTCACGGATTCAAAACAAAAACCCATTTTAATTGACAGTCTTATGCCTATGACAATTGCCAGAACCTGAGCTTCCACACTCTTGAGAAGAGTGGCAACAAAGTGGACAGACTTCACAAGGCCACCTTCCTCCTGAGCTTGGCCTGAGAGAGTGACTCTTGCTGGCCACCATCAAAAAGTTCCAGGTCACTCAAGCCTTTGCACACTGTATATATGGTATCTACAACAGACCTATCTTCATCAATATAATCATATCTTGAAATTGACCTTAAGGTGGCTAGTGAAAAATTTGGTACTTAAAGTCACCTGCAGCAATAACTGGGGACTAGGACAAACAAAGCAGAAACTCCCAAATTTGTTTTCCCAAAAGACTCCCAAAGCTTGCTTTCTGACCTAAACACACACACACACAAACACAGAGAGAGAGACAGAGAGAGACAGAGAGAGAGACAGACAGAGAGACAGACAGAGAGACAGACAGAGAGACAGAGACAGAGAAAGAGAGAGACAGAGACAGAGAGACAGAGAAAGAGAGAGACAGAGACAGAAAGAGAGAGACAGAGACAGAGAGAGAGAAGTGCATAGAAACAAATGTGTAATAAAATTTTTAGTGTACTTGAAATAATGCTAAGGTAGATTTCAAGTGTGAGACTGGTTAAAACCCACATCCACCCAGCACCAATTCTTGTCTGCTCAGACAAGACAATGCTTTGATCGGTTGAAACAATGCTTTGATTGGTTGAGACAATGCTTTGATCGGTTGAAACAATGCTTTGATTGGTTGAAACAATGCTTTGATTGGTTGAGACAATGCTTTGATCAGTTGAAACAATATCAGTGTTGTGTCCAGCTTCTCCATCAGGGAAGTCTCTGGCCAATTATGTGAAGATAAATTATTATGTGGAAGCTCTGCAGTCTCTGCTCCTCAAAAGAGGAAGGCTGCCTCTCTCTGCCTCGGCTCTCACACCTTTGCTGCCTGGAATGATGGTGTGATGGTGGGTGCTGCAGCAGATCTGGGGGTCTAATGCTAAGGATGGTGATGAGGACAGACCAGACCCTTGATCCTTCGTGATGTCACAAAAGGTTGGACTGGCCTTCGACCAGCAACCACAAGAGTGACATCAACTGTTATCTTGTTTATGCTGCCATTACCTGGACTCTTTGTGGTATGTGCAGCCAAACTCAATCCTTGCCATGAGTTTTTGATGTACCCTTGGAAAAGCAGTTTTCAATATTCATCTGCAGTTACACACTCACCCTTCATAGGGAGGGGTGTGTGAGAGAGTGAGTTTTTTAGAGTGTGATGTCCATACACCTAGCCCACAGAGAGAGTTCAAGTATCTTCTGGCCCCACATCTGGGTTCAGGAAATATTCAAATGTGTCTGGGGCCTTTAAAATCAAAGATCTGCTTGTGCTCTGATTTGCCAGCCAGCAACATTCTGCTTCCAACGCGCTATACTTAGTGACGAATAAGTGATGTGTAGTGGCCCAAAGCTATCAAAGGACCCCTGCCTTCATTAGGCCTAGACTGCAACTGCAGATGGAGAGCCACTACTTCAGAATCTGAAAGCACTCAGTTGCCTGATCACCATCCTAGCACACCAAGGTCTCCCAGACCTGAAGATGTAGCCATGGGGACCCCGAGGGGGAAGGGACATTGGCTCCAGCTTCTCCACATTCAGGAGAGTGGTCTACCCTAAATGCTCTCGCGCTCGCTCTCTCTCTCTCTCTCTCTCTCTCTCTCTCTCTCTCTCTCTCTCTCCCTCCCTCCCTCCCTCCCTCCCCCCCTCCTCCTCCTCCTCCTCCTTCTCTCTCTCTCTCTCTCTCTCTCTCTCTCTCTCTCTCTCTCTCTCTTACACACACACACACACATCACCCCTGCCTCCGGTCCACTATAAACAGAGTAATGAGCCCACCGTGGCATCCGTGAGTTTTTCCCACTTAGGTGTGATGAAGTACCAGATGCCAGCTCCAGCTCCAGGCAGGGTGACTCCCCGAATAAGGAGGATGACCAGTACAACGTAAGGGAACGTGGCTGTGAAGTATACCACCTACAGAGCAAAAGGATAGAGAGGCAAGAGGTCAGCATCCCTGAGGATATCACTGAGCTGAGGTGGCAGGGGACCTGTCACCCTAAACACTGCTAATGTGTAGCTGAGCAGGCACAGTTCCCTAGTCCAACAGTGAGGTCTCCCCAAGCTCTGACAGTGCTAGAGACCCACAAAAGACACTGGGGCCAAGGTCAGATGGAGAAGAACAGAGGGTACTCGCGTTCCTGTCCTGTCAATCAAGCCTCATGGTGAAGAAAGCATCCAGCGAGGAGGCCTAAGGCTTTGGGGTGAGGCAGCCAGGACACAGGAGACCCGGAGAAGATGTCCCCCTGCCCAGCTACCAAGTGATCAACATGCAAGAAGCCAGAGATGGAGTGGGAGGCTCTGTGCTATGTTCTCCAAAATCTCTACCCCATCTCTGCTGGAGGGCCCGAATTTCACCATTAGAGTTAAAACACTTTGACTTATACATACCATCCTGGCTTATACAGACTGCCTAGGTAAAATGGCCTCACAGGGTGAAGAGATTGTGATTCTAAAATTAGACACATTCCTACTCAAATGGTATCCTATCTCTGATACTGAAGTGTGACCTTGGGCAAGCTCGGAAGGCCTCTGAACCTCAGTTTATATACCTGTAATATGGGTACAGAGCACCTGTCCTAAAACAACACATAGGATTATACAAGCTGCTGTGTGGAAGCAGGCACAGGAACTGACCATAGAGGATCATTAAATATGCCTAAGTTTCACAGGCATATATGGAGGGCTTCTGGTGAACTGGCTCTGCTATACAGAGACGGGGTACATAATGGAAAAGACTCAGGATCTGAATAAGGACTGAGCAGTCAGCAATAGGAAACTTGTGGGACTCAAGGGAAGTATGCAGTGCCCAGTCTGGGAGTGTCTGAAGGATTCATGGGTCTTAGAGCAGGAAGGCAATCTCAAAGAGTCCAGGCAAGCTGGTAAGGGGGAGGAGGGAAGAGGGTGGGGGAGGCAGGAACTAGAAAGTGATGCTCTTCCTGCTCACTGCTAGGATGGCAGAAGGCCAAGACTGGAGAGATGGGCGGCTAGAGGTGCTGGAGGAAGTCAGAGCATGGGAGGCCCAAAGTGCAAGCATAGTTGTAGCTTCTGAAGGAGATGGAGGGACTGAGTAAAGGAACATCTGGAGAAAACATTAGCAGAACTTAGGGATGTATTAGATGAGGATAAGTTACTTTCTTTCCTGTCAATCAAGCCTCAAGGCGAAGGAAGGGGTTGATACTGAGATTTGGTAGATAGTGGGCAGCCAGGTAGGCCTGGCTTGCTATAAAAAGGACTGTTGGACAGAGCCTTGAAGGAATACCAACAGGGGTGGCAAACTGTGCCTGCTTAGCTCCACAGTAATAGGGTCTGGAGTTCAAATCCTGACTCCTCCACTTACGAGCTAGGTCACTTTGAGAAGTCACTAAACCTCTCTGGATGTAAGTACCAATACCTGCAGGTGGTAATAGCTACATGATCCTCACAGAGTACTGGAGGAGTATGATGGGACAATCAAAATGGAAGAGGATTGAGAGCCTGCCTAGGACCACAAAGGTAACCTGTCAATCACTGAAACACCCTGCCACTCAAAGCCAAGCTCTCATTCTCTGGCTCCAGCCCAGAAGGGTCTGGCCACCTCTTTCCCCCTCTACCACTACACTGACCATGATGCCTCTCCTCTGACCCATGCAATATTAGGTCCCTGCAAGTGGCACCTCCTTCTGGTCCCAGAGATGAGGTAGTGCCCACAGCCAGCTCCTCTGTGGTGGTTTGAATATGCTTGGCCCATGGAATGGCAGTATTGAGAGGCATGGCCTTGTTGAAGTAGGTGTGGCCTTGTTGAAGGAAGTATGTCACTGTAGGGATGGGCTTTGAGACCCTCCTTTTAGCTGCTTGGGAGCCAGTCTTCTCCTGTTTGACTTTGGAAAGATGTAGAACTTTCAATTCCTCCAGCCCCGTGTCCTACCTGGATGCTGCTATGCTCCCGCCTTGATGATAATAGACTGAACCTCTGAACCTGTAAGCCAGCACCAATTAAATGTTGTCCTTTATAAGAGCTGCCTTGGTCATAGTGTCTCTCCACAGCAATGGAAAGTAACCCTAACTAGGACACCCTTCTACATCTCCAGACTTGCTTCTCTCCTCTTAAAGTCTGAAGGAAAGTGAAGACTGCACCTGCACACAGACATTCCAAAACCCAAGGACATCTGACACCTTGAGACAAAAAAAATCGCTCTTCTTCAGGCTAGCCAGACTGACCTCCCAGCCGTGAGATGAGACTGGAAGAGGAGCTGCTACCCAGCAAGGCATGGTCACAGCCAGGCTCACTTCATCAGGGAAGGAGCAACAGAGGACACCTGACCCAGGGCTGATGGAAGGAAAGCCTATAGGAGGACCAGAGAGGAGAAGAGACTTCCAAGTCCATGGAGGCCTATAGGGGGACCCATCAAGACCCCTCTCTCTCACTTGGCATCAGCCCAGTCAGCTGAGCCAGCTGTCTCCACATGGCTGTTGTGAGATGAGTCTTATTTTGCAAAGAAAGAAGCTGAGGATTAAATATTTCATTCATGGACTTCCAGCTTGAACCAAGATCCAAACCTGAAGCCACTCCAAAGCCATTATTTCCATTAGGGTCATTCTGTGAGCTGACAGACCAGAAACAGGGGCTGGGTGCTAACAGTAGGCAACGGAGGTGTCTAGGACGCATGCCTTCAGGAGGTGCCACTTGCAGGGACCTACAAGCCAGTGTGAGTGTCTCCTTAAATTCACATCTCGGGTACTTTCTCACCTCCCCCTGTGCATGGCCCCATGTGTAGGTGGCCCAGTTCCTTTGCTCCTGGTGAACCGAGAAGGCGAGAGAGAAATATTTGGCTTATATCTCAAATGTGAGCGAAGAGCTGCTTACCTGGGTCAGTCGGGCTTCTGCCTGTTTCATATGGCCGGTTAGAACCGACTGTGATCAGTAATGAATCACGCTTGGCAGGGAGAATGATGACTGGCTCACCTGGCCCTTGCAGGCACCCTCCTCACAGCAGGGGCCCCACACAGACAGCTAATTAGGTTAGCTTCACTGTACTGCTTGAACTTGCAAGCAGAGCAGCCCCAGGATCCAGGCTATCTGCCTGTGACCTTCAGGCCCTTCAGGCTGCCTACTGATCACCTGTGGCGTTCTACCAGCTCAAAGGCCGTGTCTCCAAAGGGCCAACTTTGTCCCCTCAGGTCCTGCACTAGAGGAACAGAGCTCACATCACTGCAGGGAAAGAGGCATCTCTGTTGGACGGGGCCTTGCTTGTGGAATGTCCATTGTAAAGGAGCCAAACACAAATGAACAACCCAGTCCCACATTTTCTCTGGCTCTCAAATATCTTTGATTCATATCAGTACAACCCAGGAAAGAATAAGAAACTTAAGTTCATCATTTCTGGCAGCAGTCCTCATTTTGGGGGTAGGGGGAGTCGTCTCCACTGATTTTTGATTGGAAACTTTCCTCAGTGAACCAGGATTAGTGTGGCAGCTGTCAGTGACAAGCCTACCAGCTCCAGACTACATGCATTCTTACCCCCTATGGCAATCCTACAGGGTATGGGCTAACATCCCCAGGTTAGGGGATTAAGGATTAAGAAACACATTCCCAAGGTTTACTAGCTTGCCAAAGTTACACAGCTAGGAAGTGATTGCTTCCTTTCCACTGGACTCTAGTCAAGCCACATCATCTCCATCTCTAGCCTGTGGGACTTTTTCCGAGCAGATTCTTGGCTGGTTGTGCTAAGCATCCTTAGAAGATGGAGCTGCCATTCAGCTCAAGTCCAATCCATGTGAGGCAAAGACATCAGGAAAGCCACAGGTGACCCTGGACGTCGCTATGTGGTCCCTTCAGCATCCTGCATCTTCCTATAGCCCACATAGCATTCATCCTGAGCTAGTGGGGTACTCCAGCCTCAATCCCAGCTCCTATTTTACAGGTTAGTAAACAGATTTTAGAGAAGCATGGGCCTAATAGCTCCGTTGGCAATGCTAAGACAGAACAATGTTGGAACTAGAGGGCCTTAAACACCTGTCAGCCCAACATCCTTCACCTTCAAACTGATTAGACAGAAGTCCTCTAAAATAGCTAAGATGAGAACATTGGCTTTTTATTAGCTGGTGGGGAAAAAATAAACGTTAAGAGTAAATCAAAAGCTCTGCCAAGTTTCAAGTCTCAAGTGGAGACAACCTTACACAACAAACACCATGAGAAGCCCTCAGGGACCTGAAGGCTGTGGGAAGAGTAACCCAGTCTCAAAGAAGGCAGAAGAGGAGCAAGCTGTGGTGGGTAGGGGGAAGAGAGCTCAGATAAAGCCAAGTTCTTACCTTTCCTGATGTCTTAATTCCTTTCGCCAGCGATGCATACACAATCACCCAAGCCAGGAAAAGGCAGAAGGCCAAGGGCCACCGGATCTCACCCGGATATTCAATCCCTGCAGAAATCTTCAGTACAAAATACCTAAAAATCAGGTGGAGATGGAAGAAGAGAGGGAGGGAGGGGTAGGGGAGGGAGGGAGGGAGGGAGGGAGGGAGGGAGGGAGGGAGGGAGGAAGAAGAGAAGAAGTGAAGATCTGCAAGCTTCAACCTTGCATCAGAGCATCAGAACCTACAAATGTAAACACGCCCAGCACCTCCCACAGCCTCTGAGCAGGGAACCTCTTCAAGCAGGCTAAAGAGATTGGTGGGTTTGGCTCTTGCCTAAGGCTGTCTACTGAGCATTTGCTGATCTCTTTAACTGAACTGGAAGGTCAAATGTGATTGATTTTGTGAAAAACAATTGGCACCATCATTTGGAGTTGCCACACAAAAAGCACAACTGTAACCTCAATACTCAGGATGTGGAGGCAGGAGGATCAGGAGTTTAAAGGTCATTCTCAGCTGTATAGTAAGTTCAAGCCCAGCCTGAACTTGACACTCTCTCTCAAAAAAAAGTAAATAAACAAAATGAAAGATGTATAATAGAAATTCTGAAGTGGGGCTGGGGGTTGCTCAGTGGTTAGAGTACTGACTGCATAATCCTGAGGAGAGGAGTCTGGATGCCAGCACCAAGGTGAGGAGCCCAGCAGCCCACAAATACTCAAAACTCCAGCTTTGAGGGATCTAATACCCCCTTCCAGCTTCTTCAGGTTTATCTATAGCCACACATGCATACACACACACACACACACACACACACACACAAATAAATAAAATAAACCTTCTTTTTTTAAAGACAAAGGAGGAGGAGGAAAAGGAGGAGGAGGGGGAGGAGGAGGGGGAGAAGGAGAAGGAGGAGAAGGAGAAGGAGGAGGAGGAGGAGGAGGAGGAGGAGGAGGAGGAGAGGGAGAGGGAGAGGGAGAGGGAGAGGGAGAGGGAGAGGAAGAGGAAGAGGAAGAGGAAGAGGAAGAGGAAGAGGAAGAGGAAGAAGAAGAAAGTCTGACTTGTCAAGAATGATAGAATGATGTCAGGCTTTTCCTTACTGAAGCACTATTGTACTTCTCAACTTTACAAAGCAGGAGAGGCAGAAAGCAGTCACTTAAAGTGTACCTCTGCATTGTAGTTCAGGCTGTACTGGGCATGCTCTGAGGCTGACATTGGTTAAATATGAAAGTACTCTCTGTAGAGTGCTTGCCTGGCACAAATGCAATCCTGCTTTTAATCTCCAGCACTGTGTGAACAGGGTGATGGTGCAAGCCTGCAATCCCAGCATTGAGGGATGGGGACAGGAGGATTTACGGTGGACTATATCCATCAGTGGACTACATAGAGAGCTCAAGACGGGGCTGCATGAGATTCCAACAGCACTGGCTCATATCGCCTCAAAATAGCTCAAGTGGGTCTGAGCACCCCAGCTCCCTGAAGGTGCCCCTTTAGCTTGCCTCAGCCCATCCCCCGCCATTTTATAATTTCACTCACTTACAATCCTGCTCACACCAGAGTGCATATGAATGTAGGAGCTCGGCTTGGCTGGACCACATTGTTTTCCCCTCCATGAAGTGGGTACACTGCAACCCCTCCACAAACATTTCAACAAGTACACTTACAGCTGAGGGTCTTTTAGGAATCCTGAACCACATTGCCAGCATTCAACAATGGACACAGAGAAAGGACAAAACTCAGACAGGCATGGGGCCTTGTGCCTGTGATACCAGCCCCAGAAAGACTGAAGCAAGAAAATTCTTGTAAGTTCAAAACTAGGCTGGACAACATGGTGAGTCCAAGCCAGTCAGAGTTACAGAAAGAATCTCTTTCTGGAAAGAAAGGAAGGGAAGAAACAGGAAGGAAGAAAAGGAGGAAGAAGAAAATGATGGAAGGGAGGATAAAGAGAGAAAAGGAAGGAAAGGGAGATGGAGGAAGGAAAGGAGAGATGAGGGAAGGAAGGAGGGAAGGAGGAAGGAGGGACAAAGGGAGAGAGAGAGAGAGGAAAGGAGGGAAAGAGGGAGGGAAGAAAGAAGGGAGGGAGGAAGAAAGGGAGGGAGGAAAGGATGGAAGAAAGTCTGTTTCTTCCTTGAAACTGAATGCCTGACCTTAATGATTTTCTTACTTTTAACTTCTCTTGCCTGGAGGTCAAGTGCAGGTGGACAGAGTGACCTGGCCAGCAGATGTCTGCTGGACCACAGGAGTCAAGGTTAGCACTCACTTCTTATCAACATGATAGATTGCCACAGTACCAATCTTGTTCTTACCTGTGTCATTTAGTCATCCCTCATGTGCAGGACCACAGTGCACGGCACATGGCTTTTGGAAGCCCAACTAGACACAATCTCCCTTTCTGATCACTGACATCAACAAGAGAGCACAAAGGGGGGACCACCCACCCCTCCCACCTCACAGCTCTGGTCTGCAAACCATCTTCAGGGCTTGCTTATTGTAGAGCTTCCCCAGACCCAGCCAGCTTACTTGAAGTACTCTTCACTCCCGCTGACAAATGTCTTATTGGCCTGGCTGGTGAAGTTAACCATTGTCAAGTTCGGATAGGCAGTCATACAGAAAGTAGAGTTCTTGATCTGTATCTTGGGATGGTCACTGATAACACAGGAATCTGTTCAGGAGAGGAGGAGGATGGACCAGAAACAATGAAGTAAGTATGGAGAATGAACAGCAGTCTCTCTCTCCTCTGAGGTAAGAAGCCAGAGTTCTAAGCATTTCGGAGCAGCAGGGAAATATGGGCAGAGTCCATTTCTCACCCCCACATCCCCCAGTCCTGCAATACCTTCTACTAATAACAAAAACCCATATTTACATAACCCTGGAATCTTTAAAATAGAAAAATTGGGCTTGTGCCTTTAAACCTAGCACTCAGGAAGCAGATGCAGGAGGATCTCTGTGAGTTCAAGGCCAGCTTGGTCCATATAATAAGTTTCAGGCCATCCAGGGCAATATAGTAAAACCTCGTCTAAAAAAAAAAGTAATGAATTAGTTTTTAAAATAAAGAAGTGGGATTTTAAGGTCATTAAGGTCATTTAAAGGTCAATAGCACTACTTAGGTCCCAGAGATAACAAGAAAGATCAAAATTCAGATCCAGATCCAGATCCTTAGGACACTACAGAAGGCATATCAATTATAGAAATCAATTTAAGCAGGGGTGACCTGTTAAGACATAACTCCTTCTTAAGTGCTGTTGCTACAGAGGGCTTTCTAGTGAGTGGTCTCTCTGGCCCGGACAGGAACATGAGCCTGTAATCCCAGCATGCATCAGACAGAGGCAGGAAGATTAAGGGGGACAGGATACAGCTCAATTTGTAGATTGCCAGGCGTGCAGAAAACCCCAGGTTCAATTCCCAGCACCACATAAAACCAGGTCTCGTGGCTCACATCTGTGATCCCAACACTAGAGAGGTGGATGATACAAAGGAGTCGTAGCTTTAGGGTTAGGACCAGCTTCACAGCAAGACTTCTAAGACATCCTGAACTAGATTCTGTATCAAACAAAGAATAATATAGAAGCACCACCTAATAGTATAGACAACACACACTAGGCACTCTTAGAACCTGTGCTGTGCTCTTTCCACCCTCACATGGGTTAGCAGATATACTGATCACACTGTGTGCTAAAGAGCCTGAAGACCTAAGGAACAAGACTAAAAATATGTCTTGGTAGATTTGATCATCATGGGCCATAGGTAACAACCAGAAAGATTTTTGACATTTGTATCTGAGAAGCTTGGCACTGTTGGCATCAAGTGCACAAAGACTGAGGATGCTACTGATGTTACAGTGAGCAAGTCAGTCTGTTCTCCTTCAACAGAGAATTATCCAGTCCAAAATCTCAATAGCTGAGATTGCCTGGAATAAGAAGAAAAAAAATCAACCACACAAGAGTTAGCATGCCTGGGGCACTGTTGATGTTTGGTCTTTTCCTTGTATTGTAATGCTAAATGCTCCAAGGCCTGGTTGCCTCCAGGGTTGAGAGTCTGCACTTACCCAAGTGACTTACACAAGTGATGGTATGTAACCTTGCCCCCACCCCCAGAATTCTCCCTGATTGGTGAATAAAGATGCCTACACCCAGCTGGGCAGTGGTGGCGCACACCTTTAATCCCAGCACTTGGGAGGCAGAGGCAGGCGGATTTCTGAGTTCAAGGCCAGCCTGGTCTACAGAGTGAGTTCCAGGACAGCCAGGACTACACAGAGAAACCCTGTCTCGAAAAACAAAAAAAACAACAACAAAAAAAAGATGCCTACACCCAATATCTGGGCAGAAGAGAGATAGGCAGAGTCTTGGGTTCCCAGGCTTGAGATCTGAGGAGATCATAGGGGAGAAAAGAAGGTGGAAGAGAAAAAAGATGCCATAGGTTAGGAGTGGCCATGAGGGCTGCCCAGTCGGGGTTAAGAGCAGCCCAAATGAAACATAGTAAGTAATAACAGGATTATCTATAGAACATAGATTTTAATAACATAGAGGGTAGACATCTGCCCAGCTCTACTACTGATTAAGGCTTATTGTAAATAATAAAAGTTGTGTATCTTTTATCCGGGAACTGAATGATCAAAGGGGCGGGTTAGAAACCCCAGATTGAGATTAAATAATTTCTACAACAAGGCACCATGTTGGACTCAGCTCAAGAAGTCTTCCTTAGACCCAGCAAGCACAGATTATTTTAATCTTCATTCTCAATAGGAAGAAGCTAGGATCTTTCTGATCATTTCACAATGTTTTTCTAACAGCAGTGTAAATAGACACATAGCTGGAGGTTATCTCAGTGGTAAAGCACTAACTAGCATGCCTAAGATCCTGGGTTCTATTCCCAGCACCACAGAAAGGAGTGCAATAAATAAAAAAAAAATTGAAATAAAAAGCCCATTGGACTCAAAAGACAGTTCTACCAAGCAGCAAGTAGCAGGACAACTGGCACTGTGAGGACTGGGTCTCAGGGATGTCATCAATACTCTATGTCCATGTCCCTAAGCCTTATATCACCCCCTGTGAGATAAGTCCTGGAATCAGCTGGTACCCAGAGCTGCAGCCTTTTGCCAAGGTTGCAAGTCCTGCCAGGAACAACTGGGCACTCACTGTTTGTAATCCTCACTCTGGAATACACAGCAGAGTTCATGGGCTCAGGTACCTAGAGAGTCCAGGATGGAGCCCAAGGAGGAAGGCATAAATGAGGAATGACAGGAGCAACGGAGTGTTCCCACCAATCTGTGATGACCTTTTCCAGATGTTCAGGCCCAGATGCAGAAAGTGAGTCTGCATGCCATCTTCCCTTTCTAAATTGTGGAGACTGAGTTGGGATAGGGGATTTGTAGAGGGGAAACCAGGAAAGGGGATAACATTTGAAATGTAAATAAATAAAATATCCAATTAAAAAAAAATTGTTCTAGACACCGTGACAAAAAAAAAAAACTCATGCATCTTCGATGCATTGTACCCCACCCCCGAGGCACCCCCGGAGCCGCACCCTCTGTGAGTGCAGCCACAAGGGCAAGAGTGGGGGTTCAGGCTTCTACCAGGCCTGAGAGCACCTCCAGCTGCTGGGGATGGATGGATCTCATTTACAGGGCTATTGCAGGAACCAAATTAAGTGAGATAAGAGGTTTAAAAGTACTCAATAAATCCTAACAGTAACCTAGTCTTCATCATTATCCTGTCCACGGAGCAGATAGTGCTCAAGACCACTTCATGAACACACTGGCCTGCCACAGTTGCCTGCTGCCTCCCCACCCCCACCCCTAGTTAACTCAGAATGCTGAGTTAAGATTCCGACAACATGAGCTGGTCATGTTGCTCGGTTGCTAGAGTGCTTGCTTAGCAGCCCGAAGCCCCCGGTTAGAGCATATGTGTTGGTGCACACCTGTAATCCCAGCATGTTACAGGCTGAAACAGGAAAGCTACCAGGATAAGGTCAACCTTATCTTAAACAAGAAAGATTCAAATAACAGTCGTAAACCCCTTCCCTTCTGATTGGTTCCTCAGATTCTCTCTGTGGAGTCCTAATAATAACTTCCCAGGCCAAATCATTCTTTGCTGGTAGAAAGCTGACCTATGTGGTAATAGCCACTGGCTGCTGCTCACCAAACACCAGGGGTCTTCCCTCCCTCGACGAAAAACCAAAACTGGCTCTACCAAATCTCAGGCTGAAAATCTGTTTTTAGCTGTCTCCTAGAATCTGCCTATTCAATATTAGTTTCTTTAATTAAAAAAACAAAACAACAAAAACAAACAAACAGAAAAAAAAAGTTCCAGAAGCATTCCATACTGACAGCTATCAAATCTTTACTGGGGAAGAGTTCTTCCCCCAGAAGCAACCTGAACCAGGTGATTAAAGTTCTGCTCAGATCCTTTTGGCGTAAATAACCGCAAGACTTAACTCGGGCTTTTCCTGATGAAAAGTAACCCATCCGCTAAGATCTCAGGGATTCACGCTTGCTTCCAAAATTGCCTTTGTAAAGACGCCCTAGACCAGTGGGTGCCCAGAGGAACACCACTAACTAGCCCAGGGTAGCCTCATCAGGTCTGGTTCCAGGTTCCCACTGCAATGCTGCAGAGCTACCAGCAGCCTCGAGCCTAGTGCAATGTCTCTTCTCACCACTGGGTGGCAGGAGCGTGCTTCCCGGCTCTCAGCCCTTTCTGTCCGCCAAAGAAGCAGTGACAGGCCATCTCATCAGAGCTCCGCGGCCCAGCAACCCCGAACAAAGAACGGCGATAATGATCGGCTAAATTGGAAAGCTGTTGGAATGGGATTCTCTTTACTCGGGCAATTATTAATAAATGAAAGCACAGGAAAGACCGGGGAGAAAAGGGATCATTTAATTAAAGTTCTAATGAAAATTAAGCCATTCCAGAAATAGAAATGGTGTTTATACTGTTCCCATTTGAGCTGACCCAGCTAAGGCCCTGTTTGAACAAAACAGTGAGTGAACTCGTTCCGAGAGGTAAGGACAAACTGTCCTCCATTGCAGATCCTTGGAGGGCTGAGTCAGCCTGGGCAGTAGCCTGTCCTACAAGCTGTATCTAGTGACGCCGGACGCTGAGACAGAAGGATTGCATTTGAACTACAGAACAAGGCTTGGTCTTAATAAAAAGGGGAAGGAAGATGAAATGACTGGGCATATTCTACCTCTATCTATAGGCTGCCCCAGGGCTGGTCTCAGGCTGGAGTGGGCACAGTGCTTGACATCTGCATCTTGACGTAAGAAATCAGATAACATGATCAGGGCAGCACCAGACATAGACACACCTCCACCCTGTGTGAGGGTCACAACGTTAAACCATTTATACATTCATTCTTCTCCTGGAACGATGCCAGGCTTGCTTTGAAAAGTAAGTGGTCACAGGGTTGAGGCGGTGTGCCTGGGGGGTCATTTGGGGAACACTGCGGGCGGGGTCGGGGGGAGCAGCAGGTCCATTTCTCAAAGAAACCTAGCTTGGCATATCCATCTTGGAGATGGCATGGGAAAAGCTATTGTCTGAATTTCCAGCAGCTGAGCCAAGCAGAAGGACTTTAAAACAACTTGTATCTCTGTAGGTCAGGATACTGTTACATTTCTACGTCACCTCAAAACCCCAACAGGATTGAAACCCCTATCAAAGAGAACTTGGACCCGTGTATAGAACCCACCCATGTTCAGGTAATCCAGAGGCTGAAGAAGGTGGGGTTCAGAGAAAGGTGTGGGGCAATATTGATACTTTGTTTTGTTTAACAAAAAAAATTAAAACAATGGCTAAGAATGTTCTGGTCTCTGACTCATTCATAGGCTCCTGAGAATAATCAGAGAAATATGCCCATTGTCTTGGCTCTGGCTGTGTTAATGGTGTGTAGCTGGTGAATAGACACCTAGCCATGCCAGGCCTCTATCCCTCTTCGTCTAAGGGTTGCTTCAAGCCACACTGGAGAGAGACATGAAGCTAAACCAGGGCAGGGTCATGCCTGTTTCTTGAGGCACCATCTACATGCCTGGCCAAGGTTATAATACCGTTAGCTTTAAAAAGAATAAACACACACATATAAAAACATATAAACTACACAATAAATGCATGTCTATGACAGAAAAAATGGAGCAAAGATTGGCCCCAACCTGTTAACATTTTTATTCTTACATCCATGTAGATATTGCTAATAAAGATAAAATCCCACTATGAACATAGCATGCTCTTACACTTAATAGGATGTGGGAGGTTTTCCCCATGCTTTATTTATGAATATTTGTTTTTAATGATTGTAGAATACCTTATTCTAAGGATGAGCCATAATTTATTTGAGCGATGGAACTGTGTGAATTTTGATCACATACTAAGTTCCTACTACTTTCCAGTACTGCGAATGTGATTGCAATTACCAGTTTTGTATCATACTTACCTGCCTCTAATTTTCCCTTTGCACAGATACCTCAATGTAGATAGCCTAGCCACTGTGTGCATAATCTTTCTTGCTATCACACAGAATATCAACCACAAGCATCACTTGGGAAACACCTATAATGATGTCACTTTGCTGGGACTTGATAGAATAGAACACATGGACCAAAGATTCTTTAAGCACTCTGGACAGACAAAAAATCTGGGGTCATATGGCCCAAAATGCAGACCTGGGTCTACTTTGCAACTTACAGTATAAGTTTGAAAAATCCTCTTAGCCATCTGGAAAATAATAATAATAATCATGTCACTTGCCATATGAAATTCATAGGTTCTATTCAAGAGGGACAAAAACATCACTTTATGATGCAGCCTTGCAGTCTGAGAAGCATTTAGCACTGGGGTAAGTCCGTGGCCTTAAAAGGCATGCACACTTGGACTGCAGTCCCCAAGTCTGACCAGACAGCTAATTCAGAGCTTATGCTCAAGGTTTTTCACCTGTAACAAGGAAACAATGGTATGTCTTTGTAGGCTTGTTGTGCATAGTAACACTGGCAATTCAGTGAAAGAGCTTCTCAGAGAGATCAGGGTGCAGTGAAGGAGGCTGTCTTTACTATGTGCTAAGATGCTACACTGATGGTAGTGAACCTTATTGGTTGAGGACTGTACATTTCTGAATGACTCCCACCTGGGGGACAGCTGCAGGACACCGATCACTGTGACCATATGGTCTCTCAGGCAAGCTCCAGAAAGCATTGATCCTAAATCAAAGCAGAAACTTGATCTAGGACATACTCTTGGAATGGGACTTCCTTTCCAGTCATACTCTGATTTTCTAGTCAAGCTCCAGAAAGCATCCTTGGGTCCTAAATCAAATCAACAGCTTGGAATGAGACTTCCTTTCCAGTCATATTCTGGCAAAGGCAAGCTGGACTCTGGGTTGGGTTACGACCTGAATTTTCTCCACTCCAGACTGCAATTCCTGGAAAGTGTGCCCAGTCTAAAGTTGGTGATTGTTTCCAAGAAGATATTCTGGCATCTGATTGTTGTTTGTGATTCTGTGGAGAGCTACAAAGTGAGTCTCTCCAGTATCACAGATTTTTTTTTAAAGGTAACCACTGCATGGGGTAAAGAAGGTGGGCCATCCCATTCCAAAACCAAGTATGGTCCACACTGTCAGAAAGTATTCCAGAAGTGGGGAGGGTGTTACTTGATGGTGGCTCATATGTCTGTGTTCAGTCCCCAACAGCAAGAAAAATAGAAAGGCAGTGAGCAATTTCTGCCCTGGTAGTTCCTAGCTTCGATTATACTTGGGAAAAAATGTATATATATTCTTTTTTGAGATGGGATTTCATGTAGCCCACTGGCCTCGAACTTGCTACACAGTCAAGGACGACTTTGAATTTCTAGTCTTCCTGCCTTCATCTCCAGAGTGCTGGAATCATAGGCATATACTACCACACCAAGTTTATGCTGTACTTGGCATCAAACTCAGGGTCCTATGCACAGTATACAATATTCTATCAACTGAGATACATCCTAAGTCCAAATCTGAGAAAATTCTAAATCCTGATTCCCAGGGTCATCGACACAGTCTGACCTTTAATTCATCAAGTTTGTTCCTTAAGTGACTGACATTGCTCATTCCCAGGTGATTCTGATATGCAGCTACCAGCTTTGGGTACCACTATTCTACCCTAAGAAAACAATCAATGGGGAACCAGTGGAGATGAAGACAATGAGCTTCACAGATATTGAGGGACACTTAGCCTTGGTCACACATCCATAGAGTGGAATCTTGTACTTGGGAACCGGCACAAGCCCCATTCCCTATGCCTGAGCACTTCCAGGTATGTAGTTTGTATTAAAGGGAAGCATCTTTAGTGTTCCTCTCTTTTGCTATCATTCAAAATCTTTCCAGATGGAGGCTGGGTGTGGTGTGTGTGTGATTGGGACAACAGAACATGTGTTAATTT
The DNA here is from genome assembly GCF_004785775.1 of Grammomys surdaster. Lineage (NCBI taxonomy): Eukaryota > Metazoa > Chordata > Mammalia > Rodentia > Muridae > Grammomys > Grammomys surdaster. The sequence goes on along the minus strand of NW_021620473.1, from coordinate 1,288,335 downwards.
CAATGGGAAATGTTCTCCATAGATTCATGTATTTGAGCACTGGTCCTCATTACATGGTGCTGTTTGGGGAGGTTTAGGAGGTGTGGCCTTGCTGGAGGAAGTAAGGCTGGGAGCAGGCTTGAGGGTTTATAGAGTTGCCCATGTGATGGTGTGGATAAGAATGTCTCCTATAGGCTCACATATTTGAATGCTTAGTCATCAGAGAGTAGCGCTACTTGAGAAGGGTTAGGAGGTGTGGCTTTGTTGGAGGAAGTGTGGCCTTGTTGGAGGAAGTGCATCATTGGGTGGGCTTTAAGGTTTCAAAAGCCCACACCAAAGCTAGTGTGTCTCTCTTCCTGCTGCCTGCAGAAGTCTCAAGTTATTGTCCCACATCTATGGACGTAGTTTATACTGTAGTACTTTTATACACACATGTATGTCACACATGTATGTCACACACGTGCACACACATACACACCACACCCAGCCTCCACCTAGAGAAGTTATGAATAAGACCAAAAGAGAGCAACAGTGGAGATACTTCCCTTCTACCCAAACCATTGCACACCTGCAGGATTTGGATGTAGAACTCTCAGCTACCTCTCCAGCTGTCTAATTGCATGCTGCCATGCTCCCTGCCCTGATGGTAATGAAAAAAACCTCTGAATCTATAAGCGAGCCCCAATTAAATGCTTTCTTTCATAAGAGTTGTCACAGTCATGGTGTCTCTTCACAGCAATAGAAGACTGAAGGACTGAATAAGACACCCCACTTCCAGTGTGTTCTGTTTCCTAATGTGATCTCTCAGCTTCCTGCTTCTTTGGCCATGCCTGCTGATTCTTCCCTCACAATGGACTCGTAGTTGCCATAAGGAAAATATACTCATTCTTCCAAAAGTCCCTTTGGTCATGGTATTTTGTCGTAGCAGCAGAAAGTAACTAATACAGCAGGGAAGAACTCATTTTATGCTATTAACACACCCATGGGGGCAAATAATGTCAAAGTTCTGCAAGGTGTGGGCTCTGTAGGGGAAAGAACTGGTTTGGGAGGTGAATTTTAGAATAAATCACAGAGATTATTTGTGGGTTCAACTGGCCTCAGTAGGAACCCACCTTCCATGGAAAACCTGGGAGAGGCTTCTTGCTTACCGGTACCCATTAAATAACCATAGTTTCCCACAGTGACTGACACTAACTGAAACACACACACACACACATTCATGGACTTTTACACATTCACAGCTGTTATCATACCCCCATGTCTTTCCTCTGGTAAACATAAGAAGGTAGATTACAGAATGCAGTCATTGTTTCTGTGTCCTGGGTCTCCTGGCATCCATTCCTTCCTTCTGCCCAATATGCTGAAAATGTATCCCACGACTCCTAGACTCAGTGGATTTCACACACCCAGCACCAATTTTCCTTTCACCCCATAGCAGGCAGCCCTCTCCTTGGTCCACATACTACCCATATTTCTAACAGAGTCTGGGTCAACGTCTGCAGTCAGAGCTTGGGGGTCACATGTGTGAGGATCCTGGGGTCTGTGACCTGTAGCATTATTATTGAGAACTCTGCCAATGAGGATCTCAGCATCTCTTGGTAAAGAAAAAAGAAAACAGCCAGAGAGAGTTCCTAACTCCCTCCCAGATCACAGCTAGATGGACAAATATTCAGTGGAACAAAGCAAAACATAGGTTGCTTGATAAAAATCCAAATTTCCTGGCTTCACCCACTTGAATAAGGCAAGCATCCCACACAGGGATGGTAACCTGAACATTTAACAAACACGTCAGCTCTCTGGGAGAAAAGAAGACTTTTCTGACTGCCATCCTTTAGGCATGAGCTTTTTAAATGTTAGAATTAAGTATGTTTGGAAGTTTGACTTCACCTTTGTGAGCCCAGGGGCCTGGCCTGCCTATTAAGTGCTCACAGAGTATCTGTTGAATAAACCACGTACAGCTAAAGCATGTCCAAACTTACCTAGTAAAAGTTTGGTTTTATCTTTGCATTCTGGTGTGTTCCACGGGTTGTTGCAGGATCCCCAGGGCAGCACAGACACGAAAGAGGCAAACAGGTAGAAGAGTGTGTAGCAGATTATGACGTTGTAGTATATGGCTATGAGGACAGAGATGATGAGCATCGCGATGCCGCAGCCTGCAAAGGGGAAGGGCCGTGTCGGTGTCCTGCCGCACCCCATGCAAGAGCCACACCCAGAGAGGCTCCACCCACACAGAGGCTCCACCCACACAGAGGCTCCACCCACACAGGTAGATACATATGCCCTCTACCAGGGAAATGGAAACAACCTGCCAAGGACCCCACAAGGGCAGAAACGATGAAGGGAAGGTGAGAGGGAGTCGGTGTCCCTCCTTAAGTCTAGAAGGTGATAAGGAGGGCAAAGCCAGGAGACAAAGAGGAACTGGACTCACCCTGGAGAGCTGGGATGGCCTTCCACACAGACACGGGACCCTGGCTGGCAAACTGGCCCAGGGACACCTCTAGGAAGAAGATAGGTAAGCCAGCCAGTGCCAGCATCATCAAGTAAGGGATGAGGAAAGCACCTTGGAAAGAAAGTGGGAAGGAAGAGTCAGGAGACATAAGCAGGGCTATGGCCCAACTTAACCCTCTGGGCTGGGCTTGGTCTCCTTAAAAATAAACTAAAGAAGCTTTTAATGCCCCAGCTCAACAGAAGGCGCCCACAGGGCAGTTTAGGGCCTTCTTCCAAAATCATAAAGCTATACATGGGGATACAGTACTTGTCTCAGTTTCCCACCAGACAGAAGTTGCATGCTGATGGTCTTGGGTTCTTTAAAATGATTCAATTCCCAACCAGACTCCCAAATTAAGCCCTTCTACTGTTTCACAAATCCGTGCCTTTCACCGGAGGCAGATTTGGTGGATTCCCTCTAATACTTAGACCCTTTAAGGGCCCTCATACACTCAGCTAAGCTGGATTTGTGAGCCTCCTGTACAATAATCTGAGGAAACCACAAACCTTCACCTCACCAGAGCTTGGCCTACCCTGCCTTCAGACAACTAGATACTCTCTCTCTCAGGCGAAGTGCCCACTCACATCATCACCCATAGGCCGCAGCATCTTCACACAACTTTCTTCTCCACTCAGAATTTAGTCCTCAGATGCCAGCCCTCCTGGGGAGAAGTCTTCCCACAGTCCCTTGCCCCAAGCACCCTTCTCTTCAGAATATTTTTGTGGCTGTCTCCTCTAGACTGTGAGCTCTCAGAAGTTTATCCCCTTCAACTCTATTCCTCAGAGGCCTGGAGGAGGCTGTAGTACCTAGTACCTGCGGCCTTGCTGGGTTCTGGGGAATTCTTTCTCTGCGATTTTCAGACCTGGAGGGAATTACCAGGAAATACTCTCACAAGTCAAGGTTAATTTGGGAGAATCTGGGAGGCCGTGCTCAGCTCAGGAAGCTATTCCCTCACCCCCACCCTTTCCCTGACTTCTTCCAGGTCTGTCTGGCAGAAGGTCGTTTTTTCTGCCAAAGCCTCCAGTCAGGAAGGTCCCAATAGAGGCCAGAAACTACTGGGGTGTAGGCTTGGGCTCCTTCTCTATTCTCTCTGGATAGAAATTTAAAAGAAAAAAAAATGTTCATTGTGTGACGAAGCTCCCCTCACATGCTGCGGGCTGTGAGGTGCCTGAGCCGCACTGCGGACAAAGCCTTTGCTTTTCTTCTTGGGCCACCTTATAATCTTCAGGGCCGCGTGAAACAAGGGAGGGCACTTTCCCAGGTAAAAGCGCTCATCTGGAATCCCTCCCTTTGCTCCCTCCCGCGCGCAAACCCCCTCCCCCCCATCCCTGCAGCCCCAAGATCAGCACCGCGTCCCTGCACTCAGGCCTGCTGGGGGAAGAACGGAAACAGTCGGGGCGTGCATCCTATCAGTTTCAGGGGCACCCCTGAATTGGAACACTCTGTAGTCTGCATTAGTACTTGTCAACGTGTCTTATTCGGAACTGCAAGGACGGGCAGGGTGGAGGGTGTTTTCTATTTTACACCACAACTGTCCCCTACTGCAGCGTGGTTTCCACTCTCGGCACCAAATACCTCCTGGAGCAGACCTAAAACCCAGCCAGAGAGGACTGGGCGAGGGGAGCTTTCTTTGCACTTTGAGTCCAATCGAGATGTAAATTCCTAGAGGGTCCTTATCAGCCGGCCCCTCGACTGGACCTCTGGTGGCAAGCCAAGAGATCCTGACTTTATAGGGTCCCTTCCTGGTAGGTACATCCAAGATCCAGTGAAGTCTAACCCACTCTCCTTGGCGTCCCCACTCTTCTTTCAAAGGCAGCGTCTTTCACACACTGAGGACACTGAAGATTAATCTCTGCTAAATGATTTAACTAAAATCAAAATATCTCCTGCCTCTTCCCAAGAAAAAGGGTGTTAGGGTGGGGTACTCCTGAAAGATTACCCAGTAAGTAGGTACGCTCCAAGCTCCCCACTGCTCTTGCACCCTGCATTCTTGCACCCTGTATTCCACCAAGGTTGTTCTTTCTCGCAGTCTCCAAACAAGAAGGAGGCTCGGATTTCCCAGTTACAACCTTAAGCCAGATACAATTTGACCTTCAGGACCGCAGGGCGTCGGGCTTTAAAGTGCATTTCCTGCTAGGGAGTACTCACTTCCTGACTAATCGGTGTTTAACTTGAATTCGAACATGCCTGTTTCTGTGTACACTTGGCTGGGGACCCAGTCCCCAGTCTGGGCTAACAGAGATCCCTAGTGAGTGAGGCCTACACCTCACCTGAGCCGATGTCCACTCTGAAATCCAGAGGGTTCCATTCGCTACTGCAGTCCGGCCTGCAGAGGACCAGGTTGCCCAATCTTCCCTCCCAACCTCTGTCTAAGGTCTTTGGATGCACCCGTCCCACCCCTCCAGTGCCCGCCCCCTCCGCAGGCGGAAAGAGCTGAAAAGCCATACCTCCCCCGTTCTGGAAGGCCAGGTAGGGAAACCTCCAAACATTGCCCAGCCCCACTGCGTACCCCACCATGGACAGGATGAAGTCCAGTTTGCTGGACCAGTTCCCTCGGGCCTTATTCTCATCCCCTTGCTCGTCCTCCTGAGGGCGGAAAAGCACATTGTCGGATAGCAGACCCAGGTAGGTCCTCAGCAGGCGCCATTTAGCCCTCCCCACAACAGCTGAGGGTCCTTCCCCCACAAGCAGATCCCCAATTTCCCCCCGCATAGGATGCATCGGCAAGCAAGATCCCAAATCTGAAGGATGCATCTACCCCTCGCCCCTGCACTGAGTGTTTCAGCAAGCAGGCCCCCAGATTTTATTCTAAAGATCCACTTTAATCAGACCTCTGACCCGGTTTCCTAAATCCTACAGTCAGGGCACACCAGCAAGCAGCCTTCCCCAAGCACATCAGTTCCTTCACACCCAACCTGTCGCCAGGAGTTCATTTAGCAAGCAGACTCCCAGTATCATGCCTGAAGTTCCCAGCAAGCAGGTTCCGAACCAGTTCCTTCTCCAACCCCACAATACCCCCACCCTGCACATCCCCCTTCAGCCCTTTCTTCAAAATGTGTGGCAGAAATAAGAATTGTAATGCTTCAAGCCAGCCAGAGCCCCCACTTCACATTTCTCTGCCAAAACTTGCAGGCAAAACCTGCCCGGCCAGCTAACTTTAAAAGGTGCATCCTTCAACCCTGAAGCAAGGGAAATAGGCAGGATGGAGAATTGGAGCTGACACAAGAGAAAGAATATGAGAAGACTAATGTGGTAAAAAACCAGGACAGCCAAAACCATTACTTCTGATCTAAATCTTGCTACTAAGCAGGACAACTCCCTGTGTACTGCTTTGGCTCAGCCTCTGTCCACATCTGGACAATGTGGGAGGGGGTGCTGAATAATTCTCTCTGGGGCATCTGCCAACTTACATAGTCTGTGAATCTCTAAGGCTCATGTCTCCAAGATCACAAGGACTTGATTCTAGAAAGTCTCAGCAAAATGAATGGGGAAGGCACCTTGTATGAACTGTGTGTCCCTGACACCCAGACATTGGGATACCCTACTCCCCAGTCACTCTTTACCCATCAAATGACAGCATGGAGTGCTTCACGTGGTTCTCCAGCTCATGGAGGATAAAGCAGTGATGGTCAAGAGAGAAGATGGCCTAGGGTCTCGAGAAGGGCAGAGTGATTGTCAGAAGGGGCTGAAACCTTGGCACTCTCGATCTTGGCAGCCCTTCTCAGCCCCACTGCTGTTCCTCCCACACACACCGGCTCCACCCCTAGCCCCACCCCCAACACAAGCTGACAGGGTAAGGGAGTCCCAGCTCTTTTTTGTCGCAGTGCAGAGGTAAAGGGAGGTGTGTGAAACATATTTTCTACTCCACTGTTGGGCACGTGCCATTAAAAGCATCTAATATATGCAGAACACTGTTCTAGAAAGAAATTCCAAAGCAAAGAAACATGCAAATGCAAGGTTATTTCTAGTTACCCTGATGATTGGGTGGCTGAGTTCCTACTATGTGAGTAGGGGTGGGGCTACAGATGATTAGAGACAGAGAGGTCTATAAACCCTACACTGCACATGGTGATGCTCCATCTGGCCCACCCTCAGCCTGCGAGCTCTGGCCACACACCTAGCCCATGACTGCCAGCCTAAAGGGGAGCTAGAGGAAAGACAGGCCAAGGAAAGGGAAGAGAAAGAGTCCCTGAAATGGGGGGGGGGGTGGGGGGGGAGGATCAGAGAAGGAAGAGAAATCACTGGGGTGAAATGGAACAAAAGCCTTTAAGGAGGAAAGAGTGTCTTTATCCTTGGTCCAGAGATCGGGGTTCAATCTGTACGGTTTTTTTTTCTATCTCCATTTAAGGGGATACCCAAATGGGAAGGGCCAGTACTGAACCGTATACAAGTGAGAGGGCCTATGTTAGGGGAAGTTTAAAAAAAAAAATTAGATACCGAGGTTTAGAAGGGCCCAGGTTAAGAGACCCTGATGCTTAAGTTCAGCGGCACCTCATTAAGAGTTCTCAGGTAGTAACGTTGACTCACGTGGGGAAAGCCCTTAGAATAAGCTACATTCCCCTCCCATGCTATTGGAGTTTTTTATTTTTAAAGAACCGAAAAAAAAAAGACTCAAACACTGATAGGATAGGGACTCGCGTCTGTTGCAAGATGCAGAATCTCTGCTTTTATTTAACGGATCTGCACCGGTTCTACCGCTGAGGCTGGGAAGGGCAAGTCCGAACCTTGCTGGAACAATCGCTGCACACACACCCCAAACCTTAACTGAGAACCTGACCCCCCCCCCCCGCCCCCAGCAGTGCGAGCTTCCGAAGCCCCAAGCTGCCTCCAGCATCCACCACCTGGCATTGCCAACCCGTTTCAACATCAGCATACGTGCACCCACCAGGGCCCAGCTCCCTTCGCGCGGTTGGTGAACAGCAGGCAGCAGGGGCCGCTTGTGACCTGCTTACCGGTATGGTAGTGGTGGCCACGCTCCCCGGGAGCACCGACGCGATGCCATCGGTACCCAACACCACCGTGCTCTGGCTCATATTCACCCAGCCCACGGCTGGGGTATTGTTGTGCTCCAGTGTGCCCTTGCCCACACTCACGTTCGCGTCCTCCTCCGGGCCACGCAGAGCTGGAATCTTGCAGTGCAGAGCGTTGCCAGCCCCAGCGGCCCCGGAAGGGGGATTGGCCTGTGCGCTGTGCCCTTCGCTTAAGTCCCGGAGGGCCGCGGAGGTCGCTTGTGCCTGGGGGCTGCTGAGTTTACAAAACCCTACTCCGAGCTGCTGGGCCTCGCAGGCTCTCGCATCCGCAGACTGGAAAGTTTGGGCGCCGGTGGAAGCCGACCTGGGCACACGTGGCGGCTGGACAGCGGCCCCGGGGCCCTCCGCAGGAAGATCCTGCTCAGGGCTGGTCCGAGGCGCACGAGGGCTATCCCGGTGGCTCGGCACCGGCACCGCTGCCTCCAAGATGTTGGCTGGTTGTTTATTCATTTCCTTGGGAGCACTGCAATCCTGCAAACACAATGTCAAGTTCGTGCAAAATAAACAAACAAAAAGTCACGGCAGCATTAAAAATACAATATATGGATCTGCATATACGCCGAAGCACGCACACCAGGTCCAAGCACAAATAGACAGAGTAGCAAACGGAATTGGTGTGTCTCCACTCGCCACACCCGTCTGTAATACTGGGACACTAAGAAGCTAATATTTTCTCTCCGGTGGAGGAAGAACTGAAGACAGAAAAACGAGTGGATTTTGGCAGGGGAGAAGAGGTGGGCAATATAGGAATAACCCTACGGCCAGGAGCTCCCTGCCCTCTGTGGATTTCAAATCAAAGCCGTGGGTACCACATTCCCTTCACCATTGTGGAAAGATTCTTTAATTTTCCGCCCCATTTCCTTTGTCATTCAACAATGCACATTGCGTTTTTTTCCCCCCATAGACAAGCTGTGATCACAAAACATGCTCTGGGGTAGGCCAAGCCTGGAAGCTACACGGGTAAATTCAAACTCCAGCACTCCAACCTACCTTGGTAGCCCAAGTAGCAAAGTCAAAGATAAACGTTATTTTTTTAATCAAAATATTACCACCAACAAACAGCCTATCAAAAAACAATAAACTAGATGGGGAAAACATGGTAGCTGGCTTTGACCCTTACATTCTCAACACTTGATTCCAGACCCTACAATGTACAGATCTTGCCAGTGTCTTATTTTTTAGTTTGCTGTCCATTCCCAGGAATATAATATTCTTTCCCTTCCTACTCTTGACTGAGGACCAAAACTCACCAATAATTTTCATTAGCTTTCTCCCTATTGAATTTTAAACTTAAAGACTTGCCAGCAGTGAGTTTCCCTTTGGCTTCTGCGTGCTAGTGTTACCTTTCAGAGTTCCAAGATAGTATAAATAATTACTTCACGGTAAAACTAATCAAAGAACCTTCTCCTCAACTGAAACCCTCTGCTCTAACCCGCTTCACAAATGCACAGATTGAGTTTACGTGTACCCAACCCAATACCTGAACTGGAGTCGGCATTCTCAATTGCCTCTTAAGACCCAGAGCGACTCCAGGGTGCAGGAATCTTGGCTTTCAGCACCACGGACAGTGCCTGAGATCGGTTGTGAGAAGCGCGACGACGGACTAGGGAAAAACCTCCTCTGCCCTCAGGCAAAGCTCCAAGTGCGAATACCTGAACCTAAGCCTTCGAAAATCGTTCTCTACCTCTCGCCTATTGCACAGATATTTCCAAAAAGAAATATCCCCAAAGAGTCTGCCATCCTTATCCCCACATCCACCTTTCTTCTTTAGAGAATAAAAACAAGCACTCACCATGTCTGATGCGGACAACAGATTGAACTGTAGAGTAAAACCCGCTACTGGTCTAGGTTTGGCCCTGGAACAAGAGGCGCTTTCTATATCTCCCCAGGAAAGGCCGGGTTTGCGTCAGTGGGAAGCAAGGTGCCCTTCGTTTGACATCTTCCTGATAATACACGTTTGATAAATCATTACCCCTTTGGATTCGGATTTTAAAGGGACAACAGCCTGGAGTACGCTGTCTTGTTGTCACTCGGGTAGGAGGGGGCTGCGTGTTTGGCGTGACTCATGTGGGTCTGATTACTAAACCAAAGCCGGTGGGAGGGAACGAGAAAAGTTTGCCACCTCCTAATTAAGGGAACCATGGGAGAGACACGTCCCACTGCACCCAAGACTCCAAGGCAAGGCGCAGCCGCCAAGCAAACGGATTGGACTGGAGTGAGAGAGGGGGGTCAAACCAGTCTCCCTCTCCCATCAAATTCGTTTGCGCCCTCCCTGAATCTCTGTCGGCTTCTAAAATAATGGCAGGCCTGTCTCAGTATCCAGCTAGATCTCCCATGCCTCTTCCAGGAGAGGGTCCTGGATTTGGTGAGGGCGCACCTGACTGACTGGTCAGTGTGTGGTGTCTAGATCCCTACATTCCGACCTTTCCAGAAAGCCAATCTAGGAAAGACCCTGGGTTTTCGTTTAAACTATTAAATGTACTTTTCTCATTCCTGTTTTGTCTCTGCTAATCCTGTTTCTCGTTGTACTTTTTAGGCTCTTCTGGATTTTTTTTAATATTTATTTTTAAATACTGACTTAGTCCTCCAGCCATATAAAACACACCCTTCCTCCATAGTCTTCCAAAACAAAAATCTTTTAAAATCAGGCCTGATTGGAGAGTGCAGTTTTACCTGAAACTGGATCCCCAGCAACCCGGGACAGGACTGGCCCTCTGGGAAACCATAAGAAGACTGCCAACCCTAGGGTGGGCGCAAGCCAGGTCTAGAGTGACCCGGTGGACATGGACTTTACCTGGGGTACAAGGCAGCAGCGACAATCACAAAGGGGGAAAGCCCTTTGCAAAGATGTCATTTGGAAACTAGAAGGGGATTTGTAGCAATATACCTCCCCTCTCTCTTGTCGTGACAGCCTAGCTAGCGAACCATGGCCTCTGGAACTGGAAGCTTGGAAAGAGCTGCACTACGCGCAGCGGGGCCCACCGCCTCCGGGTCCACGCCGTCTCACTCGACTGGGCTGTCTCCCTGTGGAGCCAGGACAAAGCAGTGGCGGCCGAGGGCGCAGGCTGCGGTGGCAGATTGCGGAGGACGCCGGGGGCATTGCTGCTCCACTCAGGTCTCCTCCCTCACCCTTCCAAGACACCAAGAGTGGTAGATGTGTCTGTGAGCCTGGCTCTCCCAGGATAGCCACCTGGATTCCGGGTCTGCACTATTTGGGATTGGGGGCGGTGGTGGTGGTGGTGGTGGTGGTGGTGGTGGTGGTGGTGGTGGTGGTGTGTGTAGGTAGGTACCCAGATCTTTGTCCTCCCAGTGTCTTTCGAGTTCCAGATAGCCTTTTATTGACATTTACTGAGCTTTCACTATTGGGTCATCTGCAACGCTTCCACGAAATTACCGCGTTTTAGCTTGCCAACAGCCTTTCAGAAATTATTCCAATGTTAATGCTGCGAAAGCTAAGGTCAGGGTCTATTTTGAATGTCAAAGAAGTTACTAGCTCCTCCACAGCCCGTTGCCAGCACCAGTCACCCACTCTAGGCATCCGAGAAATGGGAAAGGACTCAGAAGAAGAATAAGGGGGTGAATGGGACACTGGGGTACTCTGACTGAAAAGGTACTGAAAGCCGGTAAGGTTGGTATTCCTCTAATATCCCGAGATGCCAAGGAAAAGCAAGTGGAGTGGAGAAATATTGAGGGCAGCCTTGACCTCAATGGAGTCGTGAGACCCGCCCCTAGTTAAGATTCAGGTCTGGCTCTGAGGTCCACAGGCCACTTTGAAAGCAAATAGTCACGACTTCAAAGCTTGTGGCCAGTCTCCAAATTTGCATTTGAGCAGCCCCTGCCAAACTTGACGCGGGAGTCGGTGGAGTGTGCAAAAGAACCTGGCCAGTAAGGAGGGATGCACTGAGGTGGCCGAGTCGTGCAGGACTACTTCTCGATACCCTCCACCCCCACTTTGCTGCTGACCGTGAGTGATGCACGACGCCCCCGCTCAGTCTACAGACCTGACGTGTTGCCTGGACAAGTGCACATTTGGGTTAGCATGGGGCTAATCAGGTCCTGCAGAGGCGGGTGATGAGTAGGAACGGCTCAAGCTCCACAAAGGCCCTCTCCTCCAGCCGCAAGATTCCAGAAAGGAGGGGCTGCAGATAGAGTAGAGGGACTGTTCAGAGACCAGACACCGAGAGGAGTTGCTCTGACAGGACAGTGACCAAAAGAGCAACCCCCCCCCCCCGCTTCTTTCCCTGAGCCCCCACTGTTAAGCAGGGACCTAGCACTGGGATGCATCATCTGGGGTCCAGTTGCCTGTCAGCGCCTGTGAGGTTCCAAGGATGGGGATGCAGAACTAAATAAAATTAATTAATTAATTAATTAATATGAAATGGGCGGGGTGAAAAGTCTGTCACCCACCCCACATAAGCCTCCACCCCCTGCCTCTGCCGCCTGTTCAGAGTGATAATCTGGGCCGGTGCGCACCGCAGCCAAGGAGGCTGTAAATCCGCATCCATCAGTGCGCAGCCATTCGGCCAGAATTAGCCAGTCGCTATGGCCTTAATTACTTTGTCAAAGATGAAAAATAGTAATTGATTTTGTCCTCTATCACTTGCCCCTCTCCCCTCCTTCCTTGCAGATAAGCAAATAAAAAGCTATTTGTGAAGACTGTGTCCACCACCCAGCTGGGGCAGCCTAGTGGAAAAAGAACTGTCTGGCTATAGCTCTGAAGCTGGTGTTTGTGCCAAGACTCAAAAAGCAGCTGGAACTCAGGAGTACCCAGAGGACAGCCATGCCAAGCCAAGTCCCTGCCCTCTTTCTCCCCAAAAGGAAGCAAGGCGGGAAAGGAAAGGGTGTTTTTACTCTACTATTCACACAGTGCTAGTGGCGTCAGCCTTCTCTGGTCCTCGGGATTTGGTGCAAGGAAGAACCCGCAGTGTGATTCATCAGAAAGGCCATAGGAACTTGCCGAGGGTCTGCAGGCAGAACTAGGATTGGAACCAGATCTGTGTGGATTCCGGTCTACCCTATATTACCCCATATTATCTTTGTTTAGTTGATGTTTATCTGGGTATGTCAACACTTACCTCTACGGACAATGGATAGGAAGGCACCATTGAGTTTCAGGTGACATTGCTTGACAGTCAAGAAGCCACACAGTGTTTTTTTCTGCCTGTCTACTGCCGCCTACTGCCATGGTTGTGTTGCGTTAAGAATCTAAGTTCTGCAGACAGACTGCACTGGCTTCTCGTTCCCTGACCTTGAAGGACGTTGTCCGTTTGCTAAATAAAGAATTAACCAGAGGTGGGGAGGTACCTGAAGATGAGTGAGAATGGGCACATGAAGTGAAAGGATTGAAGCCGGCTACCTGGTTTGCTAAGGATTAGCTATTGCTATTATTCTGTCTAGATGGATGGTATGCTTGAAGACTCGAAGATTTAGGAAATACAGCAGATCTCTGTGCCTGGTTCAGAAGGTACAATACCAGTAGATGGATACAAACAGCAGACAACTTTCCAAAAGGGTAGCTATTGTGAAGCCATTTTCTCCTTAGCCCATAAAACAATCAAGTGTTTACCTTTAGTATTTTTAATTTAGTAAAATGTACCCAAACACTGGAGCTGCTAGGAGTATGCGCAGAGCTCCTTTGTTTATATTAAGGTAAAATGCAGTCCAGTTTGCAGAAGCTTGGAACTTAGTACTCAGCCTCACGGTTGGTCCAGTTCTCATTTAGATCCCTGGTGTCAAGGGACACAGACAGATCAAAGTAAGTCTCACCCTTTAGACCATCCCAGCAGAATCCACACTGAGGACTCTTTGTACCGACTGCAGGGCCTGCAGGGCGCAGAACCAGAGACTCCTGCAGGATGCTGACTCCCAAGTCTTCAATAATGAGGAGTCCGACATCACTGCAGCAGCATGAGGGCCAGTTGGTGCTGGCCACAGAGGCAGAGGAGTTTAGAACAAACTGTAAAGGACCTTCAAGGACATCTGAAGCCCTCCCCCCCTCACCCCCCCCCCGCTTTCCCAGTGTGTGTATGAGGGAATCCCAAGAGCCAGTTGTAACAATAGAAACAAAGTCAGCTAGCATCGTCCTTTAAAAAGCCCACCCTATCATCCCTTCAGCTAGCAACTCAGGCTTAGCAATATTGTCCAATGCAGTTAAATTTGTTTTTCTTATGGCAAAATTGACCAAGTGAAATAAATATATATCAACATTAGATCATTAGTAGACAATGTTTGGTAGCTGCTAAAATGAATTAGAGTCAGATGCATATTGGAGATTTTTATAAAAACCTTGAGATAAGCCAGGTATGTACAATGTGTTTGGGAGAACTAGGTATGTAGCTCAGTTCAGAGATTGCTTGCTCATCATGCCCAAAGACCACAAGTTCAATCCCCTGCACTGAATAAAACCCGGGAACCATGGTGCCTACCTGTAATGTCAGCATTTGAGAAATAGAGGCAGGGGAATCAGAAGTTCAAGGTTATCCTTAGCTATATAGTGAGTTTGGGGCCAGCCTGAGATATATGTGAGTCTGTCTCAATGTAAATAAACGGTTTTGTGTTTAAAAAGAAAAAAAGGAAAGTTAAAGTATTACGTATATACACATAGTGCTGCCAGACGTGGAAGCACACATATTAGAAGGCAATTGGGAATTAAACTAATGGTTAATGCTGTGAGGGTTGTTGTGAGCAGAGTAGACGGGGACACTGAAGGGCAGCCAAGTAAAATGGAAGAAAAGGTATAAAGGTTGAACTCTAAAGCCTAGCTGTACAATAACACTCATATAAATGTATGTCAAAAGCTGCATATACATTTTTAAAGAGATTAAATTCAGCAGTAGAATCTACCACCCTAATTAACAAGAACACTCACTAAGCTGGCCTCTGACACCCACGTGTTGGTCAGTCTCCATAGCCACCACCTTCCTCTGAGACACAGAGTTCAGAACAAGGGAGTCAGATAATTAAGGCTACCAAGTGCCAGTGTTCTTATACGTAGTCCTTTTTATTTCCTGGAACAAGAGTGATATTCAGGTTGGCCTTGAACCCATTACATAGCTAAAAATGATCTTGACCTTCTGACCTTCCTGCCTCTACAACTGAGTGCTGGAAGTACAGGTGTGCCCATCACAGCCAGTTTATGCCACACTGGAGATCAAACTGAAAGCTTCACTTACACTAGAGCTAGGCAAGCACTCTACCAACCAAGCTGCCTCTCCAGGCCTGATCCTGCACTAGAATCCTGACCCACCTTCTTTCTCTGCTGAGATGCAAGTGAGGTCTATTGAAGACCTTCGGACACAGACCAGAAAAATGTGCTGCAGTCATATTCTTCCTTCCATCTTTAATGTTCAGTAAGTGAAAAAATAAAGTTACACCAAATTGAAATTTGTGTCTTTCCCACACATCAGTGCCTTTTGGGGAAGCATTGTGCATTCAGCTCTGTTCTTTCTTGTTCTAGGTAGCTGCTTTTACTTGTTGTATACTCTTAGTAACTGTTCAGTAATTTTCCAGTTGTGAGTCTTCTGTAATTACCCATCTGCTCAGATTCCCAACACTAAAAGTAGGAAGTCTAGCCTCCCAAGAGAGGTTAGGTCTTAGTCATATTCAGTTTTGAAGGACGCTGTTTTGGCATGCATTGGATAGAAGTTAATTGATATTGTTGTCCGCCATGTTGGTAAACAAGATTCCTCTCACCTGGTCTTTTCTGGCTGTCTTAGTTAGCTGGGGGAGGGGAGCTGGATTTGAGTTGAGCTCACTGTTAGGCAAATCTTGCAGGAATCCCCAGCAAACACAGCGGAACAAATGCTGGGAAGCTTCACTCGACAGGTAATCTGTAGAGTTAAGCATAGCTATACGAAGATTCAGTGAAGTACCGTGAGGGCTTTTCTGAACAGGATAGGTCCTGAACTCTGATGTAGGTGCACTGGAAACAGCTTCCAGGCAGCATTAGTGATGCAGCAGAACCTTCTGATGTTCTCACTACATGCACCTTTGCAAATTTTGTTGAAGGGACCCTGGACAGTATTGCCAAATGTGTGCCTATTGGTTTTATTAAGCTGGTGCACTCAACAGGCCGAGATACAATCACACGATGGCCTTGAAGAATCTGACCCTTCTTTAACAAGTTAGTTAATCACGATGGTGGTAATTGAGCCCCATAATGTCCACCGTTAGGACTTGAAAATGATTCTGAATGTTCTTGAACAGTCTCTTAGGATTTATATTCCATTCTAGCCTAGACCTATTCCTATGTGGTGAACTCAGAGCTTTACAGTTAGCTGCCAGTGATGTGTGAACCAAGCTCAGCCATTCCTTAGCTCTATGTTCTTGGAGGTTACTCGACCTCGATGTCTTGCTTTTCCTTTCAGCAAGACTGGTTAACTGTGGTCAAATTCCACAAGTGTGTTGCAGGCTTCAGTGGAGAGGCTGCTGGAATAAAACAGTGAGAGTCTTTGTGATACAGGACTGGAAAGTTACTCCAGAAGTGACTATTACCTTAGATATAAGTCTGCACAGTTTCTTTATGTAGACACCAGCATGTCTGGATTTGTTAGCTAAGTTTTATTCTTCTCATCTTTTCTAACAGGACATGAATGTCGCTTCTTTTGTGTTTTGTTTCATTTCCCATAAAAATGCCAGATCCTGCTACAACTCTGCTGGGATCTGCAGAAGAAGCCTCTGGGACCTCCTCCATAAGGTCCACTGCTTTTCTTCCTCCCAAGCTGTTCAGAAACAGAGGTTGCACACAGTCCAAACCTTGCTTACATCCAATACAGTGGAGCTGTTCACCCCTCGAGTGTCTTTTCCTGTTTACATGTAAATTAATTAAGATGAAATTAAATGTAAAATTTCATTCTTCAGTCACAGTAAATAAATTCTTAGTGTCCGACAGCCATTCATACTGGGTAGCATAAAGTGGTGCTGCCATTGGAGGGAGATTCTGTGGGGAAGTATTAGTATAGACTGCAAGCCCTTCAAATGCAGAAAGTATGACCTGAAGAAACATTTATTATTCTTTCATAATTTTCCCTCTCTCTCTCTTCCTCTCTTTCTCTCTTTTACACACACACACACACACACACACACACACACACAAAATGTACTTTGGTCACATTGCTCCATTGTCCTCACTTGACTCCTCCCCAATTGAAGCTCTTCCTCCAACAAATCTCCCTCCCACTTTCATGTCTTGGTGTGTGTGTGTGTGTGTGTGTGTGTGTGTGTATGTATGTGATGGAGTGTGTGAGTGTGTGTGTGTATGTATGTCCTGCTGTATTTCATGAGGGTGCTGTGTAAGCATTGGAGGGTGGTTATTTGCTTACTTGAGGATCACTTACCAGTGGCTACACCACTGAGGACTATGGCTCTCCTCCCTCCAGGAATCATTAACCCAGCACTCTGTATCATCTGTGCATCTTTGCTCACATCTCCATTTTGGATTCTTGGTATGGGCTCCTAAACACGAACTGCACAATATCTGAGAAGCCAGCCTTGTGACTTTGTCTGTTTGATGTCTGTCTGCAGACACTGACACAGAGTTATGTGTGAATATGCACCCACACTATGTTTAGAAGGGGTCTCTTTCAAGCCATCTTCCAGGGCTGCCCACTGCTCAGCAATAAAAAAAAATGGTGTGTTTCTATAAAGAATAAACCAAATTCCTCTTCAGTATAAAGGATTTTTTTAATGAAAGAATATTTCTTGGTAAATATAAATATTTGTAATTGTCAGTATACACAATATCCACATTTTACAGCTATTAGAACCAAACAAATGAGCCCATCTGTTTACACAGGATTTAATTACACAGTTTTGAGAATGATGCAAATGTCGTCAGATCAGGCGGGATTCGTGAGCACTCCCTCTGCAGAGGAAAATGCCTGGGTCAGGGTTTCCTCTGCTTTCTGCAAATTGTTTGCATGATGACGTGCTTTTCCAGGTCATTAACCTGGGCACAGCTCGGGGGCCAAATGAAGAGCTCCGTGCAACCCATCTTAGGGGCTGGGTGATTGGTAGAGCCAACAAAGAAAAGAATCTCTGCCACTGACCCCTGAGGGAGCATTTGCGGAACAGTACCGTCTGGGATGGGCATGGTTCAATGCTCTCCTTGTTCCTTGAAGGTCTGCTTTCACTGATACTGAGAGAAAAGCGTGGACTATGCCCCATGGGAGCTATTCAATGTGATGCCAGCAAAGACATTTAGGATGTTGTTTGTGAGACCATGCTTTCAAGGAGTGCATCTACAACGTGTTACTAGAATGCTCTGTTTGTTTCCTGAGATTTCTATTGTGATCTGTGATACTATTGTAGTGCTCTCTCTCTCTCTCTCTCTCTCTCTCTCTCTCTCTCTCTCTCTCTCCTGAAACAGGATCTTACTATGTATCTATGGCTGGCCTTGAAATTACAGAGAGCCACCTGTCTCTGCTTCCCTAGTTCTGGGATAAAAGATGTGTGCCTTCACACCCAGCTTTATAACGTCTTTTGATTTTATTCTATTTTATTGTGCATATGGGTGTTTTGCTTTCATGAATGTCCATGTACCACATACGTGTCTGATGCCCACCGAGGCCAGAAGAGAGCATTGGATTTCCTGGAACTAGAATTAGAAATGGTTGTAGGTGCTGGGAACTGAACTTGAATCCTCTAGAAAAGCAGCCAGTGCTTTAATGTGCTAAGCCATCTCTCCAGCTCCCATATTTTGTCCTACAGTATAGAAGGAAAATAAACAAAAAGAAAATGACCTTTATCTCATCTAGACTCTTGTGTTTACAAGGGGCAGAAATCCAACTTAAAGACAACTGACTCTCAGGGAGTCAGAGGCTGGATAGGCCAAGGTTGAAACCTCAAAGCAGATGCTCGTCAGCCTGTGCACAGCACCGTCTTCTCTCCAGGTCTTGGTCTCTGTCGGTCTTTCTGTCTCATGCTCTCAGACTCTGGTGTCCTAGAAATCAGGCTACTCCAAGATGTGAGTTCCCGTCCTCATAGATGATCACAGTAACAACGTTTGTGGTGAGCGGGGGGGGGGGGGGGGGGGAATGGCTATCTTTGTTAGCAAGTATCTTTCTTACAGCGGCTTAGATTCTACTGACACATACAGCGGATTTGTCTTGCAAAATCCCACCAAGTCTGCCACTGTGGAACAAGCAGACATTTACCAGGTTGAAACAGTGTCTGTGAAACTCAAGTGCTCTTTGCCACCTTGCTTGATCGGCAGACTTTCCAGCCATTCTCCTTGAAAGCCCGTTCTAATAACCTAGCTTGTCAAGGTCACCTCTGTGAGGGGAGCAGTGTCTGTCTCCAGTGAAGGCTGAGTGTGAGTTGCCACCGCCACTTGGCTCTCAGATGGAGAAGCAGAGCACAGGGACTCCCTGCTAGGATCCAGATTTCAAATTCAGTGCCTTTGATCCACAGTCTGAGGATAGGTGGTGCTTTTCAGACCAAAAAACAATGTTATAGAGGGCCAGTAAACTACCTGGGGCCAGATACCAGAGACCCGGATGAGGCATCATTCCACAGTCTCGCTGCTCTCAGTGGACGTCCCACCGTCAAGCTGTCTGCCTCACTCTTTTAAGTGGAGCAGCCAGGAGCCAGGGAACCCCTGAGCCATCCACTGGCAGCTGCCTCCTTCCAAACCCTAACCCTTTGAAAGGATTTTTATGAGCCAACCTGTCCATCATGCACAAGTGTGTGCACCAGATACTATTAAGATCTGACAGGATAGAGTTTGAATTGTGTTTCTTGAAAACAGATTGGAGTCCACACCACTAGCAGGTCCTCAGCATGTGGCTCTGTGGGGGAAATGAGGTCTTTACAGAGGCAATCAAGTTAAAATGAGGTCGTTAAGGTCGACCCTAATTCAATGTAATTAGTGTCCTTATAAAGGGGGAATCGACCCGCAGAGGCAAGCATACTGGGAAGACGATGAGAAGAGACAGAGGGAAGACAGTCATTGATTATGGGGGGGACTCAGAACACTTTCTCCCCTTGGATTCCTGCTTCAGCAGGTAGCAGCTCTCTGGTTTTGTTACTGTAGCCTCCCCTGCACACACACAGGAGCACAGAACATTTCAGCATGGGGCTGCTGACTGGATGGCGGAAAACCAATCATGTAACCATATAACATGGAGAAAGTCCTCTCTCTCTCTCTCTCTCTCTCTCTCTCTCTCTCTCTCTCTCTCTCTCT
>NW_021620473.1:1232502-1268647 GCF_004785775.1 Grammomys surdaster | reverse complement strand
TCTCTCTCTCTCTCTCTCTCTCTCTCTCTCTCTCTCTCTCTCTCTCTGATTTCAAGGGCTTATCTACCTTGAACCTTGGGGTTCTTGCTCCCATGCCTCCAGGCTAACATTCCTGGGCTCTACGTTGCAGACAGAGGCTGGTAGGATTTCCCAGCTTCCGTAAGCATGAGTCAAGTTGATAGTAAATGTCACATTGCCACATACTCTACTGGCTCTGTTTCCTCTGGAGAATACTAACTCCTCACCCCCACAAAGATTCTATCTTGTCTCCAATAGTCTCAAATAAAACCCGAGATAAAACTTAATTAGATTTTGAACCCAGGATACCCACATAGACAGTGAGAAGCTGGATAGCCTTTGTTCTTCCTACTCTCTCTCTCACTTATCTACCTACCTTATATCTCTATCTTAAGTGTAGGGACTACACTTAGGTGTAGGGTCAGGGGTATACCTGCCTAACAAGACTTTAGACCTTCATTACTATGGCAGGTGGGGACCAAACAGAAGCTCTTGGAGAGACCTGGTGTGAACTTCACCCAGCCTTGCAAGCCTTAGGCAAAGGCTGGCACTGTTTCAGTTCAGCTTGCTGTTGGTATGAGTCTGCCTCTTTATCATGAAAATGACATCTCAGGATACGTATTCATCAACTGTTGGGTTGTGATCTGAAAAATGAGAGTTCATCTAATTATCTCCGCTAACAAATAGACCCCTCCTTGGTGCCATCAGTTAGCGTTAGCAAGCAACACTTATACAAATAGGTATCCTGGAAGGCGGGCACAGCTTTATGAACAAAGATACATCATCTACAGTAAGCTAACTTACAAATTAAATAGGGAAATCAAGTAATTTAAATATGGGGAGCTCCAAACTGGAGGCTGACAGTGTTATTTTCAAGGATACAGGACCCTACTTAAGGTCCCGAATTAAACAATGAAGCCAACAGAATGTTTTCAACTGTGTAGCATGAAAAACACAACTTAGTACCATGGCTAGGAGGAGGGGCATGGGAGTGACAGGAGATGGTTAGGAAGGTAAGAGATGCACTCAGCCCTGTGTTTCCTCGAGATGTTTGTACTTTAGAAGCCAGGCTTGGGCATGTGACTTGCTATAGCCATAAGATGTCACTGGACGAGGCTTATTTCCTTTCTGTCGTTGTTATTTGATTGTTTATTTTGAGATAGACTCTCACTGTGTAACCCTGGCTACCCTGGAACTTACTATAGAGACCAGGCTAGCCTCAAACTCACACAGAGATCTGCTTGTTTCTGCTACCCAAGTGCTGGGATTAAAGGAATGTACGAACCACCCAAGTGACAGATTTCTTACAGCAAAATCGAGGAACACATTTCAAGGAACTGTATGAAGCTGTCGGAGAGCTGGTGTGGTGGTAGCTCACCTGTGAAATCCCAGCGCTCAGGAGGTTGACAGGGAAGGTGATTGATTTTGAAGCCAACCTAAGATACATAGGGGTATTCTGTCCCCTAACAACAGAAAGTATTGTATGGCTCTCACCCCTCTTTTCCATTGGGAGACCAATATATCCCAGACAGAGGTTGCTTTTTTTTTTTTTTTTTACCTCACATCCCCAAGCAGAGAGCGTACAAAATGGAACCATCTTCATTTCACAGATGTGCTCTCTAAGCAAGCAGTTTATCTTCGCTGTTTTCACTGGTTGACACTGGGGGTACTACATGAAACATCGGCTTAGGAAAAGCTAGACCAACAAAGCCCAGTCTTGACCTCTTTGAGGACCAACAGAGCATGTATGACCTGCATGCAAAGTGCCTTTACCAATTACCTGGTACAAAGTTGGCTCCGACTCCCTCAGGGTTCTTCCCACCTAACTGCCCATGTGGCTCCTTCAAAAGCAACTTCTCAAAACAAGGCCAAGACTGGGCTTTGTTGGGAGGGGAACTAGAGAGATGACAGAGGTTAAGAGCAATGTCTACTCTTGCAGAGGACCTGGGTTCAGTTCCCAGAACCTACATGTTAGCTCCCAACTATCTGTAACTCCAGCCTCAGGAGATCCATCTCCCATCTTCTGGCCTCTGTGGAAACTGTAAGTACTCATGCAGGAAAAACACTCATACCTATAAATTATATAAAATATTTTTTTTGCATTAAAGAAAAACAATTGGGCTTTGGACTGGATGTACCTTTACTTAGAGGAGCCCATGGGCTTCCTGACTGCAAGCAAGTCATTTATAATTTCTCTCAGTGTTGCTCTGCTTTTTGAAGAGTAAGACAATTATGGAACTGTCTTAGGGCATCGTTGTTGTTGGCAGTAATACAAGACCACAGACCAGGTAAGCCTTCAGGAAACAAGGTTTAATTTGGATCATGACTTGTGAGGTCCAAGGTCAAAGGGCTGCACTTGACCATTGATTCCTTTGTAGGACAAACATCACATGGCAAGAGACAGGAAGCAGCCATCTGTCTGAGTTCTTGCTCAGTTTTCTTATGAGGACTCTTCTTATAAAGATCCCATTGTAGGGTTTCCTTATGGTCTTACTAGCTTTTTGTCACCCCTCAAAGGCCCATCCTCCAAAGATCATAACTGTATGGTTTCTACTCTTGTTAACAGTTC
This sequence comes from Grammomys surdaster, assembly GCF_004785775.1. Lineage (NCBI taxonomy): Eukaryota > Metazoa > Chordata > Mammalia > Rodentia > Muridae > Grammomys > Grammomys surdaster. The sequence continues at coordinate 1,266,060 of NW_021620473.1, read as the reverse complement.
ACAGCAATGACTGGACTCCATCATGTGTTCTTGGGAAGACAAACGCTGTGTAAACTAAAGTATAAATTTTTCTTATGGGGTGAAGAAAGTAGTGTGCCCTTGGCGAACATGAGCTGTAATGTCTGTAATTGCTACTATTATTTCTCTTGGTCATAAGGGAATCTCTGTTCCTAACACCCACAGAGGTATTGTAATATCAGCACAAATGCTGCAAGTTCTTAAAAAAATGTGTGTGTATAAATGTGTGTTCATACATGTGTGGGTGCATATATGCATATACATAGTGAAATCAGAGCAGATCGGGTCACTTCTTGGGTACCGACTTTTCGTTTGTTTTGATTTAGGATTTCTCCCTGGAGATCATCAAGTACTAGGCTGGCTGACCTTCAAGCCCCATTTCTGCCTCCTTAGCATGGGGATTATAAATTCATGTTACCACATCTGAATTTTTTGTTTGGTTTTGTTGTGAGACAGGTTCTTACTATGGAGCACTGGCTGGCCTGGAATACACTATGTAGACCAAGCTGGCCTCGAACTCACAGATCTACGTGCTTCTGCCTCCCTGCCTTGGAATTAAAGGTGTAAAGCCCTATACCCAGCACACATTGTTTTTACCATCAGTTCTGGGATCCGACATAAGTCCTCAGGTTTGCAAGATAAGCCCTCTTTTAAAGTATATCTTAAGGGAAAATCATTAAATTAATAGAAAATCAGCCCAGTAATATCCGAGATCAAATTCCTGTGACCTTCAAATTCTGTCCGGAAGGTAACAGTGAAGTTACTAAACTCAGTTTTCATCCTTTAAAACTCACTGAAAGGAACACTTCTTTATTCTTCCTCAAATCTTTGTCTCTCCTTTCTGTGTGATAAGGAAGAAGGAAAAAAAAAACTTTAGGGAAGAAAAAGTTACTAGATTTGTAAAGGAGTTTTCCAATTTCTAGGTGTCTGCAGAGAGAGATGCCATAATTGCTCAAGGTGAAGGCAAGGCAAGAGATAAGGATAGAGGATCGATGGCAGAAGACTAAAAATTCAGGCACGTTCTCCCCGATCCTACCTGTCAGACATGACGAAATGAAACTGTGCAGCTCACCAGAAAATACTTACGTGTAATCATTCTTCAGCAGGCTTCTCTTCCCACATCCACATCCACAGATGCTACAAGGAATAACTATGTCATCAAGTCCCAAACAAGGGAGGGATGAAGACCAGGTGGTAGCAGTTCTGCTGACTGGATGGCAAAAAAAAAAAAAAAAAAAAAAGGCCTGGTACAAGGCAATGCAGTATGGGAGATCCTGAGGTGGGGCCAGGGGGTGGGGGTGGGGCTAGCATACTCTGACTCACTGCTCTCTCCTTTGTCTTGTCTTTGGTTACAGACACTACAAGGCCAGATTTGGACAAGGTTGAGGTCTATGGACCATTGGCATTGTGACTTGGCATTGAATATCTTTGGACTAGTCTGGTGATTTTTTTTGTCTTGATCAGATGAAGGTTTCTAACCTTGGATTTTATGAGCACATGGGTGTTTTGCTTTGTCCATAGAGCGAACAGTGGAGTTTTTTTCTATAATACCCTTTTAGAACGCATCAAGTGTAGGTTTTTAACTCTCTTTACTATAAATGAAATCCATTCCAGATGGGATACTATTTGACTTTGCATATATGCCTCATATTATTCAACAAGCATTTGCTGGGCAGTATCTGAGCCAGGTATTCCAGGAGACACGGCCATAAACTAGATAGATGTAGTAGCTGCCTTCATTAAGTTTATGATTTACCAGGGAAAACTATTAGGCTATTGTGATAAGACTATAATGAAGCTAGTGGTAGCAGCAAACAGTAATTGAGTGATTGTCAGGAGTCAGGTACAAAGTACACTAACATGCATTAACTCATTTAAGGTAGAGAACGTTGGTAATACTCCTACTGCCGTTTCAAAAATGAGGAAGAGAGTCAGTGCACCAGGAAGAGCACTTCCTGCCCAAGCACAGACCTAAATTTGAACCAATACCCACATAAAAAACTGCATGTGGCTGTGACTTGGGCTTTGACCTCAGCGCTGTGTGGGCCAGAAAAAAAGAGAATTTCTAGGTTTGCTAATGATTCAAAGAGAATCTGCCTCAAAAAAGACTGATAGAGTGAGATACCTGGTGTCTTCTTCTGGCTTCTGCATATATGCATGCATGTACTCCACCCCCTACATGCACGAGAGAGAGAGAGAGAGAAACAGACTGACAGGTAGACACAGAGAGACAGAGACAGGGATAGACAGAGATAGGGACAGAAACAGGGGCATAGAGAGAGAAAGAGACAGAGACACAGATAGACAGACAGACAGAGGACAGAGACAGGGACATAGAGAGAGAAAGAGACAGAGACAGACAGACAGACAGACAGACAGAGACAGGGGCATCGAGAGAGAAAGAGAGAGAGAGACAGAGAGACAGAGACAGACAGACAGACAGAGACAAACAGACAGACAGACAGAAACGGGCAGAGAGAGAGAGAGAGAGAGAGACAGGGACAGAGAGGGAGGGGGAGATCGTAGGTAATATAGTAGGGCTGGCCTATGAACTGGCATGGTTTGCCTTAGTGGGTGATGCTTTTAGCCCCTGTGCTATGACTGAAGGAGCTCTGGGCATACACAGTAAAGGGACACAGTTCTTTAATCTGGTCCATATACTTAAGGAAGAGATTCTGCTGAACCTTGCAAGATAGGCAGGGTTTAGCCTAGAAGGGATAACTGTGCCCAGCTGAAAATCAGAGGAACATGCCAGACAGTGAGTTATTGGCAGAGTTACTACTAGTAAGTGATTTCTAGCAGTGGTTTTAGGTAGGATCTAGGAAATCGGCTTCTGAGCAACAGCCTTTCCCTTTTTCTGAGTGTTCTACCCTACTAATTACCGCAGACAAAAGCAAGGGGAACCTGGGGTGGAAAGGTTTCTCTTACACACCTTCTCTTAGGAGGAGGTTGAGGCATCTCACAGTTTCCCCTTTACAAACCAACAGCCCACAGGGGCGTGTACACCCACTTCCAGAATACTATTTATGCTTTCCTTTCTTGAGACCCGGAGATCTCCAGGATTTTTTCAGGGAGGAAAAAAAAATGAGTGGATGTTTGAGTAGGCATATGATATCTGCCAGACCAGACTGAAGCTCTACTTAACCACACATGTAACAATTTGACCGCCAACTAGAATATAAGAAAATAAAGGAATCTGAAGAAGCCCAGTATGGGAGACAAGCTTGAGAGATGGTGAGAGATAAAGCCAGCAGTGAGCAGAGCACAGAGGTCCCTGCATGTGTCCCTAAGGTATTTACATGGACCCTGAAGATGAAGCGGGATCCATGGGAAGTGAGTCAAAGATCTGCAGTGACTGGTTAGAAAAGCCATTCTGGCAGCTCGGTTAGGACTATTGAAGACAGGAAAGATGAGCAGTGGGCAAGTAGCTGGAGTGATGGTGTAAAGGGGAAGCCAGTGATGATGGTGTCTGGATGGTCCACAGAGCAAGGGGATGGAGAGGAGGAGGTAACCATTGAAGGAGGTCAAATCTCAATGACAGATTCTGAAGCAAGAGCCCCAACAACTTGAAGACAGTTATTGATAAATGGCGTCTGTGTTTCCATTAGTAAAAACATCAGCATAGCTGCTGAGTCAGGTGACACTGCAGGCCTGTAGTTCTGCACTCACAGACTGGACGGGAAGACTGAGTTCAAAGCCAGAAGTTCAGGCTCATGGTAAAGAACTGGCAAATATGACCAAAAAAGGAAAAAAGAAAAGAAAAGAAAACCATGAAATCTACGTTTTAAATTTGAATTTTATTTATGCCATATATATATATATATATATATATATATATATATATATATATGTATGTATGTTATGTGTATGTATACAACATGCCACAATCCAGAATGGACTTACACCCCCAATAAAACCTGTCATAAGTTGAAAATATTGGAAGTCAAGTGCATTTAACACAGGTCAGTGATCAAATGTACCAGCTTAGAAATATAGCACACTGTGGATGGTCTGTTGTTTAGCTCCCAATCACACGGCTGAGTAGGAGGTGGGGCTTGAAGCTGCCTGGCACTCAGAGAGGAGAGTGCCCCTTGTCTTTTGACCAGGGAGGGGGAATTATAACGCTTGCATCATGTTTATGTATGTTTATACTGAATGAGTGCATGGTAGTTCTCACCACTGTATGTTGAATTTATCCGTTGGGGGTTGTTTATATGGAAGTTCCATTGGCTACGGTAAAAACCCACTGTCCTCTGTCTCAGAATCTCCAACAGTGTGCGCTGCTCCACTGAGTTGTCTATGTGATCTCTGGGTTATTTCTCCTGATGTTTGTTTACCCACTTCTAGCAAGCATGATTATTCCATTATTTCTTAACTTCCAAGAGAGGTAGAACTTTGGTTTCTTCCTGATGTCACTTCACTTCCTGTGAAAGAGCATGCACACTCTTTTCTGAAATGTTAAAATCAGTAGGTATCAAAAATGGGGGCTGAAATGCTAGCCAGTTTTTTTTATAGTGGTCATGTGAATGTTATTAGATGAGACATTTAGAACTGTAGGGATACAGTCCCATTCTCATACAAATGTGCCTGTGTGCATGAGTGTGGGCATGTGTGAGTGTGTGTGTGTGTGTGTGTGTGTAGTCAGAGATTGAAGCCAGCATCTTGTGCCTGACCAGACACAAGCTTTATCCCACTGAGCCATATCCTCAGCCCTGGTCCAACTCACTCATAGCAAACTGCTAACCTCGCCATGAACCAAAGTGAAGTATTCTACAATTCTTCACTAAATATGTAAATATCCTTTCAATATATTTAAACATATTGTTTTGTCTTGCAGCCCTCAGCTCCCTGCTCCTCTGTGCACAGGCTGCTCTCTGGGCTTTTATGTCTGTTTGGTGTTTCTGTAAAACAGATGAGCCTAAGATTTAGTGGTTAGAAACAGAAGTCAGCTGTTTAGCTCACAATTCTTCAGGCTGGCCAGCTGGGCTGAGCTCAGTTAGGTGCTCCTCCTGGTTTGGACTAGATTTTCAACGGTATCCTCAGGAATCTGCAGTTTATTTATGTGGCTCTGACCCTTGAGAGTGGAGAGCCATCAGCTATTTGCTCTTAGCCACGGTTTCTTTTGTTTTTGTACCTGGTGGCTCATCCCAGACCTTACAGTGGTGACAAGGAGATGAGAAGGAGGAAATGTCCAAGGTCTAGGATTGAGACTAGGGTCACAACTACCTTGCTTTCATCATGTTCTATGGGCTGAAGAAGGCACACCAGTCTAGAAGGAAGGGGTTCAAAATCAGAGTCCATGCCTTTAAAATAAAATATTATTCTTTATTTTGTGTGTGTACTTGCACATGGGGAATAAGTCCAGCCCACCTGTGGGATATGAGGGGACTTGGTGAGAGTTGGTTCTCTTCTTCCACCACATGGGCCCTAAGGATTGAACTCAGATTATCAGGGTTGGCAGTAGGTGCCTTTAACTGTTGAGCTATCTTGGAGACACAGATTTCCTCTCCTGATGAAATAATTAAAAAGTCACTCTATGTAGTCTACCAGGTTGTATATAATCTGTTCCTGCCATTCTCCTTTACCACAAGCCTTACAGTTTGTAACATGTGTGTGCACTACCACACACTACAATGTGAGTGTAAGCAGTCAGAAGAGAGCTCTGTGAGTTAGTTCTTTTTTTCCACCTTTAAGTGAATTTGGAGGATTGAACTCAGGTCCTTGGGCTTTCAAAGCAAATGCCTTTATTCACTTGCCAGATGAGAGTATGCAGGTATCTGTCCTACTTTGTTTCTTCTCTCTCTGTCTCTTCCTGTCTCTGTCTCTATCTGTCTCCTTCCCTCCTCTCTCTCTCCCTCCCTCCCTCCCTCCCTCCTTCCCTCCCTCCCCCTTCTCTTTTTTCCCTTCTCCTTCTGATCCTCTTCCTACTTCATTGTCCCCTTTCTCTCTGGCAGGGGTCTCAAGAAGCCCAGCCTAGCAAAAAATTCAGTAAGTCGCCAAGGATGACCTTGAATTTCTGATCATTTACCCTTCAAGTCCTGAATCCTGGGATTGTAGATGTGTGCTACCACACCCAACTCTGTTTAACTGGTACACGGAGGGGTGGGGGGTGGGGGGTAGGGGGCTGGGTAGGTGTTGAAGCCAGGGCTTCTGGCCAGTAGGCACACACTTAACCAACTGAGCTATATTCCCAGCCCTGGTTCTGATATTTCTACTCTTTCTAAAATTTCTTTTAAGTTAGATTTATTCATTTTACGTGTATTTTGCCTGTATGCCAATTTCAGGACTTGTATAAGCTCTAGTGTGGTCAGGCATGGTAGTACAGGCCTATGATCCAGAGCATGGGAGGCTAAGATGCAAGATCACCAGCTCAAGATCAGCCTCGAGCATACACTAAGACCCTGTCACAAACAAAACAAGAAAAAAAGTCACAGCAGAAACTTGACTGGATGTAGGTTGAAGAAAAGGGATGATGCCTGAGAATTCCACCTTCATATTGATCTGTTTGGACCCCATGATTGTTAATGGATAGGACCACTAACAGAAAGGGACACTGAAGAATGGACAACTTAATTGGAAAGGGAGCACATGCCTCTGAAGGGCTGTATTGGTGCTTTCTTTTTCTCATCAGAATTTATACATCAAGGCTCTGCTGAGCAGTGTTGTGGTCGGCCTGTATTAGGAAGATTGTTTAGTGCTACTTACAGGACACTTACTAGGGTAAATGGTGGCTCTGGCTGGGTTCTTGGGAGGTGCTGGGGAGTGGAGCCCCTTGAGACTCAATATGGTTAACGGCTGTGAGTGGTTAAGACTGCAGGCACTGCTGGGGAAGTATTCCCAGAAGGCTGTTTGTGCTCTACATTAGGGAAATTAAGCACTGAGAATGTGTTCAATTTAGATCCATCTGGTCTGTGCGTCTCCTTTTCCTTCTTTCCCTCCAGAAAAAGACTACTGTTCAAACAAAGGCATTTGACGGTCACTTTGAGTTACTAGGAAACAAGGGATTTGGCACCTGGGCATCTTGAAAAGCAGAGAGAAAAGCTGCTTTATTCTAGCTGGTAAGGGTATCTGCCCAAAGCAGAGATCATCTTAGAGTGTGCTGGCTACCCAGGATACAACCTGGGAGGAAAGACAGGTGGACTGAGTTGAGAACAGTATATTTACAGGAATGGGTCAATATTCAACAATCAACAAATAATTCAACAAGTGAAGCCATTTGCCACCAAGCCTGAGGACCTAAGTCGGATCCCCAACATCCACGTGGTAGAAAGAGAAAACTGACCACTGCAAGTTGCCACTGACCCCTCTGTGCAGTTATATACATCAACATATAAGTGTTATTGAAATTTTTAAGAAATCCATCCATACTGTAGAAATCTATATAGTTGTTATTAAAACAAGGTAGACCATTATTATTGACTTCAGTATTATTTATTTATATCTGACGTTCTGAGATAGGGTCTCTTATAGCTCTGGCTGGCTTTTAATTACTGTGTAGCCAAGGACGAGTTTGAACTACTGATCCCTCGCTTCTCTTGTGGAAAGAGAGGCTGGAAAAGTATCTTAAATAGTGGATGTTTGACATCCCTGGACTTGGCCATCCTACCTTCAAAATTGAGACTCATCTCAGCAGTCATTCCCCGCTGCCTCAGTTTCCAAACAATGGCTTCCAACATCAACAATCTCTAGCCTCGCCACCAGCAGCCTTTTCCAGAACTTTGAATGACAACAAGTAAAAGCTTGGGATCAGAATGATGGAGAAGTCTAGAAAAAGAAAAGTCAAGAGTAGAAAGACCCACCTGGGCCATGCTCCCATGATGTAGGACATCTGTACTCAATCTACTTAACCACTCAATGCTTTGCTGGACAGGTCTCAGTCCCTGGATGACTGGTCCCCTCAGTGTGATGTCAGACTACAGGAAATAGCACAAAATGGAAGAGGTCACTTCCTATAGGTGATTTGGACTCCACATGGTTATTTTCATTATTGCTGTGACTCAGGGTTGCTTCTGAGTAACCCTGAGGCAGCTCCAGGCTGCACCCCATCTTGCATCCCTCCCTCCTCCCCATCCGACTAACTCCAGCAGGACTATGATTTCATCTCTTTGTCTCTCTGGTACCCAGGGAAGAGTATACTAGAGTTTTTGAATTTTATTCCTACCATGTGTCAGTTATTCAGTCTTAACAAATGCAATTGCATGAATCACCCTCAACTCCAGCCTGGTTGGCATGGTTACTCACTCCAGTCTCACTGGGTGACACATCTGAGACACACACCACTAAAATGACTGTGCAAATCAGTCAATCGTACAGTAAGAAGTGACCACCAAGTTAACATGAATCTAATCTCCAAAACAAAGGCTCGTCAAACCAACTAAGTTTGTAACCAATTCCAAGGCTTTGGTGACTGTGGCAGAGCTGGGAACTGTCACTCAGGGTGGTTCCCAAACACTCCTGTTACTTAGGAAGTTCCTCTCTGCTCATTTGCCATCAACTGCTCCTCCCGCTCCAAGCCCAGGCAATGACTAATTCTCTCCCCTACAACTGAGCCAAAGTCTTGCTCATGTTCCTCAAGCACTGACCTATCCCCAGTTTCATCTCTCTCTAGATTTATCTTTTAAAAAAACAAAAAAAAACCAAATTAATTTTAGAAGTGTTTCGCCAGCATCTATGTCTGTGCACTATGTGTATGCTAAGCTCATGGAGGCCAGAAGATGACATTGGATCCTTCAGAACCGGAGTTACAGATTGTTGTGAGCGTCCATGTACAGTGCTGAGAATGGAACCTCGATCCTATGCATGAGCGTCTAGTGCTCTTGACTGCTGAGCCATCTTTCTGGCCCTTAGATTTGTCTGCTATGGAAGTTCTACTTAGACAGAATGCCAAAATCTCTTCTTTCACTTAACACACTGATTTTTAGGCCAACCCATCACATACTGCTTGCTACCATGTCTTACTTTCCATTGGTTCATAGCTTTCCACAGTGGGATGATGCATTTTGTCTTCCTGTTAAGTGGCTGGACAGTTTCTAGCTGGAGGACTAGTGCTGCTCTAAGTGTTCCAATAGAGTCTTAGTGTGGGCTTCAGTTTATGAGCTTCAGTTTATCTTGGACATATCCTTAGGTAGTATTGCAGAGTTGCTTTGTCTTGTCCTCCTCGTCCTCCTCTTTCTTCCTTCTCTTCTTTTTCTGTCTCTTCTTTCTAATTAATCATTTTTTACTCTTGGAATTCATTCTTTGTTGAAGCTGCAAAGCTCCTGGTATCTGAGATACCAGAGTGGTATCCTGATGTCCCCATGCTCTCAGGGCTGTCAGAACCACAGCCACAGGAAGAACTCTGTGTCATTCCATGTATAGGAATACCATATTATGAATCTCTAAGAACATATGTGATTCTGAGAACATATGTAAGAAGTCCCCAAAAGTCTCCCCATTGAAGTAGGTCTCTAAATTGAGTGATATTCTTTTTATGTCTCATAACAAGGATATCATGATGCTATTCAAAATTGTGTGCAAAGACAGCATCTCTTTACACATTTCCTTTCGTGATAGTTTAAGCTAGAGCTGGAGAAGTGGCTTAGCAGTAAGTGCACTTGCTGGTCTTGGAAAGGTTTCGTTCACACCACCTACAGCAGGTGGCTCACGAGTGCTTGTAACTCCCATTCCAAGGGACCTAAAACTCTTCTGTCCTCCTCAGGAACCTGCATGTATGCAATGCATAACCATACACTCAGGCATGCACATATACATACAGAATAAATCAATCTGTACAAAACCAGAAATGTCTTTATGAACATTTGAAGGACTTTGACTTTAGGCCCTGACAGCTGCATTTTTGAGGCCATGCTCAAACAGGGTTCCTTAAAAGCACTGGGCAATCCAGATGTGAAGCCACAGCACATCGACGTGATGACCTGGTGACAGTTGTTTGTCAGGCTATGGCCAGAGCTAGAGATACAGGGGTTGGAGTGGGTGAGCAAACGCCAGACAGCCATCATGAAAACATATAAGAGCCTCCAAATTGATTGTGTAATCTGATCATGACTGGCTGTAAGGCAGACCAGCAGGGTGGGTCTTGAGACACTTTAGGAGTTCAGCCCCACAATCTCCACATGCAGAAAAGTGCCTGGAAAGCAAAGCAGCCATATAGTCATGGCTGGGGGAGACGAGAGGCCTGGCTTTTAGATGCCTCTTCACTCAGATATCCTGCAGTCTTCAGAGAGCAGAAAGAGGCAGAGATCCCCTTCTCACCTGTCTTGCCAGAGCCATCAGCTCTCTGATCTGTGAGAGGCAGCACTTACCTGCTGATAGGCAGGCATGCTGGATTGGAAGGCCTCACTGCCTGTATCCACTTCAGCTGGTTACGTCCCCTCTTGGAGCCCTGGACAGGAAGCGATCTCCCCATTGTGATTCATACACCTGCTCTTTACCTTCCCTGAAGGGACTGGGGACAGCTGTTTGCACCTTGCAAACATCTTACTGTCAGGCTGCCTGGTCTACTAAGGAAGAGAAGCACACTCATCAAAGCAGTATATGGAATTCTGGGAGGTCCAGCCATGCAGGAAGGTAGTGGTATGACCCTGAGACCCTCTGTCCACTGCCAGTGAATTTATACATGAGCAGTAAACCCTGAGGCCATACTTGACATCTTTTTGGAACCCCCACCAGATGGGGAGTCAGTGCTGGAAGGGCATGGATCAATGCTGACAGGAAGGTTCAGTCAGGAATGGGTATCAGACCACTCTGCCATCTGAATTTGCTTTCCCTCTATTTTTGTTTGGTTTAATTTTTCTCTCAGACCAAATTCATGCAATTGAAGCTATCTACAAAACAAGTGTCCTTCAAAGGGGACCTGGGTGAGGTAGCCCTCACCCTGCTTCAGCTGAGAGGGGGACTGAGGAGAGAGTGAATCCACAGAGAAAAAAGACAAGATGGAAGGCAAGGACCAAACAACAGAGAGTGAGAGAGACGGTACAGGGAAGGGAAGAGAAGGGAGAGGTGGGGAAGGAAAGGGACCACTGTGAGAAATAACAGCACAGGAGACATAGGCTGAGAAGCAGGAAGAATGTGACTGAGAAGGCAAGAGGTGAGGCCTAGGGCATTTCTGAGGAAAGTTCACCTTTTCTTCTTTGTTTTTGATATTTTCAGTCAGGGTCTCAGGGAGCTCAGGCTGACCTGGAACTCATTGGTAACCTTGAAAAAGGGAACCTCTGTTCTTCCTGTCTCTACCCTCCCAAGGGCTGGATTACAGTCTGGGTGGTGCTGGGGAGCAAACCAAGACCTTTGTATGTGCTGGGCAAGCACTCAACCTATTAAGATATACCCCTACCCCAAAGTGACTTTGCTTGCTCAAGGCTCATCTTCTCAATGCCAGGGCTGTCTCTGGGCCCACATTGGGACACTGTCTTTTTGCTGGTTGAGGTGTTGCCAGGCCTTATCTGGAAAGGCCTGCAGATCCAGGCTGGCTTTAGGCTTGGCTATCCTCTGAGAGGCTTTTGCACACACATAGGGAACCATGTGTCTGTACCAAAGCTTGATTACCTGCTTGGAGTCCAGGAAGCCAAATAGCTCACAGGGTTCCGGTTGCAGGCTGAGCATTCAAAGACTCAAGTCCCCTGTGAAACTGGACAGCCCTTCCTCGGAGCTAGGTACTGACCTGCTGTGTCTTTGTGGTAAGTTTCATGGCTAGACTGAGCTCCCCAAATTAAAAGCACAGGTTTGAGATTATCAGCCTCCGTTGGGTTCAGGTTTGCACTGCCCCTCCCCCCCCCCCCCCCAAGTAGCAGCAGCAGGGATGGGAAGGCAGTGTGGGCAGAAAGGGAAGGTCTGCAGAGGAGGTGCTGCAGTGCTGCTCTGACATCAGGACCAGCCTACAGACATTTGTCATCTCCCCCTGCCTGCACATTCTGATTCACATTCTTGTTTATGATGGAGGAGTCAGTGGCCGTGGAACAATTACTGTGTTGCAAACAAAGCATTATGTCCGAAGGAAAACAAAGCAAGCAGGAAAACAAGATGCAAGCCTTAGGCATTTGGCTAATGGGCTTCTTGCAGCAAACGTCTCAGGTGTAGAACTGTGAGCGCTCCAGCAGCCCGCTGGGAGAAGGCTGGATTTCAGACAGTTACAAACGGAGAAAAACCCCAGCCGGCCTCCCTTAGATAAGAGGAACGTATCTTGCCCCTGGAAGCCAGGAATATGTGCCTTGCAAGTAAATGGCAGTGCCTGCCTGGGCGTCAGGAAAAGCTTAATTTGGGGCTTTGAAAAAAAAAATGAAGGCAGGGTTATGCATTGTTTTAGTTGGGGTTTTACTGCAGTGAACAGACATCATGACCAATGCAAGTCTTATAAAGGACAGCATTTAATTGGGGCTGGCTTACAGGTTCAGAGTTTCAGTCCATTGTCATCCAGGCAGAAACATGGCAGCATTCAGGCAGGCATGGTGCAGGAAGAGCTGAGAGATCTACATCTTCATCTGAAGGCTGCTAGCAGAATACTGGCTTCCAGGCAGCTAGAATGGGAGTTTTATAACCCACACCCACTTATAAGCCACAGTGACACACATACTCCAACAGGGCCACACCTTCTAATAGTGCCACTTCCTGGGCCGAGCATATACAAACCATCACATGCATGCCCAGAACTCCAGCACTGAAGGATCTAAGAGAGGTGGACCACTTGCTAGCTAGCTAGTTTGGCAACAACTCCAGCTTCAGGTCTAGCAGAAGACCTGCCTCTAAAAATAAAGTGTTATCACTTGCTGTAGGCTCAGGGAACACTGGGAGGAGGGGGTGAGAAGTGTGTAAGAGAAGGTAAGCTGGAGGGCTGGAAAATGTCATTCTCTAGACTCCTACAATTACAGGAATCATTAACTCAGTGTTGGCAGTTACTGAGTCCACACAAGACTGGTCCACTCAACAGTCAGTCAAGGGAGAGGGAGGGCTCTTTACTTCTGAAATACTGGCTATTGGTAACTCCTGAGAGAGGGGGGTATCAGTCTCTTTAGTTGTACACTGCCTGCTGGGCTCCCCACCTTTTAATGTTGGTGGGCCATGATAGAAAAATAGATGGGCCATTTGTGGGGAGATGGGAAGGTAGACAAAGGTAGAGGGGAAGTGAATGGTAGTATGATCATCTAAACAAATTAATTAATAGAAAAAAGAAAACAATGAGTTGCAGCTTTCTGATCCAATGCAGATGCCCCTAGGCACAGCACAGGTATGTAATATGACATGAAGCCACTATTCTCTCTGTCTATTTTTTGCTGGGCTTAAAGCTCATCTCTTTAGCACAGGGGCTCTTCATGGGTGTATGTACACACACACACACACACACACACACACATTTGGAGTCTAAGCACCTTATTAGAGTTAGAGGACCTAATTTATAATTACCCTGAAATAGAATCAACTTCAGTTTGTATCCAGTAATAAGCACATTTCCCATCTCCCGAGTGATCAGCCTGGCAGCTTTCCTAAGGATTCCCTTCCCCACTCCCTGTCACCTTAGAAACACTGCCATTATCACCGTTATCTCAAACGTGAGGAAACTGGTACTTGGTAAGCTTTTTAAGTAACACACCTGAAATCCCTGATAATCAGAGGCAATGCTGGATTTTAAAAATAGGACTCTCTCATTCTCCTGGTACAGTGTCCATTCAGAAAAAGCAAGGAATGTCACAGAAATCTTAATAAAGGGCATAATAATAAGAACCAGCTCATGGCATGAACTGGATCCTGATTGCCTTGCCCACTGCTTGTCACATGGGTTGGTGATATCCCGTGGGGGTCTGTGCTGATCTGTGGTAGTTGGTATCAAGATACCACAAAGCATCTGGGTAGTGATGGAAGCCCCATTCTGCAAATCCAATTTTCCACTTGGTTTGGTTAGGAGAGGGGATGTCATCATCTGTGGCAGAAGTCAGTCCTGGAAGGTGTCTGCCTCTATTTACGTGATTCGTCAGAACGCCAGATGAGGATGAGGGACATTCATCTTTCAGTGACACCAGCCTCGGTGACTCAGCCTGGGATGGGGAAGTGGCCCCATCCTTGGACTGCAGTGCTCACCACAAACATGTGCCAGGCATTTACTTCCATGTGGGAAATTCAGCACAAACGGAGCTCCCTTTTTTTTTTTTTTTTTTTTTTTTTTGGTTTTTCGAGACAGGGTTTCTCTGTATAGCCCGGGCTGTCCTGGAACTCACTCTGTAGACCAGGCTGGCCTCGAACTCAGAAATCCGCCTGCCTCTGCCTCCCAAGTGCTGGGATTAAAGGCGTGCGCCACCAACGCCCGACTCTGGAGCTCCCTTTATTCACACCTAATTCACTGCCACTGACATTACCATGGTTTTGTTCATCATCTCACTAGCAGTGACATAACTGGAGACGGGGGGGGGGGGGTAATTGAAGGCAAGTGGGAAGATGCTTAGGTGCAGTGGCGAGGTGGCGATTTCATTCACCTTTTAAAGGGTGGGCGCTGGTGCGCTATATTGGGAGGCTCAGAGCTGCTGTGAAATACGGAAGATATTAAGAGCTCCCTGCAGCTTAACGATCTCCACACTTGGCTGCAGTGATGTTTCTATAATTTTCATCCCTCTGCTGCTTGAAATCACATTCCTGTACAAGAGAGCACCTTCCCGAGAGTCTGAAGGACCCAGGTGCAAGCTCCAGGCCTTTCCAGTGGCCCAAGCAACACAGAGTAAAAGAGCAGGCCTTTAGGCTCAGAAGCCTGACCATTTGGTAGCTGAGATCCTGGAATCTCTCCCTCCTTGTTGTCTAGATTGTTCAATGTACAAAGTGTTAGATGGTAGAAGATAAGGTGAGAATACGATTGCTAAGCTGATAGGATATGGGCATGTTTGTGAGGGAATTTCTAGGCTGAGTTGAGATGTGAAGACCCACCATAATTATGTGCAGCACCATTCCAGGGGCTAGGGAGTCCTGGAATGAATATAAAAGAGAAAGCAAGCTGAGGGGCAAGGCTTCACCTCTCTCTGCTTCCCGACTGTGGACAAGGACCAGCTGCCTTGTGTAGCTTACACCATGACTTCTCATGATGGATTCTCAAACCGTGAGCTAAAACCCCTTCCCCAAGTTACATTGGTCAGGTATTTCCTCTCACTGAGAGTAAAGACTTGGGATATTTCTCAGCCTACAGTTAGTGTCCAGTGACTGCTGTTTCCTGGGCCTCATCGCTATTTGTGACCTCACAAGTCACCCTGTCTCTCCACAGTGCACCAATCGACTTATAGCTAATGCAATGTCTCTATCTGTAGGATTTGAATTGAAAATATTTCTCACTAGTAGCAGTGAGCTCTCTGAAGCCTGAGCTTGGGTTCTAGCTCAGCATGGTCTCCTTGGAGTCTTCAGAAATACTGGGTGTGGAGAGGGAGGCACACAGACAAGAGTGGAAATGAGGGTGCAATCTTGCTGTCCAGTAACTTCCTGTCCAGAGGCTGAAAGAGCTGCAGTGAATAAGGTGCAGAATCCTCAAGGTGAAGAAACTGAGGCTCAGAGAGGCTATTAGTTTGCATTTTATTGCTGTGAAGAGACACCGTAACGAAGGCAACTCTTTTTTTAAAAATTTTTTTATTGGATATTTTATTTATTTACAATACAAATGTCATCCTCTTTCCCCATCCCCCCCTCCTCCTTTTTGCTTTTATTCCATTTTAATTGCATGCGAGTATTAAGGTCAGTTCTAGGTTGAGGGTCTAGCAATACAATAGATGCAAATAGTCAAGGAACAAGCAAGACAGTAAACCCAATTATGTAAACACTCCCATGATCACTGTTTCTAAAGGATGACCAAAGTATCTGAGCCTACTTCCCTGCCCTAGCCTAAAGTCATTTTCATGTCTGAAGCCTACTTCCTTGTTCTAGCCTAAAATTTAGATTCCTGCAAGGCAACTCTTATAAGGATAACATTTAATCAGGATTGGCTTACAAGTTCAGAGGTTCGGTCCACTATCATTGTGGCAAAAAGTATGCATATGATAACATGGAACCCTGAACATACCAAACTGATGAATGTATGAAAGGAAGAGAAGGCTGAAATTTGGGGCTTCTGATATGGCACAGCAAGTAAAGGTGCTTGATGCCAAGCCTGATGACCCAAACTTGACCCCTGATGACCCAAACTTGACCCCTGGCACCTACACAGAGAGAGAACCAACATCTGCAGCTGTGTCTGCCCTCTACATGTATGTCATGGCATATATGTGACCCCCTAACAAATGTACTTTTTCTAAAAGGCTGAAATTTTATTTATTTTTTAGTTGGGATTCAAATTCTGAAATTCTGTCTCCTGAATTCATCCTTCAGATTATAAATGTATAGCATAGATAGATAGATAGATAGATAGATGTGTGTATACATATGTATATATACACACATACACATGTCATACAAAATAGAGGAAAGCTACAAATGTCCCAGCTCACTTTCCTGAGATCTTAACACCTGCTCTTAGGCCTCATCCTGACCCCTTCATGTATGTCAGCTCACGGGGTCCCTGCAGGAATCCTATGAGGCAGCTTGCTCCGTTCTGAGCATGGCTTATAGACAAGGTCATCAATGAGCAAGTGCTAGGCAGAATTCTACCACAGACACCTCCAGGGCTCCTGTCCCCTTCCTTTTACCACATGATATCTGTACTCCCATTACAAAATATTACATTAACAATGCAACAGAGGCTTCTGCTGTCCCTAGCTAGCCATTCATTCCTTCTTTCAAGACAACAGGGGCTTTATCAGGGCATATAGCTGCCAGAACAAGGACATTTCCCAAGTCTCTTGCAGCTGGACACGACCATGTCACTAGTTTAGGTCAATGAAGCACCAGTGGAAACACCAAATGGATGCTTCCTTGAATCACCAAGCCTTCCCCTCACTTTTATTTTGCCCTCTCCTGTTTTCAAGGACACGTAGATGCTGTCTTGAGGACCACAAGGTGAGCTCACAGCTAACAGTGTGACAGATAGAGTGAGCATGGGTGACTGATACAGTGAGATTGCACCTGACTCGTACAGAGAGAAACAAGCTCTGCCATGGTTACCATCACTTGCAACTGAACATAACGGAACACAAGCACACATTTGTGTGTTCCCAGACATGCCTGTAAGCATCAGCAGCAGCAACAGCAGCAGCAGCAGCAGCTCAAGGTTGTGGGATTTGCAGTGGATTTTTGCCTTTCATCCTTCTTGGGGATCATGGACCACACTTTACAAGTGCAATGGATCAAAAGAAAAATCTCTCTACAGTCTGCCTGGTAGTCTCCATTCAGTGGTCATATCTCACCTGCCTGTCACTCTGGGAGGCCACTCACCCACCTCTGGGGTGCTTCCATGGAGATGTAAGCTTGTGTCTGTAACAATACAACCCCTTGTCCTTTGTTGGGAGGAGAGTTAAAGATCAGCTCCATGCCTCCATGCCGTGGGGGAAAACACCAAGCCAGTTAGTGTCTCTGGGGAGGAGATGGATGGATACACACGTATCTCATTCACTTATTCCCTAGGCATTGATGAAAAGCTACTTGCCCACCTGATGCTCTAGAGCGGTGCTTCTCAACCTGTGGGTTACGACCCCCTTGGGGGTCAAATGACTACTAAAAAACACGGATATTATATGACTCATAACAGTAGCAGAAGTAAAGTTATGAAGTAGCAACAAAAATAATTTTATGGCTGGGGTCACCACAATACGAGGAACTGTATTAAATGGCACAGCATTAGAAACACTGAGAACCACTGCTCTAGAGAGAGACACAGAGGTGAACCAGATTGTTTTTATGAAGTGTCTGTTCAAGTGGGAAGGATAATGTCTGACTGAAACTTACTTATATTTTCATACTGATGGGAACTTATGGTATGTGCTGGGATGGTCTGCTATGAGCAATTAACATATCACTTCAACTTACCTACTTATAAACTTACTGCTTGTGGTAGACATGTAAAGTCCTATCTTCTAGCTATTTTGAGTACTTCATTACTCTGTGTCCACAGTCCTACTCTTTGTGAGATGTCCAGACCTCATTACTCTTGTCACTTGTGATACATTCCATGTCCTCCCTGTCCTGGTTAGATTTTTGTTAAACGGATACAAACTAGAGTCACATTGGAAGAGGGAGCCCAGATTGGAAAAAATGCCTCCTTTAGACTGGTTTTTAGGCAAGCTTGTGGGGGATTTTCGTAATTAGTGATTGAGTGGGCAGGGCCTAGTCCACTGTGGGTGTTACTGTCCCTAGGTAGGTGGGCCTGGGTGGTACAAGAAAGCAGACTGAGCAAGCCATGGGAAGCAAGCTAGAATGCAGCCTTCCTCTATGGTCTCTGCTTTAGTTTTCTGCTTGAGTCCCTGTCCCTAGTGAAAGATGCCTATAAGCCAAACAACCCTTTCCCTCCCTCAATTACTTTTGGTCAGAGGGTTTTATCATAGCAACAGAGAAGTAAACTACTATACTCCCCAACTGCCTCCACCTCCGTAGCCTCTGGTAGCCCCCCCCCTTCACTTCCATACCTGGCTCAGATCCTCCTTTGAGTGAGATCAGCCTGTGTCTGAAGGTGCTATTGGCAGCCTGAGCCAGTTGGATACGAGTCCATCCAGCACTGTCGGTTCCACTTCAGGGAAGATCACAATGTCTACTTCCTTCATTTATTCCCTTGAGAGACATCTTCTGACTGCCTAGACAGGCTAGGCTATGAGTTGGGAATTTAAAGACAAGCCAAGCAGCTTGTTCTCAACATTCAACTGGTCTCATGGGAGTGCCAGTACTTCGAACAGTTACGGCCTAGGAGGGAAGGAGTTATTGTCCTACATAGGCATCTTCAGAATATCAAAAGGGCTCCCAATCTGCCTGGGAGTCCTCAAGAATTGTAGGGTTCAGTTCTGAAGAATGAATGAAAATTGCCAGCTCATACTACTGAAAATTATTCTTTCTGAAAAGACATGAGTGTCTATAATATTTACAGGACCTTTTATCATCCATACTATCAGGGGACTCAGCTATTGCAGTCTAGGATGGATTCAGATGTGTGTGGCATTTGAATTGAGTTGGCCATCATATTAATGAGAAGTGTCATTTGGCTGTCACAGAGATGTCTACTCCACTTTTTGTCCCCAGTCTTGGTTTCACAGACTTGTGTCTGAGCCCTTGGGCATTGGTGAAGTGGTTTCATGGGGGGCTGTGTGAATCCTTGGGGCATGAACAGCCTGCTTCAAGATTAAACAGGGTATAAGTTGGGACAATACCCTCCATGCCCTAGTGTGGCTCTTCTGGGTGCTCTAGGATTCCACAGAAGACTGTACTTAGGAGAGTGGGAGAGGGAGAAATATGGCCTCTAGATGGATCTGGAATGACAGTGGCAACCAGGAATATGCCAGAGCAAAATACACAAAGGGTAACAAGCATAAGGGCTGATGTGAGCTAGCCTGAGGATCCCAAGAAATACTGGAGAAGCCAACGGCCGAGTTTCCCATCTGTCAACTATGGTCCCTAGGGTGTCAACTGTCCTATACCTCCAATAGGTTCTTAAGAGTTAGAGATGATCTAGGACAGGAAATGGAAGGTGTGAGGGTACCTAGACTCAAAACCTAGCTGTCACTCAGTGTGTTGATTTATGTGGGGGGCTGGGGCACTTGGATGGGGCACAGAGACAAGAGGCACTCAGAGAAAGTACCTATAAACTTGTATTCATCATCACTCAAAGTAAACTGAGAAAGTGTCATTCAGGCCCTGGTTCCCCACCCAACAGCGGCATGATTGGTTGCAATCACAACTCTGGTAGATCCTGAGAAGGGAAGTGAAGCAGGAATGGCCGGGAGTGGAAGAGGCCCCAGGCAGCAGTGAACTCAGCAAAACAGACTCTCAAGCAGCTTCAATGATGGATATGCCTCATTTGTATTAGGAAAAATTTCAGTTGCTGTTGGACATGACCTTATAAGGAGAGAGGTAGTTTAACCTGGTTACCCAGCTAGACCCTACTCCTACCGATCTCAGGATGAGCTTTCTGGGGTTTGGACATGCCTCAACCTCTCTCTTGCTCTGGGCAGGCTTCCCTTGGTACCAAGGTTCCCTGGCCCCAAAAAGGAGGAGAGAGCCTCTTCCTATAAACAAACCTTGTTAATCTATTAGACAATAATATGCAAAAGAATTAAAAAGAACATGGTAGAACTATGAACTGACAGAAAATTCTGCTAGGGTACATTTGGGAGTGGGAATATCTATCATCTATCTATCTATCTATCTATCTATCTATCTATCTATCTACCTATAGTGTTTTTAGTAGAGGCAGAAGTAGGAAGGTCATGGCAAGTTAAAGTCCAGTCTGGTTTATGTAGAAACTTCTAGACTGGCCAGAACTATATTTTGAGCATGTCAAAAAAAAAAAAAAAAACTGAGTAAATAGGACTAGCAAGATGGCTGAGTGGGTAAAGGCGCTGTTCAAACCTGGAGACCTGAGTTCAATCCCCAGCACCCACGTAATGGTAGGTGGGAGAACAGAATGGGCTCTGTGAAACTGTGCTCTCCTTTCCACACACACGTGCCACAGCATATGAGCCCCATACATTATGATTGTGTGTGTGTGTATAAAATGATAAACTAAAATTTAAAGCCAAGTAAATAAAAAAATAAGTTTTTAATAAAAATGTATTGGTTCATTTTAATTCTACGTGTTTTGCTTGCATGTATGTGTGTGTATCCTGTGGATACTTGGTGCCCTCAGAGGTTAGAAGAGGGCATCAGATCCCCTGGAACTGGAGTTACAGATGCTTATGAAATACCATGTGGGTGCTAGGTAACAAACCAGTTCCTCTGCAAGAACAGTGGAATGCTCTTAACTGCTGGGCCACCTCTCTAACACCTGAAAGGTTTAATTTTAAACATATGAAATATACTAGCAAGTGATATCTGGCAGCTTCCACTTTTCCCAACCCACGAGGAGCAAAATTCCTGTGCCAGAAATTACAGGAGCCTCCAGGTCAAGTGTCTTGACAGGCTCTGCTCCCTGGAGTCGAGGATTCTCAGCCTGACTCTATCTCATTGCTGCCACTGCTCTGACATTAGCATGCACAGAGCTAACTGCAGCACCAGGCCTAAAGACTGCAGCGATAGCTTCTGGTTTTCATTTTTATTTCTTGAATACAGACAGGAAGGTTGCATACGTGCCATTAACACTGAACCTGGCATAAAGTGTCTCACACAAAGCCTGGGAGGTTTCTGTGAGCAGCCTAGAAAACACCAGTGAGAAGCAGATTTTTGTGCCTCTGATTTATCAACACATTTCTGATGAATTCCTGATGAAGTGGTCTTCATCACCCTCCTCAGCATTTTTCCTGGTTTGAAACACTGGTTACCTTCTTAATTTTTCACACTTACTCATCTCTAGGCACCAGACTGTCACTGTCCTGTAGAGTGTTCCTTGAGTGTATCTCTCCTGCTGACCCCTTAATGCTCTCAAGGGAGGCCTGAGTAGGATCTGTGATTTAAGATTATAGCTTCCCCTCAACTTCCCCAGCCAAAACCCTGGTTTTAGTTCTTAATACAGACTAGCATTTTGATTTTCAAAGTGATCTCATATGCACTAAGTGCTATCAGTCACTGACTGATGACACCAGGTACTGAAGGAACTCTCAAGGCAGTGAAGCAGGTCCCTGTGTGCTTTCGTGGCAGGACAAAGTCAGGTTAGAAATATCTAGCAGCTGGAACACAATGACTCAGCTACCAGAGCTGATCGAGCACATGACCTGTTTCTGGCTGACTCTGCAATCTATCCCCTGTGCTATGATGCTCTCTGCTTGACCTTCATCCACAGTCCCTCCTATATGAGTTCAGGTGCTATAACTCCAAATCTGGTGCTTCTTGTCAGCTCCACATGCCTCTGCTCAAAGCTATGCAACGGGAATGGATGTGCACACTGGCAAGAAGATGCCTTTTGAAATTGGTCACATCGCAGCAAATTGTACCCTCTGAATCTCAGGGATTTCCTTCCCTTCAAAATGAGGCCAGTTAAAATCATGATATCGTTTATTTGCTGGGAGGACCCAGAGCTAGGGCATAGCTCCCTCAGGAAGCACTCAGCCCCGCCCCCATCACTGTCAACCTCTTTCCACACTGGACCTGCACTTCCTGAGCCTGTGCTGTGTGGGCTCCTCTAGTCTCTAGCTGAACAGCTCAATTCCAGACAGGCTACTCAGCTTTTTTAGTCCCTGTGAATGAGACAGACCCATGCTCTTTGAAAACGGAAACAAAACAAGACCTAAGACTACTACAACACAAAAATGCCCCTGGTTCTCATTTTGCATAAATTCCCACAGTAGTTTACCTCTCTCTCCCTATGTCTGAACGCCCATGCTGCTATGTGTAATTCTGCCTAGACAGCTTGTGTTCTGAAGTCATTTCTGACCATTTAAGCAGTTGCTTAGTATGGTATACGGTATTTTCAGCTGGTGGGTTGTATTGTTAACTCCTGCTGCATAACCAATTGCTCCAAAGCTCAGTTACTTAATTGTGCAAACATCTGAGCAGACTCAGACTGTGCATATACTATCTGTATCAGGCCTGTAAGTTGGCTGGGGTTCAGTTGCGCTGGGACAGCCCCATCTGGGCATGTGCTCAGTTTAGAGCTGCTTGACAATAGTGTGGCAAGCTTGAGTCTTGCCTGGGTAGCTCATCTTTCCTGGGACCAAGGAAGCACAGGGATATGCCTTTCTTACAGAAATACGGTAGGGCTGCAGAAGCAGTTTAGGCTTCTGATAGTTTGTGTCATGTCTGCCTAACATCATTTGTATCATGTGACATTTCCTGGGACGATATGACCAGACACACTTTCACTACAGATAGAGGGTGGTACTAAAGACAGAGAAAAATAACCAAGCCCCACCAATGAACCAGTGGGGTCATTGCTTACTTACTGGAGCATGGAAGGCCTGATCAGGGCAGCTGCACCAGCAACCTACTCCAGCACTGACGATGGCGCCTGAGGGCTGCATCAGTAGAACCACCACCTAAACACTCTAGCACTGCCATGGCCACACGCAGCTGTGGGAGGGAGGCAGGTGGAAGGGGGAGGCTGAAGCCTCAGGTGAGGGTCTGACAACTCCTGCCCCACCTTTTCAAAAGGATGTTAGTTACCTACTGGCCACACTTCCATAACAACAGGCCAAAGGGCATCACCTGTCAAGTCCAAGACGAAGGGATGCAGAAGCCGACTTTGCTTATAAGGGACACATGTTAGTGGACTGAGATGAGGTACTGAGACCAAGCGGCGAGCTGGGTACCTGTGGGGCTCCAGCTACTTCAAAGGGTGAGATGAAGGCTCGCGTGCTGAGGAGTTTTAGCAACATAGTAAAACTCCGTCTCAAATACTGAGACCTTCCACCCCAGGGATAATCATGTTTTAAGAATTTTATTATTGGGATTAATTTAGAACCCAGTCTACTACTGGGTTCTATTCCAAAATTTCATTATTCTCGGCAAATCTGGAGCTCTTTGGAGACACACCTTGGATAACTTGACTGATCGCTTTCTCAGGATATTTCCCAAGTCAACCATCCACACCAAACGGCATATGCATTTCAAACAGTGACACATCCTGACTAACTGCTCCAAGGAGATGGCAGAGCTGTGATAACTATGCAAGACCATGCTGGATTGATTCCTCACACTTCTCCCAACGTTAGCTTTTATGACTTAAAATCATCTTTGCTCATCCAGACAGGTTAAACATGCTTTGATGTTTATTAAATGTCTTGAATGTCTAGTGACATTTTTGAGACAGTCTCTTGTAGTCCTGCCCAAGACTTCCTTTTTGTACTTCATAATGATTCTTTTCTTCATTCTTACCTTCTGACTCACCCTTGTTTTCCCTAATAAAATCCAACTTTCACAAAGGTAGGCTGTATCCAGTTTCCCGCTGCCCCCCTCCCCCCCCCTCCACGCTCCTCTGGAGTTCTACATGGCACAGCCTCACCTCTGCTACAAGGTGGCTAGGTCAGCAAGAAGGAAAGCATTGAGGGGTCATGCCCTTCACTGGATTAGGGAGAGCCAGGGCTAGGAGGTGGATGGGGCAGGTTGGAATCCAGGCCAGTCTTCTGTGAAGGGTAACAAATCCTGCTATTGATGATGCTGACGCAGAAGTAAAAGGCTGGCCTCAAAAGCTCTGCTATCCCTGATGCCACAAGGAAGTCCTCTATAGCCATGGGACAGCTAAATAGGTTCTATTTAAGGAACTTTAATTTAAATGCACACACAGTCAGAAACCAGTTCCCCTGCTGGCAGGTTCTGGAAAGAAAATGGCAAATTCTCAACCTTTCTTGTGTGGCTGGGAATGCTTTAGCTCAGGGGGGAACATCAGGAGCTCTTTGCCTCCTGTCACCTTCCTGGTGCAGTCTGATAGGAGACAGAGTTGGAGAGACAAGAGTGGCCATGCTGGAGCCTGACAGTGGGGAACCATCAACGGTCACTGTGTTCACAGCACTTTCCTGATGCTCTACACTGCACTACACACACACACACACACACACACACACACACACACACACACACACACGGTTCATCTTGCACGGACAGACTCTTCCTATATCTAGTTCAGAGAAAACTGCGGCAGGAAGGAGCCACAAGTGGAGAAACGTATGGCCAGGAGGAGACTAAGTGTTGGTCTAGCTGTGGAGAAGGTGCTTTTAATTACTTCACTGGTCTCAAAATGTCGTGCTTCCGTGACTGGATCCTAAGGAATATCGAAGCTGCAAGATGCTGAGCGCTAGCGATCACATGACACCGTGACAAGAGACGAGAGGGACAGATCTCTTTACTCAGCACTTCGTAGGAAGGGTCTAAACTCTGGGTTTTAAAGAAATGACTTAGAAGCTGGCTGTAATCACACACTTGCAATTTCAGAACAAAACCCACATGTAAAATCTTTTTTTTTCTTCCTTTTTTTCATTAATCTTTTTACTCACATTACATCTTGATCACAGCCACCTCCCTCTTCTCCTTCCAGTCCTGCCCTTACAAAACCCTTCTCCCTTCTGCTCAGAAAAGGCATAGCCCCTGCCCCCCTTGGGCACTACCCCACCTTGGGACATCCAGTCCCAGCAGGATTAAGCACATCCCCTCCCACTGAAGCCCAACCAGGGAGTCCAGGTAGGGAAGGGGATCCAATGGCAGGCAACAGAGTCAGAGGCAGCCCCCGCTCCAGTTGTTAGGGGACCAACATGAAGAACAAGCTGCACGTCTGCTACAAACCCACATAGAAAATCTTAGCCAGTCATGGGTGCCACACAGCAGTATTCCCAACACTCAGGAGGATGAGGCAGGATGCCACAAGTTCAAGGCCAGCATGGTCAATAAAATGAGTTCTAGACCAGCCATGGCTACCAAGTGAGATCCTGTCTGGAAAAAAAAAAAAGCAGAAGCGACCACCCAGGATATGTAGAGCACAGGTGGCCATCCAGTGCTCAGAAACACGGGGCTGCAGCAGGGACAGCCCACTCCCACTCCCCAGGACCAGAGTTGTTTTGTGACTATAATCCTCTACAGGTTTACAGCAAGAACTGACATCTCCCAGGCCACCCAGAGGACGAAGAAATCTCAGCTACGAAGCCCCACTTTATAACACTGTCTGCCAGGAGTTCTTGTCTGGTGTACAAATCTTCAAAGAAAGCACACACCAGAAGAGCTGGAGGCTGTGCTTCCTGCCATCATTCTTGGGTCAGCAAGGCTGACAGCCAAAGCTGGGGTCCTACCAGACCAGAGTCACACGTCTCAGACCCAATCCACTCTAGAGCAGAGCTCCACCAGCAGGTAGATCAGGTCTAGCTAGGGAAGGCTCAGGCAAGGCTTTGCTTTTATTACCTACACTGTACACAGGCTGGATCTAATCTGCAAACACACAAAACAAAAACTGGTAATCATGCATAGATACGCTTAGTGGGGCATGCAGTGGCTCACATCTGTAATCCTGCACTCCAGAGTCTGAGGCAGGACAATTGCTCTGAGTTTCTTATTAGCCTGGGCTACACAGTGAGTTCCAGTCTTTAACCAGGGTTACAGACTGAAACTTTATCTCATTGTCAGAGATGCCTGTGCTTCAATCCTCTTCAACCCCACTTCTCTCTGAGAACCAAGCTTGTTTGTCAAATAACTTAATCTTTCTGTGTTAATTTCTTACACCCCTAAATAGTCTGTCTCTGTCTCTCTCTTACCATTTCAAATGTGACCCATGACTATTTTTCTTGTGATAGAAGAGAACTGAATTTACTTATTCTATCCTGTCCTTGCTAGTTTCCACTACTATTCTTATTCCCATAACTGATTGCTTTATGATATTTGGGTGGGTGTGTGTCAAACTGAGGGCCTTGCACTTGCTCTGCCTGAACTGTTGCCTAAAATATTTTATATACCAAGAATGGTGTCTTATAATCCTAGCACTTGAGATGCTGAGGCAGAAGGATTACTGCAAGTCTAGCTTCGACTACAGAATGAGAGCCCGTCTCAAAATAAACCACCACAAAAGGTCTGGAGAGATGGCTCAGTGTTTAAGAGCACCAAGTGCTCTTTTGGAGGTCCTGAGTTCAATACCCAGCAACCACCTGTAATGGGAACCGATACGCTCTTCTGGCGTGTTTGGAAGACAGTAACAGTGTACATATATAAATCTTGAGAGAGATAGAGATAGAGATAGAGATAGAGATAGAGATAGAAGAGAGAGAGAGAGAGAGAGAGAGAGAGAGAGAGAGAGAGAGAGAGAAAGCAATAAAGAGGTTAGATTAAATGAGAGGTCTGATTTGAGGCCAGGCTAGACTACCTAGCAAGTCCCTGCTTCAATCAATAAAATGCAAAGAAAAGCAAATACACACAAAATTAAATCATTTCTTTTGTTTCTAAGCATTTGGTTGTCTCAAGGTCTCACTTCAGAGGAAGCAGTTTGGACTTCCTACTTTCTTCCAGAATGTTCTCACTCTTTCGATTTTACTAAGCTAAATGGACTTTCAGGCGGTGAGAACGGACCAGCCCTGCTTGCAGTTCCCAGGCTAGGTGGCTACTGCGATCCTCCTGGCTCAGCATATTGCAGATGCCATCAAAATCTAACAGAATGGCAGGACACACAGCAGCATTTTAAATTGCCTCAGCCGTACCTTTATCTATTTAAGGAAAAGGCAGGATCATTAAGCCACAGCCTATAGAACTGCAGAGAAGCCCAAAAAGCAAAGGATTGTGGGAAGAATCCTATTAGGGATCCCAGCAGGGCTACATGGAGATGCATGCTAATGAGGACCTCAGTGCCCATGTTGAACTCACTCCCCAGCCCACAGGAGCCCTTTGTTCTTTTGAAAACCTTAACATAGATGGGAAAGATAACCACTTCAAACAATTCCTACTACCTGCTCAGAACTTAAAGTATTTCTAATTATTAGAATTGTCTACATAGTACATTGAGATTTTGCTGGCTCATTCACAATTTCAGCATTTTCTTTGGCTACTAACTCGTAAGTGAACAAGCTCCTCTTGTTGTTTGTAGACAAGACCTTGCTATAGAGCACAGGGCAGCTTCAGATTCCCCATCAGTCCTCTTCAGCCTCCTGAGTGCCGCTATAGAGCACAGGGCAGCTTCAGATTCCCCATCAGTCCTCTTCAGCCTCCTGAGTGCTGCTATAGAGCACAGGGCAGCTTCAGATTCCCCATCAGTCCTTTTCAGCCTCCTGAGTGCTGCTATAGAGCACAGGGCAGCTTTAGATTCCCCATCAGTCCTCTTCAGCCTCCTGAGTGCTTAGATTAGAGGCACTGGGCACCATGTTCAGCTTCTTATATATTTTAATTAGAAATAATCAAATCTTTTAAGGGAAGCTTTGTATCTGGGCAACTAGTTTAATATGACAACATCCCCTGTTACCAGTTCTAAAATCTACATCACCTACATTTTGGAAGAACCAGCCAGTTCCATATTACATGTGCATATGCAGACTACAGGACACTCCAGCTTAATGTACAAGCTTGGGCCCTTGTGATGTGCATGTTTTTTGTTTATAGGAAATCTTGTGCTTACTAATTAAAACAATAAGCACAGATGGTAAGCAAAATAGCAGTTATAAAAGTAGCTTTATTTTTCAAACCCCACATCTAGTAAGAGCAGCAGTCTCTTTGTTACAAGTCTCAGAACACAGCTCAGGGCTCCTAGCAGCATCTGCATTCAGCCAGTTAAGGCAAGCTATTCTGTTTGAAGTCTATGAAAAATGGCCTCATCAAAACCTGACACACTATAATTTCTTATAGGTCAGTAGCAATGTGGAATCTGAACCTACACCAACCAATGTGTGGCTTACAACATGAAACCTCAGGGTTATTGTGCCCTTTGAATGGGCAAGTGTAACATGTGTGTGTGCGTGTGTGTTAGTTATTCACTGAGCCATGTAGATCTTCCAGAGCTGGTAGATTTTATTATCCAGTATTAAAACCATCTGAGTATTACCACTAATCTCAAAATGGACAATCCCCCACCTTTCCGAGGCTCTTATCCTATTGGAAAAAGAAAATAAGATTGGTAAGATAACACAAGACAGCTGATAGAGCCATGGGACAACTAAAGGCTGGGCCTGGAATGTGAGTGACACCTCAGCCTTCAACTGGTCACCAGGAAAACCTGAGTGCTAACAGTGTCTTTTGGACATTGCACTCTGGCACTCACTGAAGCTGTGGTTTACTGTACAAGATGAAAACTGGGAAGCCTGTAGCTCACAGGAGTGAGCTTGTTTTCCAGGATTCTAACTTCAGCTTCTTGAGTCTTACTATTCTTTAGTAGAGACCTTTCCTCCTGCATTACTTGCATGGTTTGTGAGCCATTCTCTCAAGTAAAAATGATGATGTATTAGAAAAAGATGGATGGATTCACAACCTATGGCACAGGTGCACTCCCTGGAGATGAATACTGTATTGTAGCATGTCGCAAAGGCACTGTGTTAATATCATGCATAATGCATGTGTGTTGTTTTTTGAGACAAGGTCTCAAATAAGCATTGCTAGCTGGCCTGGAACTCTGCAGCAGGCTGGACTTGAACTCACCAAGATCCTCGCAAGTCCTAGACTTATAGGCATGTGCCACCATGCCCAGCTCAGTATACTAAGATCACGTAGTAATTGTCATCTGATCTCTACATGTGTGCTGTGGCATGTGACTTCCCTACTGTTGCTCTGTACCATCAAAGCAGCTTCGAACAGCACAAAAGGCAGATTCTCCTGTCAGCAAGCGCTTCGTTCTCCTGCATGGTTTGTGGGTGTCATCAGGAGTGTGTTTACTGAGAAACAAGTTATCTTCCCAGCCTCCACATTCTAGCTGATGGGTGTGTGCGAGTTCACTTCTACAACCAACACTAGGCAAAACTCGAACTTCAAGAGCTACTTTTTTGGAATTCTGCTCTCATAAACGCTCTCAGCTTCGGTGATCACTTGAATGGCCTGGGCCCATTAACAGACCATCACGGGGCCTCCAGTCCGCCAGGATACTGGTTGCCAAGACAGAGCTTGTTAGGTGGAGCAGGCCCTTTTAAACTGCCTATGCTCCTATAGGTAGCCCAATTAAACTCACTGTTTCACCAATCTTCACATGGTGGATTTTCTTTTTGGTCTGCTGCTAGAGTGACTAAATGTTTCTCTTCTGCCCCAGGAAAAGTTCATAGAACAGCTTCTCAGCTTATTTTGAAAAATTTTTAAAATGGATCAATTTTATACCATTCAACAGAAAGTGAGGCTAATAAAGAATACCACGTGATTCAAACACTTGAACAAGTAACTGTTTTAATTGTTTTATTTTTTAAAAATATTATGTCATAGGTAGCCTTTTAAAGATTTGGGCTAGGGGTAGGACGGTTGGCCCAACAGTTCAGAAGTGTTCCAAAGGAACCAGGTTTCATTCCTAGCACAAACACGGTAGACCACAACCCCTCGTATCTCCATGTTCAGGGAATCTGATGCTCTTTCTGATCCCTGAGGTCCCAGGCATGCAAGAGGTACACAAGACATACATTTAGGAAAAACATCCATACGCATATAGTGGATAAATAAAAATCCTAAATGAATAAATAAATAGGTTGGGCTCATTCCAAATTAACCTTGTGGTTACCATTCCTATGGCAGGATTCCCATGTTGCAGGTTTTACTGAATTGCATATTCCATGGAGAGAATACACTGTAACTTAGTTGCCTTCTTTCCTTCTTTCCTGTTATCTTCAAATAATCACATGAATTCAGTGACAGAACATTTTTTATTTATTATTCAGCTACAAGGAATATGAATTGCTTCCTATCAGCCAAGAAGCTCAGACAATATATGAAAAATGTATTAGGAAGGTCAAATGAATTGTAAAGATATTTTGAAACCACTTATTTATCATTCTACTTGGAGAGTTTCACTTTAAGCAAGGAGACACTCAAAATCATGACGAGGTTAAAAACCAGACGAATAAATATCCTCCTGCCTCAATGTCTGAGGCATCAGTAGACTGCAGAGCAAGGCGGGCAGAGTCCCCCAAATGGCAACACTGCTGACCTACAATAAATTCCCTGAGCTCTGGAGACCCGAGAGACTCCAAAAATTCCTTAAAATTCTGAAGTTATTCATTGGCTGAGCCACTTTGTAGCTCATGGTACAATTTTAACAGC
The DNA here is from genome assembly GCF_004785775.1 of Grammomys surdaster. Taxonomy (NCBI): domain Eukaryota; kingdom Metazoa; phylum Chordata; class Mammalia; order Rodentia; family Muridae; genus Grammomys; species Grammomys surdaster. The sequence continues at coordinate 1,235,397 of NW_021620473.1, read as the reverse complement.
CTCAGCTTTTAATACTTCTGTTGACACATTTGTTAGGTTTGTTGAGATGGTTTTGCTACCTGTGGTAACTTTTCTCGTTGTTCTGACCAAAACAAGGGAAGAATTATGTTTGCTGTTGTTGTTTTCTCTCTTGACACATTGGCTGGCTTCGAAATTCATAGAGATCTGCCTACTGCAATTGAAGGCATGTACCACCAAGCTTGGCCTGAGAATTGTTTTTTTTGGTTCATGGTTTCAAAGGTTCCACAAACAATCTTTAGGCCCCATGCAGGGAGCCTCTGCAATGACCCACCCCCAAGGAAGAGGCCCTGGACAAGATCTCTGGACAGTCCTAGCTTCAGAGACTTAACTCCAGATCCAGCCCCACTTGAGGTTCCTACAATTTTGCAAAATAGCACTACCAGTTGTACCAAAGATCAACACCAGCCTTGGGGATGTGTCAAGCTGTACCATTACATGGCTCAGGCTGGCCTTAGACTTGCAATCTTCCTGCCTCGGTTTTGATCGCTAGGATCACAGGTGTGTTACTATGTTTGACTCTTGTCTACCTGGGTGTCTGTTCTCATGGAACTTTCTGAAATAAGATAAACAGCTACAAAGTTGCAGTTTCCTAAATTCCATTAAGCAGAGAAGTAAATGTTTAGCTATGGTTAAAGTAGACACATTTAAATATTACCTTCTAGTCAACCCTCCGTCTGGACAGATGGACCTCCAGTTGCTTCATTCGCCCGATGTTTTCGATTTTAAAAAGCAAAGTCCTTGTAACCTCTGTCCTGCTGTGCATGCCTTCTCTGCCGTGACCAGTCATGAGTCCTAAGAGGGAGCTGTTCTCTCATGGCTGCCACTAAAAATACATTTATTCCTTTCCTAAGTAGCTTTTCTACACAGATTATAAACCTTACCTCAATTTACTTCACCCAGATTCTACCTCAGTCTCAACCGAGAAAACATGGTCCCTGAAAGCTATCATCGATTTAACCTGTTATTCTCATAAACCTCGAAGCCCACAACAAACTCCACAGCAGGCAGGGAGCTGGGAGCCTTCTGTAGATGGGGGCTGGGAAGCACCATTAGCTCTGTGAGCAATAACCAAACTCAGACATGAGGAAGCAAGAACAACTGTAGGAAATTCAAATGAAGAATTTAGCAGTCCAAAGCCTGGGAATCAAAACAGGCTGCACTGAGTATGCACTGGGCAATCCTTGACCATGCTTCTCACCACAAACTGGTCTCCTTACAAGAAGACAACAAGTACAGATGAAATCTGTGAGCTAGTTTCAGTCTTTTCAAATGACTTAGGCTGGGCTCCATGATGGTGCTGGATGACTGACATGTCTTGCTATTTCTCTGGCTAAAAGCTCTTAGCAGTTCTGTTACACTTCATCCAGCAGAAAGAGGGGCTGCAGAGCCCTGAGACTGAGCTTATCCACATAACTGCACTTGAGACTGGTTCTTCCACCCTAAGGGACAGGTACAGTGGGGCACACAGGTTAATTCTGAGAAAGTGATAAGAAAAACAAACAGGCTATTTGGAAGGTGAATGCAAAACCTCTTAAATCAGAAGTTTAATGTCACCCTTGGCTACAGGACAAGTTGAAAGTAGGCTTGGTCTACATGACTCAAAAACAAACAAACAAACCCCCAAACCACCACCACAAAAAAAACCACCACCCATCCCAAAGCCAGGGTCCTAAACTGACCTCAAAGCTCCAAGAAGCCAGCTATTTGGAAACTGAAGAAACGTGGCTAGCCAATCCCAAACACCCAGTGGATGCAAAAAGAGACAAGAAACTCAACAGTTTTAAAACAAGCTTGTCCAAGGGAAATAGTAACTCCTCAATTCTGCCCCTAATAAAACCACTCTCCCCTTTCCTATCTTTTGCCATGAAAACTCCAGACTGAAACCAATATGTCTCACTATGTAACAGGTTGACCTCAAATCACTGAGATCCACCTGCCTCTGCTTCCTGAGTGCTGGGATTAAAGGTGTGAACCACCATGCTTAGCAAGAGGGATAATTTTTGAGAAATAGAAAATCTGGTGGGTTACCTCCCTCCCACTGAAGGTACAGCTCTTTCCTGTTATAATCTCCATTCTCCTCTTGTGTTTAGTAGGAGCCAATACTGTCACCTCCATCTACTTACTGAGGTACTGACCTGAACACCTGAACTGTATTAAGATAAACCAGCATCTCCATGAAGGGGCTAGGAAACAGACTAAGCCCACATTGTACTTCAGAGCTAGCCTGATCTCCTACTGATGTCTAGTTTGGACAAAAATCATGCCTGGCTGGCCTGCTGAAGCCACAATTTTCTTGAAATCAACTCCTTCCTTGACTTGTTAAATGCTAAAACTTCACAAAAACACTCAATATGATGAAGAAGCTTTCAATATTTCAACAGTTACATGTTTTATTGGATATTTTTAATTCTTTCAACCTGAATAACATGATTTTATCGAATTAGCAGATGGATACATGACCTTGGAGCAAACCTGGTTTGAAAAGGCAGCATTTTAGAGAGGCATACATCTACCCCATCCTGGAGAGCAGTCTGTTCCACCTGGCTACATCCTGAAGTTAGTCTTCCCCACAATGCTAGGCTATGGGCTGGAGAATACTGAGGAGGTACAGCTGAGAGCTGCAGGTGGGTGGAGAGGACGGCAGCTCAGCCTCTGCAAACAGGATGTGTAAGAGCTGCTGCTGTGTCCTGTCCACTGGCTCTCTAGTCTAGAGATATCTGATACTGCAGCAAAGAGTGTAACTAAAAATTGTTCCTCTAGAAAGGAAATCTACAGTAAAACACTGCTTTGTGTTGCTCATTATTAAAAACAAAATTTATAGTAAGAAACACACACACACACACACACACACACACACACACACACACACACACA
>NW_021620473.1:1214664-1232492 GCF_004785775.1 Grammomys surdaster | reverse complement strand
ACACACACACACACACACACACACACACACACACACACACACACACACCAGGACTATTACTGTTCCAAAAGTAAGCCAATTCAAATGACTCTCAGTCTAGCAGGAGAGGAAATCTCTTCAGCTAATCTGGCCAAGCAGGCTTCTGTGACTAGGGTCTCTAGGAGCAGAAGCAGTAGGAGGGAGGAGGGCAGGATCCTCCACTGAGCTCTCTGCTTTATCTAGGCTTACTACCCAGAAGCTGCAGGGCCAGGACCAGTCGTGCTACAGCCCCATGGAGCCCGCCCCTCCCAATGACTGCCCTATCCCACATTAAAGACAGACAGTTGGGTGTGCTTCAGACTTTGTGGCAGCTGGAGACCATGACTGTCACTGGAGACTGTAAGTCTGGGTTGAATTGTTCAAAGTCAGGGTCACAATGAGGGAACGAGGATCCTTCTTATTCTTGTGAACTGTGATCTTTCCTTTCAAGGCTTCACCTACAAAGAAAGGCACAGCATTTGATGAAAACAGGCTAGTGGAACACAACACCCAGTGGTTCTCTTTTTCTGTGATAACAGAGGCACAAGCCATGGCTGCTGACCTTCAGTGTCCTGTCACTGTAGAAGAACCTACAGAGGTACAACCACGAATACACAACAGTTCTGCCCACCAACACCTACGGCAGGGCAAAGCCAGACTTTCCTGAAGACTCAAAGGGATGTCTCCATGCCTTTCTAGTGTGAAATTTCTTTGCAGAGTTATCAAAGCAACAAAGTAAGGCTGACAATGACAGCCTCAGCATCCCTGCTTTAATAAGATCACACCACAGCCCCAGGCACGGCTTCACAACATGGATTGACACAGGATGGAAGGAAGAATTACAAGTGTGCGCGTGCGTGCGTGCGTGTAAAACTGTCTGAATACTGAATATACACCTCATTAGAAACCAGAAGCCTTGTACTACTCTACTCCTCCACTCCAATACAAGATTAAAACAAACAGAGCACTTCTTGGGATATGATGATTTCATTACTCATATACTGCATGTGTCTTTGCAGTTATGCAAGACTCATAGAACAATGGAAGAAACAGTGTGGCCAGGGCTCAAACCATTTGGCAAAACTTAAAAGAGACTTCTATGTTGATGTGTAAGTTAATGTATGGCTGTGGCTCTGATACCTAATATATTCCTCTATCCTATGATTGTTATTATTTGAGACAGGTTCTCACTCTGTAGCCCAGGGCTGACTTGGAACTCACTATGCAGCCAAGGCTGGCCTTGCAGGTGTGAGCCAATACACTCAGCCTTTTTTCTATATTACTAAAAAAAATGACATAAAACTACCTCAGGTTGCCATGCTCAAGAACAACAGGAATAACCATGATTCCTATTCAGATGGTTCCAGACACTCCACCAAGCACAGGTCAATCACTGGTACATAACTGATAGGAATATCCACTTCCCTTGTGCTTTGCATTAGGTTATCAGGAGCTCCCCATTTAAATTTGATTTAAATTTGTATTAGTTCTTTAGGAGTTTCATACACTATGTTTTGATCATATTCACCCCTATTCTCCCAACTCCTCACAGATCCATTCTCCCTTCTCTTCCCACCCAACCACGTTACCTTTTGGTGGTGTTATTGTTATTTTTGAGACAGACTCCTAGAATTCATTATGTAATAGGTTGGCTTTGAACTCAAAGAGATCCACTAGTTTTGCCTCCTGAGTGCTGGGACTCATTGCTCTACAATGCCCAGTTTTTCTCTTTTCTTATTTTTTCTTTTCTAAAACAAAAACAAAAAACAAAACAAAAACAAAAACAAAAAACCCCTCAAGTCCAATTTGTACAGCTTATGTATCTTTAGATGTGTGTGTGTGTGTGTGTGTGTCCTTATATGGAATATGGCCTACTTAGTAGGGGTTACAAAGAGAACTGACTGTCCCTCTCCAGTTGCCAGGTCTACTTAATTTTATTTTTGTTTTCTGTGACAGGGTCTCACTATGGAGCTTTAGGTGGCCTTGAACCCACAGAGAACCCCATGCTTCTGCCCCAACCCCACCTATGTTGGGAAAAAAAAGAATGAATGTACCATCACTTCTGGGACAAACTTTCTTGTTTCTTTGAGTGGCAAGGATCAAGCTGTCTCTGCCTCTTCAGCACCAGAATTATATGTGCTATCATATTTGGCTCTTTACACAGGTACTGGGATTTCAACTCTGGTCCTCAAGCTTGCAGGGCAGACACACTACCAACTAAACAACTACTTCTGTAGTTTTAAGCTTTTATTTTATACCAATAAAACTGGTCTGAATTTATCATTTATTGATTCAGAAACTGGGAAGGTGATACCACTTCATGGTAAATTAAACAGAGAGAAAATGGAACTTATGCTATGTATTTATGTAAAACAATGAAACACTGCTATAGATCAAAATGAACGAGGAGACATGCTCAGGGGATGGACTCAGCACTCTGAGGACCACACTCTCCCCTCTGATCTATAGACTCAGCACATCCTGCCAACACCCAGTGGAGTTTAAGAGCAGAAATTCAGATGCCTTTAAATTTATATGTAAGGAGAATCTGAACAAGTAAGAGGACTCGACATTTTATAAAGATGGTGTCCTCCTGGCTTAAGGACAGACACATAGATCAAACGAACCAAGTGTGTGTTTGGAAAGACGCTTGTATGCATATGGCCCATTGATTTTGACAAAGAAGCCAAGGTAATTAAATGGGAGACGGACAGTTCTGTCAAGAAATGAAGATGGAACAACTGAAAAGATAGATTACTAACTCTTAATGAGCACGAAGTAGATCACAGACCTAAGTGTGGAGAGCGACAGTGAATGTTCCAGAAGAAACACAGCATCCTTGTCAGAATCGGCTCAAGTTTTAAGAAAAGCACATGCTATCAATGGCAGACATGCTGAAACTCATTACAATTTTCTATTATTTGGACAGGCAAGGCAGGAACTGGAATGAAGAGATTAGCAATCTGATAAAGAACTTGTTTCCATTTACACAAACAATTCTTACAACAAATAACTCACCGAAAAACCAAGCAAAAGGGCAGGATGTGGTAGCACCTGTTTATTGCCAAAAACTTAAGGGGCAAAAGCAGGGGCAGGAGGATGGCAAGTTCAAAGCTAGCCTGGTCCAGCCAGGCAGAGATACATAGTGAGGCTACCTCAAAAATCCAAATTCTCACAAAGGATACAAATTCCAGTAGAAGATGAAAATGCCATTAGTAATCAGACAAATGCAAATTATATATACAAGCACAAAGCTGGGCAGTGACCCAGCCATAATCCCAGCACTCAGCAGGCTTAGGCAGGAGATACTGGACTATAGATATTGAGACTATCTCAAAGACATAAAGCCAATAAAAAGTACAGAAAAAATTATACACCCAATAGAATTGTTAAACTAACTGACTTTATTTGAAACTGTTCGTTTCAAATAATAACAAGAACTCACAATACTGGTAGGAACATTAAACATGAAGTACCTCAAAACACACATTACACCTCACACAATAATAGTGGGGGATTTCAACACCCCACTCTCAGCAATGGACAGATCATGGAAACAGAAACTAAACCGAGACACTTTGACATTAACAGAAGTTATGAACCGAATGGACTTAACAGACATCTATAGAACATTTCATCCTAAAACAAAAGAATATACCTTTTTCTCAGCACCTCATGGTACCTTCTCCAAAATAGACCATATAATTGGTCACAAAACAAGCCTCTACAGATACAAAAAGATTGAAATAATCCCTTGCCTCTTATCAGATCACCATGGAATAAGACTGGTCTTTAATAATGACAAAACCAATGGAAAACCCATGTGCACATGGAAACTGAACAACTCTCTACTCAATGATGACTTGGTCAAGGAAGAAATAAAGAAAGAAATTAAAGACTTTTTAGATTTCAATGAAAATGAGGACACATCATACCAAAACTTGTGGGACTCCATGAAGGCAGTGCTAAGAGGAAAACTCATAGCTCTAAGTGCCTACAAAAAGAAACTGGAAAGAGCACACACTAACAAGTTGACTGCACAACTAAAAGCCCTAGAACAAAAAGAAGCAAATACACCCAGGAGGAGTAGAAGGCAGGAAATAATCAAACTCAGGGCTGAAATCAACCAAATAGAAACTGAAAGAACAATACAAAATATCAATAAAACCAGGAGTTGGTTCTTTGAGAAAATCAACAAGATAGATAAACCGTTAGCCAGATTAACCAGAGGGCACAGAGAGAGTATCCAAATTAATAAAATCAGAACTGAAAAGGGAGACATAACAACAGAAACGGAAGAAATTAAAAAAATCATCAGATCCTACTACAAAGGTCTATACTCAACAAAACTGGAAAACCTGGATGAAATGGACAATTTCCTAGACAGATACCAGGTACCAAAATTAAACCAGGAGCAGATAAACCATCTAAATAGTCCCATAACCCCTCAGGAAATAGCAGCAGTCATTAAAAGTCTCCCCACCAAAAAAAGCCCAGGACCAGATGGTTTTAGTGCTGAATTCTATCAGACCTTCAAGGAAGACCTAATACCAATTCTCTTCAAACTATTCCACAAAATAGAGACAGAAGGAACACTACCCAATTCGTTCTATGAAGCTACAATTACACTCATTCCCAAACCCCACAAGGACCCAACAAAGAAAGAGAACTTCAGACCAATCTCCCTTATGAACATCGATGCAAAAATACTCAATAAAATTCTAGCAAACCGAATCCAAGACCACATCAAAACAATCATCCATCATGATCAAGTAGGTTTTATCCCAGGAATGCAGGGATGGTTCAATATTCGGAAATCCATCAATGTAATCCACTATATAAACAAACTTAAAGAAAAAAACCATATGATTATCTCACTAGATGCTGAGAAAGCATTTGACAAAATTCAACATCCCTTCATGATAAAAGTCTTGGAAAGATCAGGAATTCAAGGCCCCTACCTAAACATAGTAAAAGCAATTTACAGCAAACCAGTAGCCAACATCAAGCTAAATGGAGAGAAACTTGAAGCAATCCCACTAAGATCAGGGACTAGACAAGGCTGCCCACTCTCCCCCTACCTATTCAATATAGTACTGGAAGTCTTAGCCAGAGCAATAAGACAACAAAAAGAAGTCAAAGGGATACAAATAGGAAAGGAAGAAGTCAAAATATCGCTATTTGCAGATGATATGATAGTATACTTAAGTGACCCCCAAACTTCCACCAGAGAACTCCTAAACCTGATAAACAACTTCAGCAAAGTGGCTGGTTATAAAATCAACTCAAACAAATCAATAGCCTTCCTCTACATGAAAGATAAACAGACTGAAAAAGAAATTAGGGAAATGACACCCTTCACAATAGTTGCAAATAATATAAAATACCTTGGTGTGAATCTAACCAAGCAAGTGAAAGACCTGTATGACAAGAACTTCAAGTCTCTGAAGAAAGAAATTGAAGAAGATCTCAGAAGATGGAAAGATCTCCCATGCTCATGGATTGGCAGGATTAATATAATAAAAATGGCCATCTTGCCAAAAGCAATCTACAGATTCAATGCAATCCCCATTAAAATCCCAACTCAATTCTTCACAGAGTTAGAAAAGGAAATTCTCAAATTCATATGGAATAACAAAAAACCTAGGATAGCGAAAACTATTCTCAACAATAAAAGAACTTCGGGAGGAATCACCATCCCTGACCTCAAGCTGTACTACAGAGCAATAGTGATAAAAACTACCTGGTATTGGTACAGAGACAGGCAGGAAGATCAATGGAATAGAATTGAAGACCCAGAAATGAACCCACACTCCTATGGTCACTTGATCTTTGACAAAGGAGCTAAAACTGTCCAGTGGAAAAAGGACAGCATTTTCAACAAATGGTGCTGGTTCAACTGGAGGACAACATGTAGAAGAATGAAAATTGATCCATTCTTATCCCCTTGTACAAAGCTCAAATCTAAGTGGATAAAGGACCTCCACATAAAACCAGATACACTGAAACTAATAGAAGAGAAGGTGGGGAAAAGCCTCGAATACTTGGGCACAGGGGAAAAGTTCCTGAACAGAACTCCAATGGCATATGCTCTAAGATCGAGAATTGACAAATGGGACTTCATAAAATTGCAAAGTTTCTGTAAGGCAAAGGACACTGTCAATAGGACAAAACGACAACCAACAAATTGGGAAAAGATCTTTACCAATCCTTCATCTGATAGAGGGCTAATATCCAATATATACAAAGAACTCAAGAAATTAGACTCCAGACAACCAAATTACCCTATTAAAAAATGGGGTATAGAGCTTAACAAAGAATTTTCAACAGAAGAAACTCGAATGGCCGAGAAGCACCTAAAGAAATGCTCAGCATCCTTAGTCGTCAGGGAAATGCAAATCAAAACAACCCTGAGATTCCATCTCACACCAGTCAGAATGGCTAAGATTAAAAACTCAGGTGATAGTAGATGCTGGCGAGGGTGTGGAGAAAGAGGAACACTCCTCCATTGTTGGTGGGACTGCAAGATGGTGCAACCACTTTGGAAATCAGTGTGGCGGTTCCTCAGAAAATTGGACATAGCATTACCCGAGGATCCAGCTATACCACTCCTAGGCATATACCCAGAAGGTGCTCGAACATATAATAAGGACATATGCTCAACTATGTTCATAGCAGCCTTATTTATAATAGCCAGGAGCTGGAAAGAACCCAGATGTCCTTCAACTGAGGAATGGATTAAAAAAATGTGGTATATTTACACAATGGAGTATTACTCAGCTATTAAAAACAATGAATTTGAGAGGTACCTAGGTAAATGGATGGAACTAGAAATTATCATACTGAGTGAGGTAAGCCAATCACAAAAGAACACACATGGTATTCACTCACTGATTATTGGATATTAGCCCAGAACCTTAAAATGCCCAAGATGCAACTCACAGGCCACATGAAGTCCATAAAGAAGGAAGACCAAGTGGGGGTGATTCGGTCCTTCTTAGAAGGAGCAACAAAATACTCAAGGGAGCAAATATGGAGACAAAGCGAGGGACAAAAACTGAAGGAGGGGCCGTCTGAAGACCTTTCCACCTGAGTATCCATCCCATGTGCAGTCACCAAAGGTAGATGCTGATGTGGAAGTCAGGAAGTGCATGCTGATAAGAGCCTGATATGGATGTCTCCTCAGAGGTCTTCAAGAGTCTGACATATTCAGAGGCAGATGCTCACAACTAGCCATTGAAGTGATTATGGGGTTCTCAATGGAGGAGTTAGAGTGAAGACTGAAGGAGCTGAAAGGATTTGTGGCCCCATGAGGAGAGCAACAATACCAACCAACCACAGCTCCCAGGGTCTAAACCACCAGCCTGGGAGCACTTATGGAGGGATCCAGGGCCTTAGCTGAATATATAAGAGTGGAGGGCCCTGCTGGGCACAGGTGGAAGATGAGATCCTTGACCTCATGAAGGCTGGACGCCCCAGGGGGTGGGAGTTTTGAGGGTGGGGAGGTGGGAGTGGGGGGGTAGATAGAGGTTACATCCACAAAGAAGAAGGAGGAGGTGTGAGGGGATTGGGGGTTCCTGGGTGGGTGGGGGATGGGGTAAGGGGACAACATATGAAATGTAAATAAAACATCCAATAAAAAAATTAAAAAAAAAAAAAAAAACATGAAGTACCTTAGATAAGAAGCAGACATCGCTGCTGTTCTCATGTTTGACGATAAAACAAAAGATCTCTCTTCCATAGCAGTAATTTCAAAGATTAGGGTGCAATATGCACATACTGAAGTTAATTAAATAGTGTGAAGGGTCACAGTGGTAAACACATAATTCATACTGCTGAGCCCCCTTCAATCGTCCATGCCTATCTAAAGTGCCAAAGCAAGGCTGGCACAGTGGGCAAGATAAGAGTAATTAGTCAGTGTCAGGCAGATACAAATAACTGATGCTTCTAGAACGGTGCACAGCAAGCTCTTGGGGGACAGAGAGAGACAGCCTGAGCAAGCTCACTGTGTGTGCAAGACCCCGAGGAAGTTCACTGTGTGTGTAAGAGCCTGAGCAAGCTCACTGTGTGTGTAAAACCCTGAACAAGTTCACTGTGTGTGTAAAACCCTGAACAAGTTCACTGTGTGTAAGAGCCTGAGTAAGCTCACTGTGTGTGTAAGAGCCTGAGCAAGCTCACTGTGTGTGTAAGAACCTGAGCAAGCTCACTGTGTGTGTAAGAGCATGAGTAAGCTCACTGTGTAAAGAAACAGCCAGATCATAAGCATATTTTCAAATTTAAACATGACACAGATCAGGATTTTTAACACAAAATTGTTGTATAAGCTGTGTTAACAAAACTGTGTACTATTTTCAGAGGTAAAGAAACACCACACATTGAAAGGAAGTCTTCTGCAACTGAACTCTCCATCTGGGAGGCAGGTCTCCCACCAAGCTATTTGTAATTATTTTTAGAACTAGTTTGTAAATAAAACAAAAACCTAGTGAACTTTTATTCCTTAGCCAAATGGATTCTTATTTTACACATTCTTAGTTGGAGAAATTCTTTATTCACATTTTTTCCCCTTGTTTTTTCCTTTCTTTATTTTTTTCTTTTAAAATTGGATGCAGGGTCTCTCTGTATATCTCTGACAGGCCTAGACCACTCTATGTAGACCACGCTAGCTTTGAACTTAGAGATCCATCTGCCCCTGCCTCCCTAGTGTAAACCACCAGGTACAGCCATCTTTCTGCTTTCTAAGTATTCAGCCTACCCTCACATGGAATAAATCTAGTTTGCCAAACATCATTGGCCACTGTGGAAGATATAAGCACAAACACACACAGACATATGCATACAGAAACAGTCTAGGTAGAATAACTGCATGGCTATGCTTACAACATGTTAGTTGATGGTATGATGTTGTACACCTGTAAACTCAGCACTCAGGAGGAGACTAAAGATCAGAAATTCAAAGTCATCCTCAGGTAGACTCTGAGTTCAAGACCAGATTGAGCTACTTGAGTCCCTGCTTCAAACAAACAAACAAACAAACAAACAAACACACACACACACACACACAGACAGAAACAGACAGACAAACATCTTGTATCATATATTTTTAAATTTCCTAAATAGACTCTTGGTTCTAACTTTACCTAAAAACCACGCCATGTATTGAATATAAAGTCACACACAGAAAATTCTTTTCAGCCATACAACCTGCTCAAGTCTAGCAACACAGTACCCCAGTTCTACCCCAGGCACACTGGAGCTGGCAAAATGGCCGCACAGAAGTGAGTCAAGCACCTTGACATGGTGTCACCCTCCACCCTAAGTGACTGAGAACTGGACTTCAGCAAGTGATGCTTCTCTCACTGTACTTAACCCGCACAGCAACACTGATATGACAAGCACTAACAGATAAAACAAGAGGCTAAGGACTCAGGCCATTAGAACTCAGTACAGCATACACGGTCACAAGCACACCATCAGAACTCAACACAGTGTGAGGGGATGTGGCAGCAGATCTATGCACAAGTTGACCTGGAGAACAGAATAGGAAGCCATTAATTGAGGACAACCAGTAAGACTCCCAAGTGAGCAGAGCTGAAGTGGAACTCACACAGAAGCCACGAGAGCAGAAGATCATCTTAAATAAATCTGAGAAAGTTCTTAAGAAAATAGGACAGTGAGCTAAGAAATGACTCATCTAAGAGCTGCAGAAATGTAGTTCAATGGCAGAGCATTTGCCAAGGATCTATGAAGCTCTGGGTTTGTTCCTGAAGTACCACAAGGCCCCTGAACCAGAAAATGCAGCTGGAGCCCGAGCTAATCTGGGGGCCCTTAAAGGGTGGTGCTAGAAAGGAAGGATAAGATTTCTTTATAAATGGCTTTGGGGGGAAGTCTGAATTATCTGGATGAAAATGACCAATGAGGAGTTTAAAATTCTGATGGCACATACAGTTCAGTCTTGCTAACATGCCCTTTCATAAGCCCGCCACTCCATAAGTCTCAAATGATGATCTGCTGACCTGTTTTACTGTTTACTGTTTTACTGTTTACTGTTTTACTGTTTAAGACTTTTACATTTATATCTCTAGGACACGCTATGGTTCAGCAGGTAAAGGCATTGCCACCAAGCCTGAGGACTTGAAATCAACCCTGGGACCCATACTGTGGATTGAGAGAACCAACTCCCCAAATCCTCTGGCTGTGACATGAGCACTGTGCAGTGTGTGCACCAATATACAGAAATAAATAAAATGTAATAGAAGTTTTTGTTAAAAAGCAGATTGTATCTACAGTCCACTGAGTGTGTTGGTCTTTGTGCATCGTGAAGAGAATGCACCAACCACACAGCGCGCCTCTCCATCATTTAGAATTTAATTTCTCAATAATGTACAGGCCTCACACATTTCTTTTCTTATAGATCTACATCTTTCCCCCCTCCCTCCACCTATTTATCTAATGTGTGTATGTAGGCACACACGTTTATCACTATGTGTGCATGATCTCGTGTGTCTGTGCACATGTGCACTTGAAGAATCTGAGTTGATTCTTTCCTGCTACCATGTGGGTGTCAGGGATTGAATGTAGACAGTCCCCACTGAGCCATCTTGTCAGTTTCCTGATGCGGACCTGAGGCTTTTCTTTCTTTGTCCTCTCTATGCTTGGAATCTGGCTGGTGAAGGTATTTTCTTTACTCTGTTGATCGGCAGTTTATGCTATTTGTTTTATGTTTGTGTTTATCTTGAGTTTTAATGTCTTCAGTCTGTGGATTCTGGTTATTATCAAGAGTAAAAGACTTGGCCATTATATCAAGACTATTTTCTGCTCTACTTGTCAGTGCTTCACTCACTGACTCCTGCTATTACCCTGAGGACAGGACACTTGGAATTTCCCTACACAGTGAGAACCTCGGTATTTGTTAAAACTTCCCTTTGTTTTGATATTTCCATTCATTTACATCTATCAGTTTATCATCTCTATCAATCAAGCATCTATCAGTCTATCAGTCTATTATCTATCTATCATCTACCTAGTTATCTGAGAGAGACTTTTTCAAGGCAGGGTCTCACATAGCTCAGGTTGGCTTTGAACTTACTACAAAGCAAAGGACAACCCTAAATGCCCAAACGGCTCCCTCAGGCACTTGCCAACACCCAGCTCAGCTTTAGAGCACTTTCATAGATGGTCAAGTTTAATGACCTGTCCTGTTACTAATCCCACAGCTTTCCACTAAGACATCTCTGTCTCCACCTCAACAGTGAGGTGTCTTCTCATAGAAAACAGACCTAGCTGAATGTGAGTCTCTGCTAATTCCATCATTTCTGGGTCTTTATACACTCATCTTTTTCTGCATTTGATGTATAAACAAACAACAGCTATTGAGGACTTTGTGCATCATGGTGCTTCCTGCGGTTCAGTTTCATACAAGTCTCATTTCGAAGCTTTGCTGGGTGCATGCAGGTAACCCAGATGATTGGGATAACACATTCCCACCACAAAGTCCTAGTGAGTCCCTACTGAATACTGCTCATATAGGCAGCACTCTGACTGATGGAAGCCTACGACCTCTGAGAACTACTATGGTCATAGTGACTGCAGTGCTCTAGTTGGTCTGTCTGTCTGTCTGTCTGCTCTTGTGCACCCATCCTATGTGTTCTCCTATAAGCCTTCTGTGCAGAACAGAGTTCTTGGTTCATCTGCTTGTCCTCTTTAGACTTCTATCCTACTACTAAGTTTTAGCTTCTATTTATTACCACAGCAGGGGACAATAAAGTGTTAAGTAGGCGGGCTGTAAGACAACCTTAGCATCACATTCCTGCTTCATGACACTAGGAAAAGCCCAGAGGTAAAGCACGGGGCAGGCAGTCATCTTAGAGATTACTGGAAGAAGAGGCAGCATTCCAAATTCTTACCAGTTATCAAGTATTACACTTGAGAATTATAAGTTACCACGTATTACAGAAGAGAGAATTTGAAGGAGCAAACTTAAAGGCTGTCTTCTACCTCCTTCAAGTCTAAAATATACGACAGGGGCTCACTTGTAAAGTCCTGTGTTAAGATGGCAGCTGGCCACAATAAGAAATACCTTCAAGTTTCCACGCAAGGCCAGCACAAGCTACAAAAATGAAAGCTAAGCTGCTTCCAGAGCCTGGTTTGTGTCACTCTCCAGGTCAGTGGTACTATGCTTCAGCTTCCTTCAGAGAAATGACACCAGCAAAGTCTCATTCCCATTAACAGCACTGAAAGCTGGAGTGAGGTGCCGGCAGGGTGCAGCCTTCCCCTACCAGCCTCCTCTGCATCCCCACTCCATTATCCAACAACAGTGAACTCAAAGCCGTCTCAGTGTCCGGAAGTGGAGGATACAGAGCTTAGCACTAGCATAATGGTCATATGCAGCTGCCACTCGGTCTCGTCAGATCCTAACATTGGAACACAGATTCCTCCATTGTAAAAGGAGCATTAAGGATCTCTGACAATGAACCCCTTTGCAGCCTGCTAGTCCAAACGTGTCCCAAGCCACTTCCCATCTACTACAACAGAGCTCCTGCTCCTGCTGCACACTCAAGTCTGCATGTCCCCTCCCCAGCCTTTCCTGGATGTCCTCAACAGTCTCTCAGCACACGACCACAGAAGAACAAGCTGAGTGATGGCAGAGACAAGGGAAGTAAATGTGGCAGTTACATTCAAGAAGAGATAGAGTAACTAGCATACAGAAAGCTAAGACAGGAGGATTGCTCTGAGCTTGAGGCCAGCCGGGGTTGCAGAGTAAGACTTTGTCTCAAAAACAATAACAAGTATGTGTCAGGTATGTAATATGCATATAAACATATTTAAAGATATGAGAGAAAGTGAGGGTGTAAAAGATTCCTCCAATACTACCACATTTATGTGAGGTTTAAAGGTGTGAGTAGTTATATACTAATATGTAGAACAGCTGAAGAAGCCACAGCACACAGAGTGACAGCCACCAGAGTCTACATAGAAGCAAGCTTCCTTTCCTTTACTGTAGTTCTCTGTATGATGTTGCCGTAAGTACAGTAACTACTAAGTAAGTCTCATACATTGATAGTGATTTAGTCACTAAGGAAATAAAACATTTTCTCTTAGTAATATCTGCATGGTATCATTCACTAGTTATTGACTAAAGAAACATTTTCTGGAGGCTGAAAAGATAGCTCAGCAGCTAAGTCCACTTGATGTTCTTACAAGGGGACCTGGTCCCAGCACCCAGATCTATAACTTCACTTCCAGGGGCCCCAACAGCATCTTCCTGTCTCCACCAGCATATGTATGTAGGTACCACACATACATATATCCAAACAAAACATCACACATATATAAAATAATAAAATAAATCTTATTTTTTATGATTTTGTGACAATTTTGAGGTATATAAATATTCTTTATTTTAGAAGGTAAAAATTAGACGTTAAGGGTTGGCCATGTTACTCAGTGGTTGAATGCTTACCTAGCATGTGTGAAACCATAGGTTTAATCCCTAGCACTTAAAACCAGAGCAAAACAAAAGCCAAACAAGCACTAAACCTCATATGACTTAAAACTGAAAAAATTTCAAAACATAGATTTTTAAGCTATTTTATGTGTGTGTGTGTGTGTGTGTGTGTGTGTGTCTGTCTGTCTGTCTGTCTGTCTGTCAGTATACTATGTATATATGGGTGTCTACAAAGGTCAGAAGAGAATGTTGATGTTGGAATTATAGGTGGTTGTGAGCCACCAGATATGGATGCTAGAATATAAAATAGGGTCCACATGAAGAGCAGCAAATGCTATTGACAGTTGAACTATCTTTCTAGCCCCTAAAATATGTTTGGAATCGAATACTAAGATACTTTAAACACATGCAGGTGGGTAGCTCTGAGACCTCTAACCTCAGCATCTGCTATGTTCTTCTAAGTAAACTGACACGTGAGTGACCACCAGTTCCCCAGAATGAAGGCAATGTTTTGCCTGTGCTTGCTTTCTCACCTGCTTTAACTGGAAAAGGCTTTTCCAGTAGAAATACTGTCTGTTTCCAGTGTGTTTTGGTGCTCTGGGGGCCAGTAGAGAACACGACCTGCGTTGGTGAAGTTCAAAAGTATCCGATGAAGTATATAATTTTTAATGTCATGGCACATTAATCTACTACATCAAATACAAGCTGCAACTGCTTACAACAGCAAAATGCTTCTGACCAAACACCTTAGGGCACAAATCTAACCCAGTACTCTGTATAATCCTTATGAATAACTCATGACACTTACCCTGTTGTGGCAATTCTTCTCAAAATATATATCAAAGTACCCAGCAACTGCCTGTGATGTAAAAAAAAAAAAAACAATGTAATCGATCATTACAGTAATTACCTGATGTAGTCATTAACTATCAGTCTTCTAAGACTTTTTTACAAACTGGAAACTATCTCAGAGCAGGCATCACACAAACTTACTTGCCACTAGTTTTCTAGAAAAAGATGTTGTAGAAAAATGAAGAATATAATTGGCTTTTCCCCATAGAACAGTGTAATAATTAACATAATAAGGCCAATCAAGCAATCAATAAATGGTTTAGAGAAATGCTCATGCCAGACTGCTCAAGGTGAGAGGCTAAAAACAGAGGTTGAAATGCTAGTATACAGCAGGGCAGCCATCTTGCACCCTCCAGTTTTCCTCAGACTTCAGACGGCTGCAGGGAGGACAAGCTAGGAAAGGCCAGAAGCACCAGTCAGAGTCCAAACCACACTGTGACTCACAGAAACCTGGATCTACAAGAACATGGCTACACTCTGGTTTGGTTTACAGTAGAAGTGCTCTTTTATGCCACTCATTTTATTTTTTCTCATCTAATTCACTCAACTTTAAAGCAAATTATAATAGTTTTGTGATGGGATTATTAGGTATAATTTTTAAATGTTAACTATTTTTTAAAACTATAATGAACATAAATCACAGTACTCAAATAAAAACATGTTATGAAAATATCCATATATACATATATGTATACATATATACATATATAATTTTCTTCATATGTATATATGAAGAAAAATTAACTCTAAGACTTACTGGGACAATACAAGAAAGTCTCTAGAAAAAACTAATACATTTGGATAAATATATATTTCACCTTTGAAAAATGATTTTTTTTTTTTTTTTTTTGGTTTTTCGAGACAGGGTTTATCTGTATAGCCCTGACTGTCCTGGAACTCACGTTGTAGACCAGGCTGGCCTCGAACTCAGAAATCCGCCTGCCTCTGCCTCCCATGTGCTGGGATTAAAGGCGTGCACCACCACTGCCTGGCTTTGAAAAAAGATTTATGTTTATTTTATATGTATGTATGGTTACATGTATGTATGGAGACCATATGGTAATTATTTGCATGAGATAATTATTGACAACCATGCTGATTAAGCCAATTGAAGTTTTTGGTCTTTTCTACTGATGGTCGACCAAGGTGGGCTTGAGCCTTTGAAAAGCATCTTGGGGCCTAAACCCAGGAATACAGCATTTCTAAAGGCAGAACCACCCAGATACATCAAAGTTCAATGAGGGTAAGAGCAACTCAAACATTCATTTCTGCACAGGGTAGTTGTTGCTTTAGACATATCTTGCCAATTATTTTGGTTAATATATCTGGACCATACTCAAGGCCATGAAGACCTCAAATGTGCTGCCAAGGCATATGACTGTAGGGGGCAGGAAGCAGGGGGCTGAGAACTGTCTAAGCAAATACAAAATGGAGTCAGACCAGGATGGCCTTACTTCAGTCATTTCAGTAGGTGTGTCTGATGTCTGTGGTAACCAGAAGAGGGCACAGATCCCTCAGCTGGAGTTACAGGGGGTTGTGAGCTGTTGTATGTGACTTCTGGGAACCAAACCTGGATCCTTGGCAAGACCAGCACATGCTGTTAACCATCAAGACATGCCTGCAGCCCAATTCCATCTCTGTTTCTTTAAAACTTCAATGCTACTATTCCATTTTCCTTCATAATGGATTAAGTAGACTTAATCTGTTTTCAAAACTGGCATTAAAATAAATTAAACTTACAAAGTGATAAAACAAGACATTGATTATTGAAAAAAATCACCATCAGGCCAATTTGTGTGCTCTGTTGCTTTTGCAAAGAATGTGGAATTTTATTGATCTTTGAGGGCTAATTCACACTGAGTCCAAAGCAAATCCAATACTTAACCTTCAAGTTCATTACATTTTAGACAGTAAGAGGGGAAGGAAATGTTGCTGATACTTCTGCCAAACAGAATCACAGAGTGGAGGTTCTCAGACACAGACTACCCTAGAGAGCCATGAGGCTACTACGATGAGCTCCTACAATAAATTCCTGTGTCTCGAATACCTATAGCATCCTCACGAATGTAGCTAGCTGCTTTCATAAGTGTATTCCTGGACACTTGCCTTGTTCACTACTATATTCCCGGTGCCTGGTGTACAGAATGCAATCAAGGTTTGCTGGGTGTTGATGAGCAGATACAACTTGAGTCCACCACTTACCATGCTGTTCACACTGTGCCCTATCAGGCTGCAGTCTTTTTAAGAGGATGGCTGAGGCATAGCTAGGATTTCTAAAATTCTTATCCAGCTCCATTTTTATATAGCTCTCAAACATTTTTAGTCCCCTGTCTCTTAAACACTTAAGTAGTTAGGATAACTGACTATATCATTGTCCTTTGTACATTAATGATTCACCAAAAGAAATGAATAGAGATTTAAAAATCTAATAAAAATCAAATGATTTATTGCCATGTTTTATTGTTGTTATTGTTTGTTTTTAAGGCTGGCTTATTTAGAAAAGAAGGAAAATGACTAGATACAGTCTTCCCCTGGGAAGGAGAGAGGATCAAGGACTGAGTCAAGTACTGATAGCTAAAGATTAGTAACAATAGAATCTTCAATAAAATCCCTTAAAAGGGAGGCTGGTGGATACATCCACGTACCAGGAGAATGGTTCACACTGCCTGTGTGACAAAGGCAGCCCTGGGGCTGGGGTCTTTCCATCTACCCTTTCTTTGTGTCTAACACGAGACTCTGGAAAAAGCAAACTGCTGAGGAAGGTAGAGCTCTGGAGTCTAGTTACACAGCACAGGTAATTCATTAGCCTACCACTGGTGAGCCAGTCATCTCGGAAATGTGGGGCTATTCCGACTGAGAGCTTAAC
Source organism: Grammomys surdaster (assembly GCF_004785775.1). NCBI lineage: Eukaryota > Metazoa > Chordata > Mammalia > Rodentia > Muridae > Grammomys > Grammomys surdaster. The sequence goes on along the minus strand of NW_021620473.1, from coordinate 1,215,312 downwards.
ACGTGGGATCTGTACTGAGCCAAATAGTTCAGAAATTAAATCACAGGACATCTAGGTGGTATCTACAAATGAGAAGATTGGTGGAAAACTCAGACTGGTGTTCAGTGTGAGAGCACAGAAATGTTTTCCTTAGGTGACTACTGACCAGAGAAACAAGCAGAACACACTAATGGGTGGCAGGTACACCCAATGTATGACCACAAAGCACCTGTGAAGATGCTCATCAGGGGTTGCAGGTGACAACTTTGGATTATTCATTTTTTGCTGTATTTATCTGTACTGACATTTCTAAAAGAAGCATCAGCTATAAGAAATAGGTAAATGTGAATACTACTCCTTTTACCCGTAACACTACACAGACCTATACTTCAACCACCACCCTTGTGTCTCAGCTCTCTCCAAAGGCTGGGCCAATCAATGACAGTCTCCTATGTAGAAAAAATGGACTGACCTGGAAGAGTCATCTCTCCCCCAATTAACACCATCACAATAATATTTTTCAATGAAGAGGGAACAGAAAGAGGGAAGAGAAAGTACAGCTGATAAGGACTTTTCTTAAATCTGAGATACATTAAGAAAGAAAGAAAAAAAAAGAAGGGAAAAAGAAAGAAAGAAAGAAAGAAAGAAAGAAAGAAAGAAAGAAAGAAA
>NW_021620473.1:1199272-1214654 GCF_004785775.1 Grammomys surdaster | reverse complement strand
AAAGAAAGAAAGAAAGAAAGAAAGAAAGAAAGAAAGAAAGAAAGAAAGATAGATCACGAAGAAAACCATTTTTCTAACTCTGCTTTTTATAGTAGCAGATTGTCAATCACCTGGCAGGACAGTTGCAATGATGTCAAATGCTCGTCTAAAGAGGGATCTGAAAGTACAAAGATACCTTAGAACTGTCTGTATCCCCAGACAGCTGTCAATGAATTTTAGCTAAAAATCAAAGATGAACCTAATCCACCTACCCCACCATAAACAGTGAAGGAAATACTGATGAGTTTGGGTAACAAAAACAAAGAAGGAAAAAGTATTTATGTTGCTTTGGTGACCAGCATTTGGAAGCCTCTTGACCTGTTCCACTTTCTGGAAACTGCATCTGACTTTGCTTCCTCAGTGAGACTTGTCTTCTCAAGTAGCAGCTAGAGACTGAGACCACAGAGACAGGAAAGGACTTAGGAAAAGATGAATAGTATCTGCAGACCACCTGCTCCTTAGTGAGCTTTCGCAGGACCAAAACTAAAGAATACACTGCTGTGGAAAGCCAAAGGGGGAGTTTCTGGGCTCCCATTTGAGACAGGGTCTCCTTCGGTAGCTCAGGTTGGTCCTCCGAATACAGCTGGGACTGTATTCTGTTCTTAGATACAGCAAGATCTAGAATGCCCTTCTTATTGGCTATTACTATCAGTAATCTGTCCTTATCGTGTTTTATTCATTTTAATTTCAGTTATTCAAGGTCAACTGTAGTCTAAAAATAGTAAATAAAACATTCTAGAAATAAGCAAATTTAAAGTAGTTTCCTACAGTATTACCACTGTCTCAGTCATTGCTGTTGCCCTTCATTTTGCTTTGGATGTATGTAACTTTACTGGAGACATGCATGTCCATGCAGACAGTACATGGGATACATTAGCTTCGGTACTGTCTGGGGTTTCAGGCACTGGGGGTGGGGGTGGATTACTAGAGATGTGGTTCTAGCGATAGACAGAAAAGACTCAACCTGAAATGCAGCTGTGGAAACCAGCTGAACTATGGCTGGACCTTGTGTTTCTGCAGGGCCATTTGGGCGGAGTGCTATTTTCATTCAAATGTCAGCTGATTCGAGAACAAAACTGTTCTGTCTAGAAACTGCTTTTCAATTACAGTTCTACCATCCTGTTGCTGTCACCATGGTAGGATGTCTTAGGTACTCAAGTGCTAATCCACTCCCATGCCCAACCCAGATAGGGTTTCTCTGTGTAGCCCTGGGTGTCCTGGAACTCTCTCTGTAAACCAGGTTGGCCTCAAACTCAGAGATTCTCCAGCCTCTGCCTCCTAAGTGCTGGGAGTAAAGGCGTGCAGCCGCATACCGGGCTCCAGGTGCTAATTTCAATGAACTATATTCTTCCCTTGGAAGTCACTCAAACACAAGAATCAACTACCACCACAAAGAACTGGAAACATGACTTTTTAGGTAACAGCAGTAAGTGACTGCGTCTGAGCTTCACAAGCACACAGGGAGAGCAGGTGGCTCAGAAGGCAGGCACAAAGCACATTTCCCTTACATATCCTGTTAGCAGCAGCACTGGGGACTGCTTGGGAGGAAGAGTCATGAAAATCAAGTATCAAAGATAGCTGACTAATCTATAAAGTCAGGGTCATAATTAAATCATGCCCCCCACCACTGTGCTATATCAGTCACAAAAACTTGTAGCTATGTCTTTGAAGCTAAGAGGGAGAATGGGCAGCCACCAATAACCACCATAGTAAAAAGTGAGACTGAAATGATGACAGAAGACAGCATGAGAGGAAAGATTGGCCAACAGTGATTTCTAGGACAGGTAACCATTCTTGACATTACCAGAATCCTGAGTCTGCCATTTGAGGTACGTGAGGAAGTCAAGTCAGTGCCTTATAGTGTAAAACACTCCCGAGCACCAGAACACTGTTCAGAGGGAGCTGGCTCAAAGCCTCTTGTGGGTGACACAGAGCAAGAGAATAAGGCAAAGCAGTTATAAACAGAATCATTTAAAAAAAAACATTTTAAGCCACATTTTACTTTATATGCATAATAGTAAACAGTTCATTTTACACTCATACATTTGAGGAATAATGACTTAGAATTAAACAAATGACTTTTTCATGTGTGTCAGTGCGATGATGGTCTTTTTACAAAGGGACACCCATGTGCACAAGGAAGAAGACAGCAGCCAATGAAATGAAGTCAGTCTAGACTGTATGAGGAAGAAGGAAATTAAAAATCATCATGATCACTATCACCTGCAGGGGGTAATTCATCATTTCTGTTCCTCTCTGGTATCATGTTCCACCAGCGTGTGGTTACAGCAGATACAATTAGGCAGCTGGCCACAGACGTGGAAGATAATGTGCTTTTGATGGAGTCTATTCAAGCATAGAGAAACAGAGCTTGTAATCCATGCGGCAGGATCTCTGCAGCAAAGGCATAATTCATCTGCTGTGGAGTATTTCTTTCAAACTCTCAACACTGAATTTAAACGCCAACAGATGAAGGGTCTGAAGCAAGCAGCAGATAACGCAGGGGGAGGTGTTAGAGCTTATATGGTAATACATAAACATACAAAAACACAAACTCGGTGACATGGCAGCTGAGCAGACACTGGAGCTGTGATGACTGGCACAGAAACCAGCATATGTGAGAGCTACAGCTTCCTCCCCCAAGCTAACTATGCCTTAAATTATAGACTCTTTCTTCTTCAATTAATTTCTATTTTATCCCAAGAGTGGATTTGCATCTCTGTTTGCTCTTGTGGTCCCTCTAGGGGACAATGCATGTTAAGTGCTGTGCAACTCCCAAGGGGCAATGCCAGACAGACTGGTGTATAGAAATGGACTGAACAACATGGAAGACAGCAAAACACACAAAATGCCTAACAAGACCTCTTTCTGCAAAAACTCACTACAATTCTGACTTATCCCCAGATAACGGCTGGAAGGCCTTTTCAGGTTTAGATCATATCCTTCTGATTTAAAATTGCTTATTAACATGATTTTAGGAACAAACTGAATCATCTCCTCAGAGTCTAAAGTTGCTTTTTGGCAAAAAAAAAAAAAAAAAAAAAAAAAAAAAAATCTGGCAACGTGGGCTCCGGTATCCCTGCTTCAGCCTTCTGAGTAGCTAGGTCTAAAGGCATACACAACTAGCTAACCTAAACACAACAAATACCTGTAATCTGCTACCTAAACACACCAAATTGTACATTCTTCTGGCCTCTAAACAAAAGCTATTGTTTTATACATTATTATTTTTACCTTTAAAATTATTATTTACCTTTAAAAATATTATTACCATTTGGGTCATTGGAAACAGGATCTCAGACAGCACAGACTGGTCTTAAACTCACTGACCTTCTGATCTTGCTACCTCTGTCTTATAAGTTCTGGGATTATGCCACCCATGCCTAGTTTAAAGTCTCTTAATGTATTATATGCATGCAGAAAAATGAACTGGTGTGCACAGTGCAGTGAGTTTTCAAGTCAACTACAGCTGTGAAATTCATAGTTAATTAAGGAACAGAAAACAGGCAGGTGTGATGGGTACATTCCTTTAATCCTAGTACCTTGGAAGCAGAGGCAAGTGGGTCTCTGTAAGTTACAGGGCTGCCTGTTCCATATAGTGGGTGTCAGGCCAGCTAGAGCAACAAACAAGACTGTCTCAAAAAATAAACTAAAAATGTCATCTTAGTAGATGTTCTTGTACATGAAGTCAGCCTTAGGCATCCCTGTGCCAAAAGAAACCACTGCCCTACTTTCCAAGGGTGCAGGCTAGCTTCTCCAGCACACACATTAACAGAAATAGGGCCATAAATCATTTGGTCTTTTGTGTCTGTCTACTTTTCCCTGAGCTTGTCTGTGCTGCTATTACAAAATGCACATGAACATGCCTTCTCAGAATGGCTTCTATGCTGTACTCATTCTCTCTGTTACTCCTATGCTGACTGAAACTTTAGACGGAAAGATTTCAGATGGGGAACTGGTATAAGGAATTTCCTCAGCCTGTGCCAGCAGACCCTCTGAAAGCTGTGAGGTTTCTCAGTAACACAGCATTACACTAACACTGGAGGATGCTGGGTACACACTATGTGAGCATCCCTGCTGCTTCCTTCACCCTCATCACTGCCTGCAGGTTCTATCTGCACTGTACCATTTCTTCATTCTTTGAGACAGAGTTTCCTGCAGCTCAGGATAGCCTTGAACTATGCAGCCAAGGATAGCCATGAACTCCTGATCCTCTAAGGTTACAGGCATGCTATCCCTGGCTTTCTCCATCATTTCCTGGATTTATCTCAGCTTGTTACTCATTCTTCCTGCATTTTAATGATCATTTGTAGCTGTGGCTGACCTGGAACTCACTACGTAGAACAGCCTGGCCTCTAACTTAAGAGACCCACCTGCCTCTGACTCCCAGGTGCTAGGGTTAAAGGCATGCACCACCAGACCCAGCTGTTTTCTGTTTCTTAAATTTGAAAATGAATTTCACAGCTATAGTTGGGCTGAAAGCTCGCTGAATTGTTAACAGTACCATCAACTGTGAGATACAATAACCACTTCTTTCCTTGGGTGTTTCCAGGATTATTTCATCATAGCAATAGGAATGGCAGAAAGACACATTTTGTCCTTGTATCTCTTGAGTTATTTTCTTTTGGCAAAAAGCCCAGCTCACAGATCCTTTTTAACACTGCTGTATGCAGATCTGCTGCTAACTTGTACTCTAGTGAGCTTTCGAATGTTTGGAGGTTTTTCACATTGGGTACCTTATTTTTTAAACATGTTTCAAGCTCTTTTTTCCTGAGCATGTCAAGTCTAGCTGATTTAATGTCTATTTGGACAAACTAGTACCTGTAGCAGCTAGAACTGACTTTATCCCCTCCTGTTTCACCTGGTTCTTGGCCCATGTTGTCTTTTATGTTTTTAGATTACTGACTGCTCTAGATTATGTTCTATACACTGATTTTTAAAAAAAAAATTGCCAGTAGAAATCATTTTAGGCATATAAGAATAATCTTCTAGAAAGGTTTCTAAATTTATTTCAGATATGTCCCGGGGAACTAGCAACTCAACATTGTTGTAGAGCACTACTGGGGATCCAGATCCCCTGGACCATTCAGGGGCTGTGAAGCTGGCTGCAGTGGTAACAGTTCTCTGGTCTTTGGTCTGCCCTGTTCTGATGTTAGTCTTTCAGGATTCCCATTGCAAAGCCTTAGGAAGACAAGTACACCTTCTATTTGCTAGGATAGGAAGCTACCAAAGGGGCAACATGAAGCTGCTCAGCTGCTTCAGAGTGGCAGTACCTGCATGGCAGAAACAGCCAAGTCTTCTTTGGGTCTTCCTTCCCTCTTTCCATCACGCTTGTTTTCTTCCCACTCTCTATGGGATAGGGTCCCACCTACTGTAGGCGGTCCTCAGACTCACTGTGTAGTGGAGGATAACTCTGCACTTGTGATTCGTCTGTCTCCACCTCCCCAGTGCTAGGATTACAGCCTGGCTCACGCAGTGGGGACAGAAGCTGGCCTCCTTGTGTGCTACCATGGGCACTTTACCAACAGAGCCACATCCCTGGTCCCTCTTTGGACTTTTCTGTTATAAGTCTTGGATAGTCTAGTGAAACACTAATACGTATATAAAATCCACCAACATACAGTATTCCAGACTCCCCCTTTCATGCTGTCGTCAGAAAGAAGGTCTTCTATCTGTTTACAGTCCCTGCACAAGAAACAGACTCTTCTTCGCACTGCTTTTCCCCACTTAAGGCTTCTCTCTCCTTGTATCCCCATCTCTACACTAACTCCTCATTGGTTACTGTCTCTGCCTGAAGAACCTTCTCTCACTACAATGTCGACTGTGATCCACGCTGTCTCTGTTCCCTGCACGAGCACTCACCATGCTGTGTGCTATTTGTTCAATTGTAGGGACAGCAGAGACCCCTCCTTCTGTGCTCAGCTGTACCCTGAGATGCCTAAACAACCACTGGGAAATGCTGAATAACAGTGTGCAGTTAAGATGCTACGATGTACCTCAGCCTGGCATGCTCAGGGGTCATGGCAGTTTCACTTTGGCTCATTAACTGTAGCCTAGCTGTCACTGATAAACAGAGGCATGCTCAGGTCCTCTCAGCACGTGGGAAGAAAAAAAAAACAGCTTTGTGTTTCATGTAAGTTTTTATCTTTAAACTTAAAACCAATGTGAATGCAAACTAATTCACAGAAATAATCTCTGGTATCTAGACCAAAGAATCATAGTGCACAGTCACCACAGCAAATATCAGGCATGCAGAATTACCAAGGTCTTACATAAGGACAATTAGCATGGATGTGCCAGCCACGAGTGGCACATTTTTTTTATGAGCCCATTACCAATTTGCATTATAGAACACAACGCCTGTGGCATCTCCTGAAGGAACATCTTGGGGACAGAGGCTACGTTTTCACTTGTAGCATAAGATCAATATAGAGTGTCAGTGTTCAGCACACGAGTTTGAATGAAAGAAAACTGCCCTGAAAGAATGTTCTGCTTGTGCTTGCATTTATAGTCGTGCAGCTCACTGGTTCTCTAGGCTTCTATCTCCCGCTCCTTCTACGTCATCAGTTTCTCATGACTGTTACATTTTTCATGTTGCTCTTCAATGTTGTCTAAACATTATTCATGCAAGAGCACACATTCCATGTCTAGCTTCTCAAATGGAAGAAAATATGATCAGTGGTAGGGAATATTTTGTTTCCGACAACACAACTTACCAAGCAGAAGGTTGAGCTTAGAACCAAAGCAAGCCAAGATCATGGCACCCGCCTGTGGTTCCTATCCAGGAGGCTGAGGCAAGGGGATTGCATGAAGCCAGTTTGTAAACCAGCCTGGACTACAGAGCCAGCTCTGGATGAGCGCCACCATCATATGCAATACCCAAAGCATTACAGAAAGGAAGTGAATATGGACTGTTACAGGTCCTCAAACAGAATCCACTGAAACTCCTGGGGGCAGATGATCAAGTTCCAAAGACATCCAGACAGATGACAGGCACAGGATTTACTTTCTTTGCCTTCTCTCCCCACCCCATCTCCTTTTAGAGAGGTCTTACTACATAGACCAGGCTGGCCTTGAACCCACAGAGATCCACTGGTCTCTGCCACCCCACCATTCTGGGTTTAAGATTTCTACATGCCTTTGCCTATGGAGACTACTCTCTTGTTGTACTTAAGGGCAAATTATTTATGACTATTTAAATCCAGACAGAGTAAATGCCATCTATGAGGCCACAAAGACCTAAATCCCTCTAAGCAAATCAATGTGTTAAAAATTAAATAAACATCAAAAGTTATTTCTCTGAAAACATGGTCATTAGCTACATGAGATACCACAGAATCATAACCTCAGCACTCAGAAGGTTGAAGCATGAAAATCCCGAGTTGGAAACTAGCCTTCTTAGTGAATTGTGGCTAGCTTGGGCAACATAGAGAGAGCCTGTCTAAAGACCAGCAAATGTAGCCCAGCAGGAAAGTGTAAAGGAACAACTGGATCACAAATTGACCATTGTCTATGTGCTAGGCACAGCAGAACATGTGTGCATGTGTTATACCAAATAGTGCCTTGGAAGGTGTTTAGTGGTATCACTTCCACTTCTGAAATGGGCCCAAATAGGTAAAAGCTTAAGGTCTGCATTACTGTAGCTCCTCTGTAAGAACAGAAAGATGGACTGACTCACTTCTGTAAACATTATAAACTACACTGTGATTTATCTGATTTCAGCAACAGAATGTTTTCAGTTCTTGACTCATCTTTCCACAAAGACTGATGCTATTATCAATAACCGTATTCATATGAGATATCTGAAAACATCAGGCATGCTATAGCATTGACAGATTTGAGGGCCAATGTTCACAACGGTTTCTGTCAAGAAGATCTTAATGGGTAAGATTATTTTCCCATGGGTCATTATTCCAGGGACAGGAGCCTCTATCAAAGAGGACACCTGATCAAGCTTACTTACCATCACAACCAGCACTGTTCACAAGTGGCCTGCGAGATGGAGCCTGCTACTATTGACTATTTAATAAATACTCCACCCTTACACTGGGTTTGAGCCTGTGTGACTACTATGAACCCACCCCATCTAGAGTCAAAATAGTAGCTTTCAACACACAGACTGTTTCAGAGCAAATGATGCTGTGATGCCTCTAACAGCACAGTTCTTCAGTCTGCAAATGTGACCTTCAGAAGAACTCTACCCCGATTCTATAGGCAAGTCAGTGTCAGCTACAGAACTACCTGTCTTGTGGACCTTTGCATTCTCTCTGATGATGTGTAAACAGTGATTTAAACACTGTGGGCTATTCCCTCATCATTCTAGACAACACATGGCAGAGCTAACATGATGCAGGAAAGATACCTGACCTTTTATAAATTAAGATTTGTTTATCATAGAGTTTCCAGGAGGAAACGTAAAAGCCGAGATGAACTGAGTGGCTTGAACAGTGGAACTGCAGACAAAGTGAGGACTTTAACAATGTACCATGCTGGACTGTCAAGAGTCAAGCATGGCTCCTTACGAAGACCACAAGGAAGTTCAGTTTAAGCATGTGAGGGGTAAGGAGTAGAAAAATGGCCATTGGCCAGGCTTGCTTGGGGCAGAGAAATCATCTACACTTTGGTAGTTCCTGTTTCTGGGGACTCTGCTTACTTGAACGTCCAGCTGTTATATTATATCTGCACACTTATTGCCATTAAGAAACTTTTCAGAGTCCAAAAATCTCAGGAAGCAGCATAGGTGAAAAACACACCTATCAACAGCAATACTTATAAGCTTTGTCAAACCGTGTCAACATCATTGGAGAAACAGTTTCAAAATATTTTTCCACAAAATGGTTACGATTTAACTTATGTGTTGGGACCAGAAGAGATACAAGCCCCACTTGGCAGGTCACAGGGCAGCACTCCCTTACACAGGTCAAAAGGCACATATATCAGCAGGCAAGCTGTGGATCCTTGCCTCTTAGTTTGTTCTCCTATTTCTGTCTCAGTGCTGTGGTCCTTTCACCAGAGAAAACTGTCTGTGACTTTCTGCCTTCTGCTCTGTGGCTTTATGCTGCCATTCCTTCATCCCATTACTGATGCCATCCTCTTGGTTTCATCTCTAGTTACTTTCTGGATGTGTTCAGTTTCCCACCACCTCCTTTTAAACTGCCCATGTCAATCATGGTCATTTCTTGGCTATGCTAATGGGCTGGCCTACCCCACCACCCGTCTGCATCCACTCTGGTCCCTTCAGCTCCATATTCCAGTAAAGCTCTTTTTCAAGTGCTACTCTGACCCTTGGCTGACAGAGCATCTTAATCACTTCTCATTCAGTAAGAGGAAAGCACAATGCAGCAGACAACCTGGAAGGTTCTCCACCTCTGTAAATACAATGGTTTACATGTTCAAGCCAAGCTAGAATCCTTTCCTAAAAATTAACACATTATTTCCTTGCCTGCTGAGTCTTCTGGGGCATGCCGAGCTGCCCTGAGTGGCCTGCTATCCTCTGCAGACCTCCATCATCCTGCCACCTCTCCACTATCCCATCATCTTCATCAGAGCTGCTGAGCAGGAAGCATACAGGCTAGAGTCCCATCCACACCATCTTCCCTGAGCATCCTGCTAGTCCAATGGACCCCCATCCTCTTGCCACCTCTCACCCACCGACTTATCTGAAATCATACAGCCCAAGGATACCCATCAGAGGCTGGCCACACCAGGATCATCAAGATTAGGCTCCCTCTCAATACTCCAGCAGGAACATCCAGGGACTAAATCCATCCATATGGCTAAAGGCCCTCAAAGAACACAGTCAACAAAAAATGAGGGCATAGCTACCCTACTACAGCAAGCCTTAGATATCCTAACACAACCAAAGCACAAGAAAATGGCCTTGAATCCAATCTTATAAAGATAGAGGTCTTTAACGAGAAAATGAATAAATCCCATAAAGAAGTACAAGAAAATACAATCAAACAGGTAGAGGCCATTAAAGAGGAAACAAATAAATCCCTCAGAGAAATACAGGAAAATACAATTAAATAGGTGAAGGAAATAAATAAAACTGTTCAAGACCTGAAAGTGGAAATAGAAGCAATAAAGAAAACACAAAAACTGAGGAAATCCTGGAGATGGAAAACCTAGGGAAGAGAACAGGAACAACAAATGCAAGCATCACCAACAGAATACAGGAGGTGAAGAGAAAAGAAGATACAATAGAAGAAACTGATACATAGTCAAATGAAAAGTTAAATCTAAAAATTCCTGACACAAAACATCCAGGAAATCAAGGGGATACAAATTGGAAAGGAAGAAGTCAAAATATCCCTTTTTGTAGATGATATGATATATATATAAGCAAAACCAAAAATTGTACCAGAAAATTCCTACAGCTGATAAATACCTCAAGCAAAGTGGCTGGATAAAAAAAATTAACTAAAAAAAAAAAAATCAGTAGTCATCCTTTAATCAAATGATAAATGGGCAGAGAAAGAAATTAGGGAAACAGCACCCTTTAAAATAGTCATAAATAATATAAAGTATCTTGGTGTAACTCTAACCAAACAAGTGAAAGATCTAGATGACAAGAACTTCAAGTCGATGAGGAAAGAAACTGAAGAAGATCTCAGAAGATGGAAAGAGCTCAAATTGTTCAGGAATCAATAGGATTGGCATAGTGGAAATGGCCATCCTATTAAAAGCAATTACACATTTAGTGCAATTCCCATCATTAGGGAAACGCAAATCAAAACAACTCTGAGCTTCCACCTGATACCTGCCAAGATGGTTAAGATTAAAATGTTCAGTGACGGGGCTGGAGAGATGGCTCAGCGGTTAAGAGCACTGACTGCTCTTCCAGAGGTCCTGAGTTCAAATCCCAGCAACCACATGGTGGCTCACAACCATCCATAATGAGATTGGATGCCCTCTTCTGGTGTGTCCGAAGACAGCAACAGTGTACTCATAAATAAAATAATAAATCTTAAAAAAAAAAAACAAAAAAAAAACAAAAAAAAAAAGTTCAGTGACAGCACATGCTAGCGAGGATGTGGAACAAGCAAGGGGAACATTCTTCCATTGCTAGCGGGAGTATAAACTTTTACAATCACTTTGGAAATCAATTTGGTGGTGTCTCTACCTTAAGACCCAGCTATACCACTCCTTGGCATATACTCAAAAGATGCCCCGCTATACCACAGAGATACTTGTTCACCTATGTTCATAGCAGCTTTAGTCCTAATAAGCAAAAACTAGAAACAACCAAATGTCCCTCAACTGAAGAATGGATAAAGAAAATGTAGTACATCTACAAAATAGAATACTATTCAGCTATTAAAAACAAAGATATTATGAATTTTCAGGCTGATTGATGGATCTTGAGAATATCATCCTGAGTGTGGTAACCCTGTACCAAAAGGACATGCATGGTATGTACTCACTTATAAATGGATATTAGTCATAAAATACAGGAGACCTACAATACACGCTACAGATCCAATTAAGCTAAACAAGAAGGAAGGCCCAAGCAAGAATGATTGAATCTCAGTTAAAAGGTGGGAATAAAATAGTCTTAGGAGGCAGATGGAGGGAAAGAACTGGGTAGGAGAGAGGGATAGGGCTGGGAATGGGGGGGGGGAACATTGGAGGATCTGGTGTGGGACAGACAGAGGACATGACTAGATGACCATGAGAATGAAAGGAAATCTGCAGCTGGTGGGGGTGTAGGAGGTGGAGGTCATCTCAAGGACATACCATATACTTGGGATAGGGGAGGCTCCCAAGAATCAAAGGGAATAATCTTAGCTGAGACTCGAAGTGGGGTGGTGGTGGTATATGGAACCTGAAGAAGCCACTTCCTGTAGCCAGGCAGGAACCCCAGTAGAGCCATAGGAACATCAACCCACCCACAAAACTTTCAACCCACATTTTATTCTGCCTACAAGAAATGCAGGGACTGGGTATGGAGCAGAGACTGAGGCCAACAAATAAGTGGCCCAACTACAGACCCATCCCTGGGCAAGCACCAATCCCAGACATTATTACTGATACTTTGTTATGCTTGCAGACAGGAGCTTAGTATGGCTGTTCTCTAAGAGGCTACACCCAGCAGCTGACTCAGACAGATGCAGAGATCCACAGCCAAACAGTGGATGGAACTTAGAGACTCTTAGGGAAGAATCAGAGGAAGGATTGAGGGTCCTGAAGGAGACTGGAACTCCACAGGAAGACCAACAGAGTCAACTGACCTGGAACCTTGGGGGCTCTCAGAGACTGAACCACCAACCAAAGAGCATACACAGGGTGGACACAGGCCCCAGTGCAAATATATAGCAGATGTTCAGCTTGGTCTTTATGTGGGTCCTGAACAACTGACTGTGGAATCCAGTCCTCTAACATGGCTGTCTTGTCTGGTGTCAGTGGGAAAAGAAGCACCTAGCCCTGCAGAAACTTGATATGCCAGGGTAGGAGTAAACCCAAGTGGGACCTCCATTCCCTCATAGGAGAAGGAGGGGAGGAATGGGGAAAGGGATTGTGGGAGGGGCGACCAGAAGGGGGTACAGCAATCAGTATGTAAAGTGAATAAAAAAAATTAATACACTACCTCCACACATTAACGGGGTTGAGCAGGAGCTATTTCCACACATGTATATAATGTACACCGATGAAATAGACCTATTCCCTGACAGGGAACTTCTCTCCATCTTCCTTCCACCAAGTCTGCTGGTGTTAAAAATCATGTCAATTTATCCCAAAACTTATAGAATGAAACTTTCTTCTCAGTGTTCCCCCTGTTCTGAAGTGAACGTTATACTCATGAGACTCATGTGTGTTTGGCCATACCTATTTTCTTCATTGCTATGTTCTCATGACATTTATTTACTAAGTTCTGTTAAGTGCTTGGACTGTCTGCAGTTTGAGACAACAAGAAGGCTGCAATAATATTCTTACACATGCATAGGAATGGACTTCTGCTGTGACCTATGCAACTTTCACAGCTTTAGAGGCGGATGAGTTTATAGAAATAAGCCTTTCTATCTCTATAGGATGAGATAACTCAGTGGGTATAGAAATAAGCCTCTCTATCTCTATAGGATGAGATAACTCAGTGGGTAAAGGTGTTTTTGGTCAAGCCTGATGACCTGAGTCCAATCTCCAGAAACTTCATGGTGAAGGAGAAAGTTGACTTTTACAGTTGCTCTCTGATGTCTTGTGAAAGTAGATAAACATTGTAAAACAAGTGACAACACAAATAGCTTTCTTCCTGCCTTTGTTTTGTCATCCATGTTTCTCAGAATGCTGACCTGCACAGCACAATGGGACACTTGAGGACAAATACTATTATAGAACCTTCTGGCAACTCGCACCTAGCATCAACTAGTTAGCTGGCAAGTAACTTCTATACACACCCTTTTCTATTTTTGTGCTTAACTATTTTGAAGCAAGTGCCTCACAACATGCCTCTCTAAACAGGACATACATAGGCAATGGCAGTGCCCTTACCACATTCTACCAAATTCTCAGTAATTCTTTGGTATTATCTAATAATCATGGTGTAAGTTCAATATCTGATTCTTCTAGTTATGGTGGTGAACACAGAACTACCTGTTCAGCTCACTCCACACCTGATGCCTCCAGCTCTTAGCACAGGTCAGTACCTCAGAACGATGCTTAGGAACAGATGACGGGAACACAGGAGGAGCAGAGACGAGAATCAGGCTCAAGTCTAGATGGATGGCATGGTCATCCTGACAAGGAGACCTAACTGCAGCAGAGGAGTCCACGAGAACCACTCTCCCCCACAACATAAACATTCGTTAAGGCTGCCTATTATAACATCTGCCAGCTGTCTCCCTGAAATCTGTGACGCAAGTTTAAGACAAATCTGACCATTTCTAAGCAGCACAGATGTGTTTTAATAATTTGTTTGTTTCGCTGATTAGCTTTGCAAGGTCAAAATTAGGTCAACCTACACCATGGAGCGCCAAGTGCGGATTTACTACCGGGAATGAGTTTGGAATTAGCTGGTTACCACCATCAGATTTGTCAAAAGCCCTGAATGAAGATTTAAAGAACAATTGCAAAGAAACGGGCTCCTTCCTTAAGCCATTAGAAAAATGTAAAGCTTGATTAAAAAATAAAACAAAATAAAGTGCTCTGACTATGAAATCACTGAGGTTTGATTGTAAACATTTTAAAGTTTATTCTCATAGCAGTGTTATTTGCTTTAAGAGGCTGAACAGCTTGAAGGCTTGTCTTGACTCAGTACCAAGGTCAAAACTTGTACTCTTAAAATAGCTTCCAGCTACTTAGTAGGCACATCATGGAGAACTACATTAGGCGGTAACATGATTTTTAGCTCCTGCTTATCCTGCTCCGCGTACTCTGATTTCTTTTAACCTTTAAATTAAAACTCTAGATATGGAGGCGGATTTCTGGCAGACATTTTCTGATTAGGCCTCAGGAGACCTTCAATTCTGCCTAGCCACATCGACCAATCAGCTTTCATTAAGATCACAGCTAAGGAGAATCCAGTGCAACATTTCCTCCAGGCAGCCTCCCCCACCTGCTGGGCCCCAACCTCTGAGGCTACAACACTGTGAATCCCTCAGCACTGCTACTGAAGAAGGAAAGAACAAGTCATTTATGGAAAGCAGAGGATGAAGCCAGTAATGATGACCTTGAACTTTAACTCTGGATCTTGGAGTAAGGAACCAATTGAGTAAGAAACAAGAATGTTTTTGTTTGGACATTTCATAAACACTAAGGATGTTTCTTCAGAAAATGAATTTACATATGAATGGCATATTAGATATGTCTGAAATAACTAATGGAAAAAACCCAATAAATAACGAATGAAAAACCAGAAAGAAACTAATGCTAAGTCTAAACTATTTTCAGAGAGGCATGTTTCTATATCACAGAGAAACAGACTAACATTGGTTTCTGAGCTGAGGACAAATGCTGGGGACCTAGACTCTTGGGAAATATAGAAAAGCCCAAAGGCAGAGCCTGTGTTGTCTGTAAACAAGTCTTCACTATCACTGTCAGGCACAGGATGAATTGTGTGGTTCCTAGCAGTACTCAGAACTCAGAGCTTAAATCATGTGTCACCATAATTCACTGCCAGAAGGAAAAGCTTCACCATTCCATTCTCCATGTCTCACGAGCTCTTCCAAGACAGATGTTAGTAACAGTAATAGTAACAGTAATAGTAATAGAATAGTAACAGTAATAGTAATAGTAATAGAATAGTAATAGAATAGCAATAGATAGTAATAGAATAGTAATAGTAATAGAATAGTAATAGTAATAGAATAGCAATAGAATAGTAATAGTAATAGAATAGTAATAGTAA
>NW_021620473.1:1187573-1199262 GCF_004785775.1 Grammomys surdaster | reverse complement strand
TAGTAATAGAATAGTAATAGTAATAGAATAGTAATAGAATAGAATAGAATAGTAATAGAAATAGAATAGTAATAGTAATAGTATAGTAATAGTAACAGTAACAGTAATAGTAACAGTAACAGTAATAGTTGTTCAGGTCTTTTAGAGCCTATCTATAAGTATAAGTATAGTTATAACAGGCTTATTAAACTACTTCAGTGAAAACTTTCTCCAGAACAGAGGGCTGCTGGGTGTGGTCACACATTCTTGTACTCTGGTACTTGAGAAGTAACACAGGACCACTGCAAGCTCAAGGCCAGCCTGGGCTCTTAGTAAGACCCTGAGTCAAGAAAAAGAGTGAGGGAGCAAGAGGGAGAATCAGGGAAGTCAAGTAGCACTCAGCCTTCAGGGAGCACTTTGAAGCTCACCACTTGCCCCGCCTACCAACTCTTCAACAGTCCAATCCTGATGGGGACTTTTCTCGGGATGTAACCTCACCCTAATGACACACCCTGCACACCACCTCTGCGTCCCTTCCACAGGTGCTGGTCAGACTGTCAGGGCAGCAAACGGTCAGCCTGGCCTTATTCTACTGTATAATAACTACCATTAATTTTTTTCACTTAAAATTTGTTTTTATTGCCGGGCAGTGGTGGCGTACGCCTTTAATCCCAGCACTTGGGAGGCAGAGGCAGGTGGATTTCTTAGTTCGAGGCCAGCCTGGTCTACAGAATGAGTTCCAGGACAGCCCGGGCTACACAGAGAAACCCTGTCTCGAAAAAACAACCAAAAAAAAATTGTTTTTATTTATGTGTGTGGGTCTGTGTATGATATTTGCACATATGTGTGTATGTCAGATGTGAGTGAGTGCCCAAAGATGCCAGAAGATCATGTTAGATCTCTTGGAGCTGGAGTTACAGAGAGTTGTGAGCTGCCATATAAGTGCTGGGAACAGAACTCAGGTCCTCTGTAATAGTAGTAAGTACTCTTAACCACTGCACTCCTTTTCTAGTTGGTTAATAATTATATTAAGTATGAAATAGAATTTGGAAACTCATAATTAGAAGAAAAGCAAGAGAAACATAGTGAGGGTTGGCTTAGAGAGGCAACAAATATAGAACTTAAAAATGATTGTATACATAGTTTAAGAGGGACTTAAGAGATATTAGGAGCAGCATCACCAGTGAAGAACACTGACTGCTATTCTAGAGGTCCTGAGTTCAAGTCCCAACAACCACATGGTGGCTTACAACGATCTGTAATGGGACCTGATGTCCTCTTCTTATGTGCATGAAGACAGAGCGTTCATATATATATGTACACACACGCACACACACACACACACACACACACCTTGATTAAAGAGAAAAAAATTAAAGCTGGTGCATTATTCCTGCCTCAGTCTCCTAAGTGCTGAGATTAGAGCATATGCTCCATGCCCAGCTGAGATGTTCTTCTATGCTGGTGAGGGGTTTAGAAAGATTGCATTATAAACTCGCCTGGCACAGTAAGAAAGCACACAGGTACAGGTACACAATGACATTAAATGCAAATTAGAAGACACAGATGAGGTTGGGGAGATGCTAAGCAGAAATCAGCATTTGTGCAAGCAGAGACCTGAGCTAAGGCCCTAGCATTATGAATGAGGCCCTGAGCACGGCTGTGTACCTTTTACAGTAGCACTGGGAGGCAGAGGCAGGTGGATCTCTCTTGGCCTCAATCTAGCTTAGAAGTTGAGTTTCTGCTTTAATGAGAGACTTTGTCTCAAGGTAACATGAAGGCAAGTGAGGAAGACACCCAGTGTCCTTCTCTGGCACACATACATGTATGCAAGCAAACACACACACACACACACACACACACACACACACACGCACGTACACACACACACCATATATAAAGAATCAAAACAAATAGCAAAAAGCTAGAATTCACAAGATCAAGGTATTTGTTGTAGTTTTATAGTCAACAAGCTTTAGTAAATTAAAATTGTTTAGAAATGTTCATTCTGTGTGTGTATGTGAGCAAGAGAGGGGTTGTGTAAAGACAAGGTGTCTGCTCATGGAAGGTTCGAACCACCCTGAGCCCTATCAGCCCGCAGCACACACGCTGTGGAAATTAAATCCAAGGGGTACTCTTGTTATTTTGAAAAATCCAATTTTCTCTAGTTTTTTAATTAGACCACAAATTTGGAATCTCATTAGGAAACAAATGGCTGTGCATATATTTAAACATGCTTAACTTCTTTCTTAGAAACGGTCTATCTTGTCACTATGTAGTCTAGCTTCAGAACGAGAAATCCATAGACTGTTCCCTCTACTCAAAAACAAGAAAGAAACTTCTCCTCTCACTCCCCAGGCTGCTCCACAGCCCTCCACTGGTCACCAGCATTGCCTGTCACTGGCTCTGCCCATCTCCAGAGCTGTCTGTTATCAGCTCACCAGCTCTGCCTGTCATCAGCACTGCCCAAACAGAAGCAGAACAATTCTAATTAGATACCCATCCTCTGAAATATGTCTGCACTGGATTATTCTTCATGAGCACAGGGGCTGCCTCAGAAACTATGTTTGTACAATAGCTCCAGACTACAAAGGGGTGATGCAGACAAAAAGAGTGAGCCAGGCTGTAAATGACAAAGGTCACTAGGAGCACCAGGTTTTAGAAACATCCTCATGTCAAGCTCCTGATCATATGAGCATGTTATGAAGGAACAGGTTTGTTGGAAATGCAGATGCTTAACCAAACATCTCAGTCCTCTCCAAGAGACAAGATTTAAAATCTCAAAGATCTATTTTTTTTAAAGGACTTTCTATGAGTGCAGGTCAGGGGGCAACTTGAAAAATCAATCTCACCTTTCACTTTTATATGAGTACTGAGAATTGAACCCTTTACCAGCCAAGCCATAACTCCAGCTGAGGATTTCCTTTGTATTTGCTGAAAAGGAGAGATCCATGGCCTACTTCCTCAGCTAAATCTAGCTCTGTCTTGGTTTGACTGCACAAAGATTCTCCCTTTAACAGCTGCTAGACTACTGGGTCACCATGTCTAGAGTGCAATGCATTCCACCTGTTTCAGATGCATTTTTAGTATGGCTTCCTGCACAGTCTTATTCGTTAAGGCTTCCTCATGTTCTTTTGGTGAGTCTGACAATTCCACTAAGGAACAAGGCTTTTTAGGGAAAAGATAGAGCATTTTGTGCATGTAAAACCTTACAGAAGTTTCCAGTCCTCATGAGGACAATGCAGTATCCTAGACCAAGCCAACCTAAATGATCATGACAACTGAGTGTCATGCCCATGTGCTCAAGGACTGTCACACTCCTTTCATCACAGGAAGATGCATTTTACCATAAACTCTGTGATGAGACATTCTCAGAGGCATTAACATTCAGAACTACATAGGAACACCTGCCTCTCAGTTAAAACTTCTCACAATTCCCTGACAGCTTGGGCTTAAATGGCCTGGATCCCTCCATACAAGTATGCTGTCCCTACAAAGACAGAACTAGGCTACACAGTGAGACTCCATCTCAATAAACAAATAGACCTACAGCCCAGGTCAAATACGTATTTGGATCTGCCTATCACTCTACGTCTAAATTAGGTGTGGGGACCTACTGGGAGGCATACAGTAAGAACTTTTGTTTTTGAAGATAAAATAGAAAGTTCTCCATTGAGTATGATAGATAATAACCAAAAAAAAAAGAAAGAAAAATAAAAAACCAAGATTGCCCACATCTGTCTACTAAATAAACTAGCTGTAGGAGACATGGCCATCTAGCTGTGGTCACCCTTCACCTCCTGAGAGCTGAAATTTCAGGCACTCATCAGCATCCCCAGCCGCGGTGACTTTTCTGAATTCTAGTCATCTATTAAGCAGATCTGTCCAGTGATAGCAAAGGCAAAGACAGACTGTCAATGGCAATAGCTGTTTTCATTTATCACAAGTCTGGTAATTAATTTATTACTCTGCCAATCAACTGCACTGCCAATGAGATCTGTGGAAGTGGGAAGAGCCAGCTTACCGTGCACATGGCCGCCTTTGTGGTTCTCAGGGTAAAATCTGAAGAAAACTCCAAGTCTGAGATAGATGTGGTGTGGCAGTCTATATGCTTCCCATCGGAAAGAAGAAAGAAAAGATCAGTAAACAAGAACAGCAACGCCTGGCTACCGCAAGACATCTGCAAACCAGAGTTCCCTAACTTCTAATCAGGCACCATTCGGAGGAGTCGTTCCAAGCTAAAGGAATATTAACAGTTAGTTAATGTTTCTCTAAATCAAGTTGCTATCTCCTGCTTTGATTTCCTGTAAGCAATAGTATCTATGAAATCACTCTTTACTCTGCCATTTTGCTGACACACTAATGACTTCCAAATTTAAAACCTAGTGTTCTGTGCTTGACCCAAGATCATCTTACATACTATCACTACACATCACCCACATCTGCCTGCTGTGTTTCCGGCTACGACATTAATCGTCTTAGAGGAAATGGTAACTTTAAACACATGCTGGTGAAGGGAAAGACTCTCAGGAAAAATTTATCTCTCAATGTATTTAAAGGTGTTTCTTGAACAACAGGAAAAACCACAATAATTCAAACCAAACAGCAGAAATGAGGATTCATCTTTGAAAGAAATAGCTCATTTCTTTGTGTTCTGTCCTGGCTCGAGTTCTCCAAGTCACTTTGGGAAGGGGTGGCAAGTGGTAGAATAGCCTGGGACCCATAGCCTGGGACATTACCCTCTTTAAGATACTTGAAGAAACATTCTAAAGAAGGTTATAGTGTAGGGCCTTTTAGGTGTAGGAAGAATGAAAATAAAACAACGCTGAACAGGCAAGTTTGATATCACAGAGCATCTACTAAACACGCTGGAGTTTCAGTCCTAAACCAGCTACCTCAACTACTCATAGCAATTTAAGGGATCAAGCAAAGTTAGCACTCCTTCCCCCTACTTCCTCCTGCGCTGCAGTAGAGCCAAGGTGGCAGTAACTCTTCCCCTCTGCTCTGATTCAAACAGCTCCACATGCCTCTTCCTACCAGGGTAGCAGAGCATGAAGCAGGCCCTCAGGGCATCAGGGCGCCCAGTGGCTCCACAGTTAATCGGGCTTGCTTGTTGAGGAGTCTCCTTTATGCAGAGAATAGCTATATACTACAAAAGGAAGGAGACACTGCCCGAAACCCACAGCTGAAATCTTCACACTCTTCAATACGTGTGACTCGTCCTGCCGAGCTATGGTGAGCCCATGTAAAATCAACAGTCCCAGTAAATCAATAGGTTAACATGACAAAAATAAAATACAGAAGGACTTAAGGAGGAATTCAAAAGAGCTGCCATGTAGTTTCAGTTCAGTTCATGCTAATTAATCTAACGAGGCTGGAAGAAGTCTGAGTAAGAACTTAGACAGTGGAGTATAAGATGAAAATAATGATCTATGAGAAGGCAGCTTGGGGCCAGGCAGCAGATGCAGGCCTCTGGCCCAGGAGGCTAGACTACATATAAGTAATTCAACCAGTTCCTGACTTGAACCTGAAGGGCAATAAATGGAGTAAAGAGAAGTAATTCTAAGCAATGAAGGCCTAGAAGCAAGTTTGAGCCTGCTTTAGAGTAAATTAAAGTCAGAGGAAGCCCACATGGAAAGTCAGTAAGAAGACACCCTCTACTGTGACTCCAGGTCCTTGATCAAAGAAACTGTGAACTAAAAGTATTGGATTTTCTTACCTGCGCCTGTCTGTGTGTGCAGACATCCAGCCTCTCAGATGCCATGAACAATAGTCTACAGCTTGAACAGTCCTCACTTGTAGTAAATGTAAGGGAAGTAAGTGATAACTAAAATGTGATGCATGCAAGCCACATGCAGATACTTCCTCACTTTGCCTAAGGGTTTTCTGCACATCTATGGACTGTGGCTTATGCAGGGACTCAAGGTCCACAGACACAGAGGGAATGCTCACCCACCTACCTTGATATCACAAGGGTCTGAAATAAGAGTCTTGTGATCTACAACTTCCACAACAGCTTCTGGTATAACTGCTTTCTTCATGCAGGACATGTTGAAGCCATAGACGTCATCCCAGAAGGCAATTCTATCAGCATGCTTGTTCACGTCACTCACGGCCACAAGGCTGATGGTGCAAATGTCAGGGTAGACTAGAATAAAGAAAATGCCCATATATATAGCAGCTTCTTCTCAAGGAGAGGATAATTTTAAATGAACTAAATGTAAATATCAAACCTATCTGCATAGACTACTTAGCAGGGAGAGATTAATGAAGACAGAGACTGAGAGGTAACCAAGTTACCCCAGTGCCTATAATCATGATGGTAAGGTCAGCATCCCAACAATAGGCTCCTATTAAAATTACTATAATAACCTTAAAACAAACATACTAATATTAAAGTTTAAAATATGACAACTTAAAAAACATCCCTCTAAATTGCTATTTCATATATTCCCCTAAAGTACATAGATGGAGAAAAACTATCCAGAAAAGTCTGTAGTGCCACAGGGGAGAACAATCACCCTGGAGTTTTATGGGCAGGCAGAGGAGCAGCTCACACCGTACTTTTATTTAATATAAAATGATCATTAAGTATGTTCCAATCTAAATTAAACTCTGTGGATACAAATTCCTACTCTCAAGAAATTTGTTCTTATCTATTTATTTTGAGACAGGATCTCATGTTGCCCAGACTGGCCTCAAAAGAGAAAATACAAGGCATTGTGAATCACCAAGCACCAACAAATTCAGACAAGGCGTTAGCAGGAGAAGCTGGCAACCATGTTTAAGAATGGAAGCGAGCTCACAAGTGAGGATGGAAAGAGCCATGTAACAGAGTGAGAGAGGGCATCAGTCACCATTAAGGGTTGGCACTTGCATTCTAACTAGACAACAGAGACACAAGGCTCGAAAGGGCTTCTGCAAACCACTGTAGTGAACTGGACTTTATTGTAAGAATGATAACTCAGGGACAACTTTACCGAGAGCAGCACTGTGATCGGATTCCGGGTTTAGAGCAATCATTTGCAGTGCTACGTGAAGAATGACCGGGAGGCAAGCAGACATGTTCAGAAACATGTAATGATCTGGGTGGTGAAAGCCAGGTCAGGCTACGGCATGAAGAGGAAATGGAACGGAAAGACACCCGAGAGGTGGCACTCAGGAATGACTAGCTGAGAGGAGGAGGAATCAGGACTAGTGCTTGGCTTTCGCAGTCGAGCAGAGTGTCAGCTTTTACAGGGCATCAATATGGGCAGACCCAGGGAGAATGAGTGCATTGCTTTGGGCACCAATGAAAATGCCAGTAAGAAGATAAAACATAAGAGGTGGAATTATCTGAGTCTAAGACACAAAACTGAAGACCACAAGCATGCAAATACAAGCACAGCAGAAGTCTATGAGACCCAGCACCAGATGTGTCACCAGTGCCGGAATGTACAGTACAAGAGAAATAGCAAAGGGGGCTTAGCAGAGATGGAAGACAGTTAAGATAGCACTAAAGGGGCACTGGGGAATGATTTAGAGCTAGAATAAATTCTGTGGGATAGTAAACACATGAAGTTTACACATATAACAAACACAGGTCAGAGCTTCTCTTTCTTGTGACTTACATGGAAATTAACTTTTCTTGAGAAAAGCTCAAGCACCAGCTTTCAGGGAATTCATGAATTCAGAAAAAAAAAGTCAGTTACATGTTCCCATATCACCAGCTAATCTTCAGAGACCACCCTCTACCTCACCTTTAGAAACTGTATTATTCAAAAACAATAGCTCTAAGTTATCTTTAAAATAAAGGCCAGCATAAGATCTGCATCAAGAGGCAGGACACAGGCCCTAATCTGCCGCATAGTCCTGCTTCTGCAGAGGCTATGCACACGATTTTGCTGGCTGCACAGGGCCATGCTCACCTCCTCCTTTAGCATGGCAAGCACTCTGGCTAGTTCCACTCTGAAGAATGCAAATTCCTCAAAAAAAAAACTACTTTGTTGTTAGCATCTGACTAAGGACAGACTCACCACTACAGTTAATTCTGAGTCACATCCTTAACATGTAAAACAGTGAAGACAAAAATGGCTCTTGAGGCAGCGTTGGATATCTGGCTAGCTCCTCATACCCTTTACAGGCCTTTGAGTCACAACTGCAGCTTTCTTCACTATGTCCTGAAGAGCACAGTACAGTCAGGTCGGCAAACATCTTTGGTAAGGCCACCACTTTAGGTTTTGGAAGTCATTTTTGTTGTTGTTGTTGTTGTTGAAATGACCACTTTCTGTGGTTATTATGAAAGCAGAATGGCTGTCTGTGTTTAATAACGCCTTGTCCCCAAGACAGTCAGTGGGCCAGACCCAGAGATCCTGCCAGAAAAAAGAGGTGCAATCTCAGGCTTGTTGACTGTCACTATTAGAGTACCACTGCTCTATGGGTCATGGGAACTAAACACTCTGCAGCATTCATTACACATGATCTGGATAGTCACAGGAGTTAGTATAGTTCACAAGGCTCCGTCTCAGACCATGATCAAAACCCTCGCTGCATTGTGTTTTTGTTTTTTTTTAACATCATCATTGGGTTCAGCAAACCACAGCTCATGCCTCAACCCAGTCTGCTGCTTCCTGGGTTTGTAAACTCACTGTAAGACCACTGCTCTAGCATGCTTACCCACCATCTACAGCTGTAGTGTGCTACAGTGTCAGAGCTAGAGAGAGCAGGGATGTGGCCTGTCACACTGAAAATACAACCCGGACATTTACCGAAGCTGCCGGTCTGCCACCCTCTCGAGCTGTGTGGTGTGCTAGGGACACCGTGGAGAATAAAGATGGCACCTTCATAAGGAAAACTGTAACAGATTTCAAGTTACGATTAGAGAAAAAGCCAAGGGCAGAATGCTGTTTCAAGTGCTGCAGCACAATTTTCAAGCTAATTATATTTCAAAGGTTTAAAAATCCTATTTTTGTTTTTTATTTTTGAACTTAAAAATGGTTTTCTCATCTCTCAGGAAGACATGAATATTTATAAAGACTTGTAATTGGTGCTAAAGGTCAGTGGGGTTCGGCATTCACCTCGGCTCAGCTGCCTAAACCTTGGGCCAGTGCCAGAACCCCAGGACCCTTTACCTTCACATTCTCACACATGTGTCACTTGGGTTTTTTTTTTTCTTTGTTTTTGTTTTTTCTTGTCAGATAGAAGCTATAATTGAATAATTATGCCTCTTTATAGGTGAGGTCGGCCAAGCGCTGATTGGACAAAAGCAGCCAGTTACCAGACCATTTATAAATCCATGGCTCTGACATCTGTGTCCTTCTCGATTCACTGCCCAGAATTCATCTGTCACTGGAACAGCTCATGAGGTGAGCAGTGTAAGATGGGGACTCCTTTATCCCTAGGGAAGGCCTTATAAACTTCTGGGCCCTAAAGGAGGTGTACAAGAATACAGTTCCCACAAAAGGAGAGCACATGGGAGTCAACTCATTGTAAACACTTGCCAACTGACAGAGCAAGAGTAAAATAAAAAAAGTAGAAATTAAATACTCACTCGGGAACTGGACTTATTCCTCTGTATTACCTTAAAAACAGTGAATCAGCTCCACTAGTTTAGGTAGACTTAATATGTAGTTGGAATATACTTTGAAAACTATGTACAGAAAAAGGGAAATGACATTATCAGGAGATTTCTAGGGAAAAAAAAAAAAAAGAAAGAAACCCACTAAAATACCAAATGTGGTGAAAAGTTGTGAAGAGCAAGTGGACAGTTAAGCATAGAGACAGCCAGGGAACGCTAGGCCCCAGATCCAGCCTCCATGGCTTCTGTGTGCCATCATCTTTGTGTAAGTGTGACACTCAATGTGCTAGAAGGTGCCATGCTCAAACCCCGTTCACCACTATTTAAGGCACAGGCCAGTGCTGATCTTGTTTCCAGCAACAACACAGGAGGAAACTTAATACACACTGAAAACCACATCATACCAAGAACCTCATCAAGACTTTGAGACGATATTCTACAACGTGGCTATAATCATAATCTCCACTGTACAAAGGAGACTGAAGGTAGGGAGGTAAAGCAATGTCAAGAGGAGCAGTCCTCATTAGCTAAGAAGACAGCTAGACAGCTAAGCAAGTCTTGAGGTCTGCCCAGACACCAGACTTCCCACCGCATGCCCGCTCATTGCATTGCTCTTCAAACTCGAGAGTTCCACCCTTATGAAGCAAATGAGCACTTGTTAGAAGGGAAAGGAGAAAGGGCACTATTAACAAAACTAAGTGAGCAAAGCAGAAACGTGGGCCTGCTCATTTTGCTAAGTGACAGATGACAGGACAAAAATAGCGGGTGAAAAGGGAACTGCCCAGCGGCTGGGATAACCGGAAGCATGCAGGGGAGGATGCTCATGAGGTACCTTCTGATGTGTATACGGCAGAGGCAGGGCTGTGTTCCTGCATATTGATCTACTGCCCCCAGGGAGGCACATGGCAGAAGCCAGTTTTCTACAGTCCACTGCAGGCCAGGCTGGCAAGCTCTGGTAAAGGTGACAGTGTCATCTTTAGGTGCCTACACAGCATAATGTGTCAGCCACAGGTAGTAGCCTCCACTCTGCAGCCCATGGGTCCTTTCAGAGCCCTCATCAATTCCCACTTGTCACAGTCTGTAGCATTCCTGCCCTTTAAGTCCTTTTTCCATTGACTGGGGTAATGTCAGTTTCTTGCAACAAGTCCTCTCACCTCAACACTATAAAGGGAAGCACTAAAAATAAATTCTTAGAAGAAGGACTCTGCCTCTGAACTGTGCTCAAAGGCCTCTTCTCTGAAGGCTGACCAACCATACTTTAAAGCCCCTCGTGACTGTTTGTCCCTGTAAAGTGAAGCAGAGAGCTGTTATAGGCTGCTAGTCATCCTGCTTAGAACTGTAAAAAAGCCTGGAAGAGCCCAAAATGCAGTGGGATTCTTAGTAGGAAGGGGCGTGCTTTCACAGTCCTGGACTGTGTAATGACAAGACAAAAAACAATTCCTTTCTGGTAATGAGGAAGATGCTGCCAGCAATAGCTTCTCAGTTCTCTTCTGCTCGAAATGATTTTAGAGTCTACTGCTGATTTTGAGCAAATTCCATAAGAATTACTTCTACATGCTATTAACAGAATACAATTTCAATCTCTCCTGCTCCCGGGCATGTCAGCTTTGATTTCCCACAGTGAGTGGCTGGGCTTCCTCACCTGAACTGACTCACTCTGCCCTGTTGTGATTAGCAGCTATGTTACCGATGATCTTCGAAAGCTGCTTAACAGCTCACTCTTAGCCAAGCTCTAATTACTCATTTAGTCATCTGTATTTGAAAGGATGCTCCATTTCTTGTTTTTATCAAAGGGTTACAAGTAAGAAAAAGGCACAGAAGGTTAGTATCAAAACTCTTTGCAGATGACTGATTGTTTACATAGGAAATCCTTTTAGAAATAACCACCAAGCTCAGCAAAACTATAGGCCCTAAGCTAAGTTTAAGAAAGAAAGAAAGAACCGGGCGGTGGTGGCGCACGCCTTTAATCCCAGCACTCGGGAGGCAGAGGCAGGCGGATTTCTGAGTTTGAGAGTTCGAGGCTAGCCTGGTCTACAGAGTGAGTTCCAGGACAGCCAGGGCTACACAGAGAAACCCTGTCTCGGAAAAAAAAAAAAAAAAGAAGAAGAAAGAAAGAAAAAAAGAAAGAAAGAAAGAGGAAGGGGCAGGGGAAGA
>NW_021620473.1:1100753-1187173 GCF_004785775.1 Grammomys surdaster | reverse complement strand
GGGAAGAAGGGGAAGGGGAAGAAGGGGAAGGGGAAGAAGGGGAAGGGGAAGAAGGGGAAGGAGGGGAAGGGGAAGAAGGGGAAGGGGAAGAAGGGGAAGGGGAAGAAGGGGAAGGGGAAGAAGGGGAAGGGGAAGAAGGGGAAGGAGGGGAAGGGGAAGAAGGGGAAGGGGAAGAAGGGGAAGGGGAAGAAGGGGAAGGGGAAGAAGGGGAAGGGGAAGAAGGGGAAGGGAGGAATTGGATGTTCTCTACCACTAGCAGGCAGCTGAAAAACAACAGAGCTTTGTACCTGCAAGGAAGAGCTGTAAACACAGGGGCTCACAGACTAGGGGGCTCAATGCAGAGAGCCTCATTACAGTCTATATCTGTTCTATTATTCATCAGATCCTGTCTTAATTCCAAGTCTTTTTAAAGTAATGTGGAGGCCAAATGTTCAGTGAGAGCAGTGCCTCAAGAAGTAAGGTGGAGAGAACTTGAGGAAGACAGGTCCAGATCTAACCTTCGTGTTCTCATTCTCTCCGTCCTCTCCCTCTCACCTCGCCTTTTTCTCTGAGTGCAAAAAAGGTGCTATGATCCTGAAATGAGTCTTAAACCTCAGTGAAAGCACTGACACTTCCAGAAGGTAGTAGGAAGATCCTGTGTCCTCCACTTAAGCATGTGGGAAACATGACAGAGGCAGCACCTGTCCATGTCCTCTTTCCATGTCCTTTTCTGGGAGCTGTCATTCATCCACTGATAAGTTAGAAATGAAGCTGATGGTAGGAGCTGAGTGGGTTTCCTGCTTTATAGACTTTGCTTGAGTATAGTCTGTTACACGCTCTCAACTGTGCAAATCATTCTTTCAGGGCTTCCAAATTTAGGTTCTTAGAGAACTCTTCCCTCAAGTCTAACGTGTTTGTAATCTATCTGATTCACTGGTTAAACTACAATGTTCAATTTCTTGTCCAGAGTAAGCTCTTTGGGGAAGGTTGCTCCAAAGTTTTAGTATGTTGCCTAGGCTAGCCTTGAACTTCAAGGCCTAAGTATCCTTCTTGCCTCAGCCTTCTAAGTGCTGGGACTACAAGAATGTACCACTAAGCCTAGCTAAACCTTACTTCATTTTATCCCTTTCTTTCTCCCTTTAATGAAAGGTCTTATATTTTGAGTTGAGCCAGGGCTCAAACTCAGTGGGTAGCTGAGACTGGCCTTGAACTCCTGATCTTCCTGCTTTCCAACTGCCAAGTGCTAGGGTTGCAAGTATAAGTCACCATACTTGGCTTTGTTATGTTTTTAAGTAATTATTTTTAAATTTGCTATTAAAAATAGTTTCCTATATTGTAAAATGTTCTAGTTACATTTGCGGCTATACCAGATTTTCTATTTTCTTCAACTAGTCTCCCACACAGGAACCAGTAACATCTGGTTTTATTACCCAGACTTCAGGATGCACTTATTACATGGAAGGGCTCTTCCACCTGTCTCTGCCTCCCCAGGGCCTTGCTACTTTGAAAATTTCTTGCCATTTCATAATCGGCTAAAACTGAAGACAAACCTGTTAGTATAGATATTAGTACTTAGAATTCTACTGTAAAATTTTTAACATAAAAAAAGGGAAAATAAATTCTCATCCACCTTTAATAATTAATGGTTTGGAATTTCACCATATTTCACAGTAGTGAGCTGACAGCTTTTGGCATTAATTCTCTTTATCCAAGAACTTAGTATTTCTTTACATTGACTTAACTCTTCTTCATGGGAGAGAGGAGGAGAAAGATGAACTCAGATTTACATCGTGGACCCATTATGTTCATGTGGGCCTACAATACCCATGCCCTCTTCCATAATGCAATCATTCTTTCTAAAATTTTTACATTACCAATTGCTTGGTAAAGATTCCTTCTGAAAAACATAGAGTAAAACTTTACAATACACATGAGCATCTGGTGGCAATAACGGTTCATTTGACGTTGCTCATACTTTATTTCTTGTTCTCCTCATTATATTAACAAATAGCATTCCACAGCACTGCTCAGGTAGCTCAATGCCAGTTCTTCTGACTACACCCTCAGATGATCCGAATGTTAATCAGTTATATAAAAATATGGACTGAGCTCGAATCATTAACCTCCCGTTCATCCCTCCAGCTGCCATGGTCCCGTGGCTGTGGGGGCTAATGAGTCTCACTGAGCACTCGATTTAAATGCATTAGCTGCTGTCAGTTCTTCAGTGACATCAATGGACACCACTAGGGAGGTGTGGAGAGGGGCGTCCCTAGAACCCCACAGCAAGAGTCAGATGTTTTAAACGCATTTTAATAAGGGAAACAAGGTTTAGTGAAAAGAACATGAATATTGATTAGGTCAGGCAGATATGAGCTTAAAAATCAGAAAAGAAAAAGAAATGCTTGCTTGGCTGCTTAATGGCATCATCTTCCTGGACACCTTTTTGAGATTGTTCCCCAAATCTCAAAGGGCTGTGGTGAGGATTATGTACAACATAAGCAAGGGTGATGGGAATGGCTGCTGGAGAATCATCAAGTGATATTACTTCCTTCAGTTATGAAAAGATTATAATAATCACAGATGCGCAATTGTTTCGGGGTACATCCTCTCAAATTCTAGCCAGGCTCACAGCAGAGGTCAAGAACTAGTTTAAAGTGGATGCAGGGAATATATAACAATGCACCTCAAGAAAGAGGGAACACAGAGTGCTGCTAGAGTGTTCTGCTGTCTGCAGGACTTGCCCTAACTCTCCTGGTTTGCCCTGAGGGCTTTAACCATACAGTAACTGCCTATATGGCTGCAGGATACTACGGGAAGAGGGCTGGAGCAAGGCCCAGTGCTCTGTCCAGTCTGACAGGTCCCTGCAGTCATCTCTGGGTCAATAGTTGTCAGGTCTGCTGACTCGTGGAGCTCTGGGAGCAGAGAAGGGCAGGGAAAGCCAGGAACAGGAAAAGCAGGTGGAAGGGAGGCACTAGGACTCCACACACAAGCAGTTTTTCCACTCTGTGTTCAAGAAGCCATGAATTTCCTCAAAATAAACACAGGCCCTGTTCTTAAGCCCTGTTTATACTCTTTCTTCCCTAATGAAAGAGAGACTTCATCAGCCCTGCAGCTGCCAGGAATGTTACATAGTTAATTGGGAGTAGTGGTCCTCATAGACTTTGTTTCTCTCAGTCTCACAGACTTCTAAGCACAAGGCCCAGAAGTGCACCCTTCCACCAGGATGAAACCAGAACAAGATATGGAAAAAAACACAGACATGGAAAAAAAGGCTCCAAGTTGATAGGGATCATATGGTCAACTTACAGGTGGGAGGTACTTCAAACCTTTCTAACACTAAACTAAACCACAGAGTAGAGAGACTCATCAGTTAGTGAGGTAAGGAAAATTTGCCATTAAAGGAAATAGTCTCTAACTCAGTATGAAACATGCTATTGGCCTTTGGCTAAAATTAAGCAAGGAAAACAGAGTAATGACAAAAGGTTAAAAACTGAAAAGATGCTTTTAATTTGAATATTAAAAACCTCCCATCATAGTCTTTATGTTTTTATTTAACAAACAAACAAAAAAACTTTTAATAGAAGATGTCCTAGGAAACTATGACCTTGGACTCCCGTATTTTAAGTGACCAAGGCTCCTTCCAGTGAAAACATCTTTTATCTCCACTCACTCAGCTATACACAGTGTGCTCGATGTTCAAAGGCTCATTTGGTTGTACCATCTTGAGATCAGATTAAAACTGAAATGTTGTACTTACCCGATCCCCCTTTTGCCAAGTATTTACTCTTTGCATAAAGGACAGAATCCAACATTGACTCAAAAAGAAGAAAATAGCCCTGCACAGAAAGGAAAAGATGAGCGTCAGTAATGGACACTGTCACTAGCGACCAATTGGAGCAGCTGACAGCTCTTTCAACAAGTACCTGCTTCTGTTGTGTAACTCTGTCATTGTATATATAGAAGTTCTATATAGGGTAAGCACTGGAAAGCCAGGCTTGGGTGTGAAGAGGATCCAACTGGTTCTTATGGTAGCAAGTACAGAATTTGCACCTATACCCCACTTTTCAGTATACTCTTCCTTCACTAATGAAAGAGAGACTTCATCAGCCCTGCAGCTCCCAGGAATGTTACATAGTTAATTGGGAGTAGTGGTCCTGATAGACTTTGTCTCTCTCAGTCTAGTAGAGGTGAGGTTGGAAACACTACTGGCATCCACTGGGCAGAACCACTAAATGTTGCCCTATAACCTGGTATGCACGTGACAGCCCACCTCAAAGTGCCTTCCCAAAGCATGCACTGTCTAGAGAGCTTTCATTGGTAATTATACAGACAACACTACCGCAATTCAGTGGGTAAGTTTAAATCAAGGAGCAAGATGAGCATTCATTCATTCATTCATCAGAGAGGTTCATAGTGCACACTAGGAGTTCTTAATACAACAGGGTAGCTGCCCATATTCTGAGTAAGTGTTATAACATCCCCACTGCAGTTTGTCTTCTACTTGCCACACACCAGCATCTTCAAGAAACAGTGTTATATGAAATTCAGCTCAAGGAACAGGATCCCAGTACAACCAGATTTTAAGAAACACTAGTGAGCTTTTCCCAGGAAAGGGAAATGGAGTACACAGGGAAAGTAGACACTCTTGGGGTCCTAACATGCCATATTCTATTGGTACAGCACATACTACGTACTGTCAGACAGCCACATGCTGCAGCTACTCTTCCTCCTCCAGGGCCAACCACATCTCTCAGCATCAGGGAGATGGACAGCTGCACCTCACATCAGCCCTCTAATGGAAGCTGTTTCTCATCTGCTCCCTTGTTCTACGCACACATTATTTTCTGGTGGGATAAACACTCTATTCTTTAACCACATAAACAAACAGAACAAAGAAGGCAGCAGACCCAAAACCATCCCCACAGGTGGGTAACCAAGAAACAGGTCAACTTCCTCTGCACAAACTAACTTATGGATAAGAAAATGTCCAGGCAGCCATGCTGCATTGCAGGGGTGCTTACACCACAGAAACAAAGGCTCAGATGGAAACTTCTGAACAAGTATATCAGTCATATGCTAAATTCTAAACACTAGCACCTGTTAATATGCTGTGTATGTTCAGGGAACATACATATTATATATGTTCATGAGATGTATGAAATTCCACCAATGAATACTTACACATTCATAAAGATCTATGCACAAGAATGATTATAATGGACATTTTTGCATTGGTGAAAGTGAATCATTATTTATGCCAAGGAATTCTTAAAAGAGAGACATCTGTTCACCCAAGATATAGAAAAATTGCCTAAAGTTCGGCATGGGTGGTACACACCTTTAATCCCAGCACTTGGAAAGCAGAGGAAGGTAGATCTCTAAATTCAAGGTCAACCTGGTCTACAGATAGAGTTCCAGGACAGCCAGGGCTACACAGAGAACCCATGTCTTGAAAAACAAAAATTCAAAATAAAATAAAATAAAATAAAGAAAGGAAGGAAGAAAAAGAATTAAAGTCCTGTAGAGACGGCTCAACGGCTAAGAGCACTGGCTACTATTCCAGAGGAATGAACTCAATTCTCGGCCCTGACAGGATGGCTCATCACCATTGGTAACTCCAGTTTCAGGGAATCCAATGCCCTCTTCTGGCACCAGTAACACATGTGGTGCACAGACATATGTGCAGACAAAGCACCCATACACAAAGCCTGCTATCTTACACAACTCCAGTCTACCTGCCTATGGGTACAACTGTTCACAATGGGCTAGGCTCTCCCAAATCAATCATCAATTAAAAAAAGCCTCTTTGAGGCTGAAGAGATGGCTCTTCCAGAGGATCTGGATTCAATTCCCAACACCCACATGGCAGCTCATACCTGTCTGTAACTCCAGTTCCAGGGGATCTGACACCCTCACACAGATATACATGCAGTCAAAACACCAATGTACATAAAATAAAAATAAATCTTAAAAAATAAAAAAAAAGAAAATTCCTCACAAATTTGGCCACAGGCCAATCTTGTGGGGTTGTTTTCTCAATTTAGGTGTTTTCTTTTAAAAGGACCCTAACTACTGTCAAGTTGACAAATGAGCTAATACCCTCAGAATATATTTTTCTTGAATTATTCAATCAAGCTACACAGAAATATAAAATCTCTCAAAATGTCTTTATAATTTATAACTAAGAAATACAATTTTAAGCACAATGAAAACAATTAGCTCAAACTATCAGAATCCGTTCCACTTCCAACCCTGGGGATCTCCTCTAGAGTAACCAAAGGGTGCAACTGCTCATGCACAAATACCCTCCACAGATGCAGATTTCTGCTGCTGGGTTTCCACTTAGTTGTCCATGGTCAGAGACTATCAAAAACAAAGAAGCCCGTGGTTCATATGCAAGCCTAGGCATAGATAGTACCTGGTATCCATGGAGACCAACATATCTATCACAGAGGCAGTGCTACAGGGACGGAGGCAGACAACCACAAGTCAGTGCTTCCATCTCCACCTCCTCTTCCTGTCTCCAAGACTCTCTCTAATCAGGTTTCCATTCTAATGCAAGAGTCTGCCCCCATATGAGCTTCTATGATGTCAACGTCATTGATACAGCCTAAATAAAAGAACAAGGGAGTTGGCTGGGTGTGATGGCATGTACCTTTAATCCTAGCACTCACGAGAATCTCTGAGTTTGAGGTCACCCTGGTAGACATAGTGAGCTCCAGAACAGTCAGGACTATATAAGGAGACATCACCACTACAACCACACACACGCACGCACGCACGCACGCACGCACGCACGCACGCACAAACACAAAAACACAAACAAAAAAAATTGGGGAGCCAGCCAGTCAATGAGAAAACATTCTCTTAAACAGATGTACATGTCACAGCTGGAAGCTTTGTCATACTACTGAAGACTCAGAGCTTGACAATTTCACTGGTTACTGTTTTTTCTGGTACTCATGTAATTTCTAAATTGTTAATCCATTAAAATAGATTTTTCTGATGCCACTATGTATACTCTCTTGTTTGTCCTTTATCTGCATATACTTTCTTGACTATTTCTTCTCAGCCAATCATAAATGGCCCTGCAGTGTTAGCTCCAAGAAGTGTAAGCACATGGTCCACACTGTCTAAAGCTACAAGTTCTGAATGAGCAACAGCATGTACTCATGTGTATCCACACTGATAAAATAAAGGAAGTTTGCTTTTAAAATGTTCTGGTAAAAAATAAAATAAAGTTATCTAAAGTGACAGTTTCTGTTTTAAAACCAAAACTGCTAGTAATTGTGTTGCCTGTGCTTTATAATGCTCACTTAACTATCTCCCAGAATATACTTGTCACTGCAATCACCTAAAGAAGAAACCAAGGCTTAGAAATGGTAATAGCTCAAGACACACACACACACACATGCACACGCACACGCACACACACACGCACATCCTGGTCACACCGACGGTGAATGAACTGAAGCAGAATGTGAACCTGGTCTGATGACAAAATCCAAGCTCTGAATCTAGATGATTACGTATTTATATTGAGATGACATGGGTACTACAGGATGCAGGTATTCTGAAATAAAAAACTTCCCAGAAAACATGTCAAATGGGATCAGACTTTAAAGTATGTGAATCAGAATACTTCAGAGTGGTATCTTGGTAAGCTCTAAAACATTGGTGTGGAGGATTATGTGACATGCAGATTATATGTAGAACTAATACATAGATGGCACCAAGAAAATGAACACAGCTCGTTAAAAGTGAGTGGGTAAAGATGGTGTATGAACTGTTGATAGCAATCGTCCTTCCTCTTAACTTTCCAGTTTGCTGAACTTCATTCCACTGAAGGCTTCCCAGGTGACTAAACAGCCTTTAACTTCCTGGGAACTGTCCTTGGTTCTGAACCAAATCGTTTATTACTGATAGCAGAAAGCTTGGCTCCTAACGCCCCACTCATCTGCAGTGCAATTCAGAGTACAATTTCACAGGCTGCTGCTTCACCTGTAGGGCACCATCTGGAAGGATTATACCTGATATTGCCTCCTATGATGCTCATGGGGCAGTCTTCCTTCAAAACTGACATTTACTTTATAAAATTAAACACTGCATTTGCCCTTCAAAACTTAAGAGCCACAAAAGAACACACAAAATTAAACCATGGTTGCAGACTGACATTCATGAGAACAGGAAGCTGACTCCTAACATGTTCATGATGTCTTCCTGGTACAGGTTCATAAGTGATTAAATAATAAAGGCAGATACTTTCAGTACAAGCCTCTTTCCTAATTTCAAATAACCAAATGACTAAAACATCCCTAGGCAAAACCAAGTTATGAGAGAGTTAAAAATAAACAGTTATTATGTATAGTACTGGAAGTCCTAGCCAGAGCAATTAGGTAACACAAGGAGGTCAAAGGGATACAAATTGGAAAGGAAGAAGTCAAAATCTCACTATTTGCAGGTGATATGATAGTATACTTAAGTGACCCCAAAACTTCCACCAGAGAACTCCTAAACCTGATAAACAACTTTAGCAAAGTGGCTGGATATAAAATTAACTCAAATCAGTAGCCTTCCTCTACTCAAAAGATAAACTGGCTGAGAAAGAAATTATGGAAATGACACCCTTCACAATAGTCACAGATAATATAAAATACCTTGGTATGAATCTAACCAAGCAAGTAAAAGACCTGTATGACAAGAACTTCAAGCCCCTGAAGAAAGAAATCAAAACAGATCTCAGAAGATGGAAAGATCTCCCATGCTCATGGATTGGAAGGATTAATATAGTAAAAATGGCTATCTTGCAGAAAGAAATCTACAGATTTAATGCAATCCCCATCAAAATTCCCACTCAATTCTTCACAGAGATAGAAAGAGCAATCTTAAAATTCATTTGGAATAACAAAAAACCCAGGATAGCGAAAACTACACTCAGCAATAAAAGAACTTCTGGGGGAATCACCATCCCTGACTTCAAGCTGTACTACAAAGCAATAGTGATAAAAACTGCATGGTATTGGAACAGAGACAGGCAGAAGGATCAATGGAATAGAATAGAGGACCTAGTAATGAACCCCCATACCTATGGTCACTAGATCTTTGACAAAGGAGCTAAAACCATCCAGTGGAAAAAAGACAGCATTTTCAACAAATGGTGCTGGTCCAACTGGAGGTCAGCATGTAGAAGAATGCAAATTGATCCATACTTATCTCCTTGTACAAAGCTCAAGTCCAAGTGGATTAAGGATCTCCATATAAAACCAGCTACACTGAAACTAATAGAAGAGAAATTGGGGAAAAGCCTGGAACACATGGGCACAGGAGAAAAGTTCCTGAACAGAACACCAATGGCCTGTGCTCTAAGACCAAGAATTGACAAATGGGACCTCATAAAACTGCAAAGCTTCTGTAAAGCAAAGGACACAGTCAATAGGACAAAGCAGCAACCAACAGGTTGGGAAAAGATCTTCACCAATCCTACATCTGATAAAGGGCTAATATCCAAGGTATACAAAGTACTCAAGAAATTAGACTCTACACAATCAAAGAACCCTATTAAAAAATGGAGCACAGAGCTGAACAAAGAATTCTCAACTGAGGAAGCTCGAATGGTTGAGAAGCACCTAAAGAAGTGTTCAGCATCAGTCATCAGGGAAATGCAAATGAAAACAACACTGAGATTCCACCTCACACCAGTCAGAATGGCTAAGATCAAAAACACAGGTGACAGCAGATGTTGGCGAGGATGTAGAGAAAGAGGAACACTCCTCCACTGTTGGTGAGATTGTAAGCTGGTTCAACCACTATGGAAAGCAGTCTGACGGTACCTCAGAAAATTGAACATAGTGTTACCTGAGGACCCAGCTATACCACTCCTGGGCATATACCCAAAACATGTTTCAACATACAACAGGGACACATGCTCCACTATGTTCATAGCAGCCTTATTTATAATAGCCAGAAGCTGGAAAGAACTCAGATGTCCTTCAACAGAAGAATGGATGCAGAAAATGTGGTACATTTATACAATGGAGTACTACTCAGCTATTAAAAACAATGAGTTCATGAAATTCTTAGGCAAATGGATGGAGCTAGAAAATATCCTGAGTGAGGTAATCCAATCTCAAAAGAACATGCATGGCATGCACTCACTGATAAGTGGATATTAGCCCAAAAGCTCACAATACCTAAGACACAACTCACAGCCCACATGAAACTCAAGAAGAAAAAGGAAGACCAAAGTGTGGGTGCTTTGGTCCTTCTTAGAAGGAATATCAAAAGATTCAACCAGAGCTCCCAAAGTCTAAACCTCCAGATTGAGAGCACAAAGGGAGGGACTCATGTCTCCACCTGTATAGGTAATTGAGGGGGGCCTTGGCAGACATAAGTGGAAGTGGAGGGCCATGGTCCCTGAAAGTTTGGAAAGAGAAAGATGAGTGCTGGTACAAGAACTGGTTTTCAGCCTCTCCATGGTTGTCAATCCTACTTCCTCCCATCTTGGGACCATTAATTGGATTATTTTTGCTTATTTCTTCTGGTCCCTGGGCCTTAAATAGGCTGACTAACTTTATGAAACAACAGATAAATAATTTGGTAGCAAAACCTATTCAGATACATCATCATAAGTTAGCTATGGAGGACCATGAGACTTAATATGAGGTCGTTATTCTATCCAGGGTGTTTCCAAAACCCATCTTCACCCAACCTAAAAGAGGGGACTTCCACCCCTAGAACAAGCAGAGAGGGGCCACCCAGAACCCCCTCTGACTGGCGATCTGAATTCTTGTTTAGGCTGCGAGGCTAAGTACTGCAAGGGAATATAAATAAAAGTTAAAAATATCTCTCTGGGTTCCCTGAGGGACAAGCCTGACTGCATAGGGGTTGATGTCAAAAGTATCCCCTCTCCAGGAAAAAGACATCGGGATGGGTATGGCCCTCATGCCTCACTGGACAATGACAGGGGGACCGGAGCCATTACAAGGTTCCCTTCAAGTACTGGAGGTCAGGCCTCTATCCCTGCCTTCGCAAGATTAGAATTGCCACAGCCCTTCTATACTTAGAGAAGGGAGGAGATGTCAGGGGCAGCCCTGCTTTTACACTGAAGGCCTAAAATCAGCCATAGGCCTAAAATCAGCAATAGGCCTGTCATACATGTATACGAACACCAACTCTTGGGTCTCTGTGGAAAAATATTGAAACAGATGGCTATCAGCTATTGTAAACAGGCAGCTTTTGTGGAAATTTACCAGCCTGAGTAGTCATAGACCTTGTAAATAGGTAGCCTTGGCAGATAATACCAACTTAGCTAAGGACAAGTGAATCATAGGCAGAGACATAGCCACCTGTCCCGTCAACCTTCACCCAGCCGATACCCAGTTCTGAAAGATATCTGTATTTCCCCTGAATACCCACGCTCCAGTGTCATCCCCTTCCCCATGTCCTGCCTTTGTGTTTATAACCCTTGTGTGAATGAGTAAAAATTATAATTTGAAAAAAATAAATAAATTATTAAAAAAACAGTTACTCTGAAGAAAGACTATTGACAATCATGCAAAGTAATTTAGAGAAAAAATAAAAGATTGCTTTCAACAAGTAACAAGCCTACAGGATCTAACCACGGGATCTAACACAACTACTGAATTCAGAGCACATTCAACACTACAACCAGTATCATCAAACTGCCTGGCAGAAAGCCCAAGAGTGGATTCAAGACCAAGTGTAAGGGGGAAAGGAATCTGACCTCAAAACTCAGACCTCATAAAAAGGCACAGAAAGAGACAAGGTGTATACTTACTCAAGTGGTGGGAGTGGAATCTAGTGTAGTCACTGTGGAAATGAGAAGGGCCTCAAAATAACTAACGTATGAAGCCTGGAGAGATGGCTCAGTGGTTAACATCACTGGTTGCTTGTGCAGAGAACCTGAGTTAAATTCCCAGAACCCACATGGAGGCTCATAACCTCCTGTAACTTCAGTTCCATGAGATCTGACATTTTTTTCTGGCCTCCATGGGCACCAGACACTTACACGTTAAACATACATACATGTGGCAAAACACCCATTAGCATAAAATAGACATTTAAAAAAAAAACTAAACTATATCCACAATATGATCCAGCTATGCCACTGCTGGGCAAACACCAGAAGGGTTTTAAACATAAAGGTGACAAGCCATAAGGGGTGTATCTTATGTTAGGAACCATCTGTGTTTACTACATAAGAAACCCACATAAATACAGAACACAATCTAAAGGGAAGGACTGGAGATGTGGGTCAGAGGTCAAGGACTTGCCTAGTGTGAACAAGACCCTGAGTTCAACTGTCAGTGTCACAAGAACAAAAATAAATGGGAAATGGCAGAAATACGTGTGGCATTCTAATATAAACGCTGAAAAAAAAAGTCCAGTAAGACTGAAGAACCAAAATTGTGATCATGAACAAAGAACACGTTATCATAGGAAGAAGCCAACCTTTATCAGAGCACAGAACCACCCTGATGAATGAGCATCTGATAACGGCACAACACTGGAAACAAAACCTACAGACACAAAATGTAATAAGAATCCTCCATAGTTGACTTGAACATAAGCATAAGACTGAATGTTAACCACAATCAATGTTATTCAAGTGACACATCACACTCCATTTAAGGACAAGGGAACACATGTACCCTAAACCAGAGAAGGACAGTCCACACGGCAGACACACGATCATGAAACAGGTGTGAACAAGGCTGAGGGAAAGGCACTAGAGTCTGTTCCTTTATCACAAGGGAAATGAGAATCAACAGCATGTGCCCATAGGCTTCATAGCCTTTCCTGACACTTGAAATTCAACACTTCTGCAGAAGTCACGACCACAGCAGAAGCCACAATCATAGCAGACCCATGATCACAATGGAAGTCATGATCAATCACAGCAGAAACCACAGAGGAACAGTTTGAAAGAAATATACTTAAAGGCTGTAGCTACAGCAGTCAGTAGTCAGTGTCTAGGTTTAAAGAAGATGTATACAAAAAGCAGGAATAGAAAAGTGTGCAGAGTATACCTGTGCTGTACTGAACCCAAGTACAGGTCTGGAATACATATAGTGCCCCACACTCTATTCTGCCTCAGAGCAGATGTTAAAAGGATGAGCATGCCATATCAAAATGCACACACTTCACCAGTGTACCACAGGTTCTGGTGGAAGATGTTAAAA
Organism: Grammomys surdaster; assembly: GCF_004785775.1. NCBI lineage: Eukaryota > Metazoa > Chordata > Mammalia > Rodentia > Muridae > Grammomys > Grammomys surdaster. Next base: position 1,173,992 of record NW_021620473.1, on the reverse strand, counting down.
GGATGAGCATGCCGTATCAAAATGCACACACTTCACCAGTGTACCACAGGTTCTGGTGGAAGATGTTAAAAGGATGAGCATGCTGTATCAAAATGCACACACTTCACCAGTGTACCACAGGTTCTGGTGGAAGACGGGATGAGTCCTGAGTAACAGGGGAATGCTGAAGGATAAATTTTTAATATTTTGATATTAGCATGTACTCAAAAGATGGTGAAATTGTACACATGTAAAACAGACATTTGTCAGAAGACCTACTGTTTCCTACTCCTTTACGTGGTTACTACCTTCTGTGTAAGGGAGAATGAACATGGCTACTCCTGCTAGGAACCTAGTATGTGCTGGCCAGTGTCTTGCAACACCAAGGCCCTCCTGCCGGCCCCTGATTACATAGTGCTTACTCTCTAGTGCCATGGTTTCTGGAGAAAAAGGTGCCCCTCCTCTACTTGGCTCTTCTAAACTCTAAAACTCTAAAGTTTAAAAATCTTCCTCCCACTAGATGGCACTCTGACCTGATCAGTATAATACCCTTCCCCTTACACTGTGGCAGTATTTTAGAAAACTATAAAAAGAAGTAGCAGCATCTCAAGATCTCAGAACACATGTACCTTTACCCCAGATTCAGTTCTCAGGCTTAAGGATGTAATGTAAATCTAAAGCAAAAGTCCCCACATCAAATTCAGGGGGATGATTAATTATAACCAAGTAGGCCACACTTAATAAGAACAACCAAAGTATAAGCTGGCACCTTTAATAAAGACAAACATATTAGAGAAACCTAGCAGAGTATGCAAAGATCCCAGTGTGTCTCCCCAAATTCATATATTAAAGATAAACCAACAGTGTACTGATATGAAGTACAAGAAGGGCAAATGTATTTTTCTCTCATATGCAAACTTTGTATTTAAAACATTCATACATAGGACAAGAAAATTGATGGGACTATAGAGGAAGAAGCTGACAGAAGGGAAAATAAGGGTAACAAGAAGAAGGACTATTATGTTTTCTCTCACATGAAGTCAATCTAAATTACACACATACTTACATATTATATAAATGACAGGACGGCAAAAGGGAGCCACACAGACGAAGAAAGGACCAGCAGGAAGGCAGGCCACAGGAGATTAGAGCCATATACAGTGATATACATATGTGAAAATGTTATAAGAAGTCCTTTATTTTGTATGCTAACTAAAATTTAATTGACTATACAGGAGATGGAAGGGAAGCTAGACATGATGGAGCATGCCTACAATCCCAGCACGCAGGGGCTAAAGCATGTGTACAGTGAGTTCATGAGTTCAGGGCCAGCCAGGGCTATACATTACCAGAAGACCTTTTCTCAAAAACATAGAACTGGAGATTGTTACAAAGTAACTGATCCATGAGGAGGAAGCCTGTCACACATGAGATGGTGGGCTTGCCCCCCTTCTACTCTTGTCTAAGTGAAGACAGTGTCTGCCCCTCTAGAGCACACACAGCAACAAGTTACTATTCTTGGCAGCAGACACCAGACCATGGCCAGACACAGAACCTATCAAATCCTTGATCTTGGACTTCCAGCTGGGAAAACTGTAAATTTTTAGAAAATTTTGTCTCTATCTATAAATTACTTAGCCTCAAGTACCATAAACATACTAGATTCCATAACAGATACACACACACACACACACACACACACACACACACACACAGAGGATTTTAAGGCTATAGAAAAATGTTAACTAGCAAGCAGTATGATTAGACAGTTAAAAGAATAAGACCACAATTTTCCAAATACAACAAATATACAATAAGAAAAGTCCATCTTGTTAGATGCATCAATAAGCATCTATCCTAAAGGCATTTGCTAAACCTGGTAAAGAAGCCTGGGGTGCAGCTCAGTGAGGTGCACTCCAAGAAACTGTCCATATAACAAGGCCAGACACACAGTGAATTTAGTACTCTCCCAAACAGCTTGGTACCATGTGGTCAAACACTTCCTCCCCACTCCACCCACTTTGAAGGACTTTCAAGCACAAATCAGCCTCAGGGAAATGCAAAGCCCCAATTTAATGCTTGATGTGGCTCAAAGAACTGAGCCAAAGCCAGTAATCTATAATCCTGCCAAAGTCAATAAGGTAAATTCCTTGTGTACTTCCTGTGTTTCAAGTTGACAAGGGGCTTTGTTCCACTGTGTGCATGAACATTCCCAAGAAACTGTACCTACAAAGGCAGACTGACTGAACTCCAAGAATGTGGGCAGTGAGAATGCTGCAAGTCCAGAGCCAAATTAGCTTTGGCAGTATCAGGCCCTTAACAGCCATTTGTTATCTACCTCTACGTAACCCAACATTCTCTGAATGTCAATCCTAGGTAAATCTTTCAAATTCTTGGATGGCATCAAAACTTAAAAGACCTTTCAGAAAGGAAAGAGAGATGAGCCTTGAGTGTCTTTGACTTAGAAATACACCACCCTCACACTGCTTCTTGGAGAGATGATTCAGGAAGGAAAATTCGGTCAGGAAGTCACCCCCTCATCAGTTAGAGCAGTTGGCAGAGTCCACACCTATGCAGAAGTAGATAAACAAAACCAACAAAACAAAGCAAGGCACAGCAGCTACTCAACACTCAATGGCAGTTCCCTCCTGTCATTCTACACAATAAATGTGAGAGGGTAGGGTGTAAAAAGATACAGACTCCAGCCTGGTAAGGAACATGACTTATGGAACACATGAGCATTACTCATCAGGAAACAGGAATAGAATTCAAGGACAGAAGGTAAAGCAACAAGATGAGATGCTGAACAGGCTTGAAAACCAGGGAAGTGAATCAAGCAAAGATTTAGCAATCACTACATAAGACAAAGGCAGCAGCAATTAGGAAGGACTTGGAGGAAAATGTAACCCAGAGCAAGGACTAGAGACTGAAAACAACAACAACAACAATAACAACAACAACAACAACAAAACACTCACCATGTAGGGTCCTAAGAAGAGGCTATGACAGGGCAGGTGCATTGAAGACATGGCCTAAGATGATCGACAACTACAGCCCAAAAAAACATGGCCTCCAAGGAGACTGGACATTTTCAAATACATAATCTATGAGCTACTTACATGAAAACAGTATCTGCAGGAGAAATAATCTGGACTGGAACCAGTTCTCTCCAAGCCACTGAAAAGGTTCTGTGGGAGACAATATGACCCAACAAAGTGCCCAGCAGCTAAGGAAAGAAGCAGATGTTCACAGCCATCAATCAGGTATATAGGGCTCAAGGGCACATGAAAGAGAACTTGTGAGTGTGTTCATGTTAAGAGATGATTGAAAAGTGAAGCATGGAGAGGCCACTGTCAAAGGACAGTTGGCACCAACATTCTGAAATATAGATTTGCTAGAACAGTGAATAGTGACTGAGAAACAAACACTAAAATCCCACCATAACATCTACAAGATGACATATCAGCCATGAAGGGAAGAGCACTGTGCAGGTATGATGTGTGAGGATGATGTCCTCATCATCCAGGGCATCAAGGTCACAGCTGCTCTCCAGAACTGAAAGGGGTTGGTAATAACAGACAAACCTGGGATGACTTGAATGTCACGTCTGAAAGGAATAACAGGATGAATCCTGGCACAGTCTCTGCAGGGCCTGCTGTCCATTAGAGCCATCTGGACAGTTACTCAGCCATCCCATGCTTCACAACCCAGTTTAGGGACTCATTCACTCAATGTGTTACTGTCCGAAACCGAACAGCTGTTTCCAGAGCCATCTTGAGACATCCACAAGCAGTCGGTCATCTGATCCTCGCTGACGCCCATGAAGTGAGTACTGCTGTTTCCTCATTTTACAGCACAGGAAACCAAGGCACTGAGAAGCTCCATGACATGCCCCAGAGGTAATGAAAGAGGCTAAGCACTCAGGCAGGCTGACTCCCAGTGACACCCTCAACCTGCCACGCACTATCCGCCTTCGCACTTAAACAGGAAAATCACAAATACGACTGTGTCGGGGCCAGTGAATTTCTGTCAGGACAAGCTCTCCTATAAGGAGAGCCCATCATCATTTATTTACACTGAGACATGATGGAATCTGCTGGTACTGTGTGAGTTGTGGTTCATCCTCTGGAGAAAAGAGGTTTAATAACAACAGAAGCCGTGATGGCTATGACAGAAGGCTCAACTACAGTACAAAAGCAAACCATGTTTCAGCCCTGAAAACACACACGAGTAACATTAAGTGGACTGAGCACATGTATGTATCTAGCACAGACCCACACACACAACCATACACACCCACACAGAGGTACACACAATTGGGACAGGTTGGAGAGGTAAAAGAAGGGGAAAATGATGTAATTATATAATTACAATAAAAATTTATAAAAACAGAATAAAACAAAATGGAGAAAAGGGTATGCAGGAACAGACAGCATGTGTCTTTAAGGAGCTGACAGCAAAGTAGAGGCACTTAGCAAACAGCCAAGGTAAAACACTTCCACAAATGAAGCCACAGAGAAGAAAGAAATGTAAAGAAAAACAGCAGCAGGTGATAGGTCTTATCTATCCTCATCTTGAGCCACCAGCTAAGCCACGTGAGATTACTTACTTCAGAAAACAAAGTATGTGTAAATAAATGAGTGTGCTTAACAATCATAATTTTTTTATTATTACTTAAAAATTTCAATGATAATGCATATGAGTTCTATCCCCTAAAGCAGAGAGCAGAGAAGAGCACCCATCCTCACAGTGCCAGCTGCAGGGGTGTCACTAGCAGGCCAGCTGAGAACAAAGCTCAACATGCAACAACTTGAGTGAGACCAGAGGGCTGCAGGGCCTGCCCCCTGGAATGACACACCAGGCCACAAGCCTATCCACGCCCAGATGACACTGACTATTAAATCCCAACACTTCAAAAGCTTCCAAAGTTACTATTTTGCTGGACTGTCATTATGCTTATAGAAGAATTATAGAAAATTTATAACTTAAGCTGTTTGAAATTGTTTTGATAAAATTATCACATGATAATATAGTATCATGTAATATCAAACAGACCTTTTAAAATACCTTCAATTTTCCACACAGGAAATCTGTCACTTTTCAGATTTCATCTATGCATATCAATAATCCCTATCCATTGGTAATTGCCATCATTTAATCATATATGTAAATATCTTGCCTTGACTCAAGGCTTTAACATAATCTATAAAGCAGTATAACACAGGAGAGGACAGTGAACAGGATGGAGATACTTGGATAGCCCAGCTCAGAGCATTCTGGGTAATCCTCAGAGTTAACCCTGCAAAGCTACATAACAGAAGAACGCGTCTGTTACCCCAGCAGAGGCCACAAAGTTAGCACTATTTGAAATCAGCCACCACCAAAGGTGCTACCATAATCACTCAATCAAATATGAGTAAAAACTGCTAACATGTTTGTTTAAAAAATTTTTTCTTACTTTACTTACCATCCACTCTGATATAATAACATCCACCTTTTCCACAGGAAGACTCACTTCTTCGATCTTTCCTTTAATTAGTACAATGGTATCTTCAAGTTTATTTAGTCTGAAAGTTATAATGAATTATATTAGCCTGTTAAGTGTTTTACAAATTGTATAAAGAAACATCACTGTATTTTACTTAACTCACAAATGAGACGCTGCACAGCTGGATTAGTGTGGCCACTCCAACACTGCCCACTTGCAAACTTTATACACCTCTGGGAACTTCTGCACAGTTAGAATGGCCATTCAGATGCCAGGGAGCCATTCAGTGGCTCACACATTCACTATCAGTTAAATTTTATGTACTTATACCACAGAAAGAAAGAAAAAGCAGCTATGATGGAGTTGATACTGGGGAGGGGGTTAGCTTGCTGTCCTTTCCCACAGCTCACGTCCTTCTGCCCGAATTCTTTCTTCACCACTTAACATAAGGCTCTCTTGGTCTCCTTTCTACACAGTACCATCCCCACACGTCTACCTGTTTACACATATACACTACACATTACAGGCTAGAGTCTGCAAGGAGAAAACAGGAGGATTTTTTTCTGAGTTTGTATCACCTTGTTTATTATTACACTTGCCATCCATTTTCCTGTAAATTTCCTTTTTCTTTACAGCTGAGTAATATTCTACTTTGCATGTATACCCCATTTTATTCTCCATTCATCTGCTGGTGGGCATCTGTGTTGGTTCCATTTTGTTGCAAGCAGATGTCCAGAGCAGTACTGAACATGGGTGTGTAAACATCACTACAGTAGGTAAGTGCCTGGGGTTGAATGGCTGGTTACACAGTAGTTCTAGCTTTAGGTTTTTGACGCTCCCTCCAAACTGACATTCTTAATGTCTATACTAATCTGCATGCCCACCAGCAATGAATAAGGTCTTCTCTTTCCCCACATCCTCTCCAATATTTGTTGTCAGATTTCTTGAGGACAGCTAGCCTCACTAGGGTGAGCGGTGGAGAAGTGTAGATTTAGTTTGCATTTCTCTAATGCCTGGGGAGATGTTGAACACTTTTTAAAGTAATCATTGGCCAGTTGTGTTTCTTCTTTTGAGAATTGTTTATTTCATTAGCCCATTTGATGGCTGACAGTTTTACTGTTTTGGTGTTTAGTTTCTGCATTTCTTTGTAAATTCTAGGCGTTAGCCTTATGTGACTGACACATAGCTAGCAAAGCTGGTCTCCCAGTCTGTGTGCTCTGCTGATAGTTTGCTATGCAAAGCTTCTTAATTTCATGTGTTCCCATCTGTTGACATCAGGGACTAGCTCCTGCACCACTAAAATTCTATTCAGAAGGTTCTTGCTGATCCTATGAGCTAGTTTGTTAAACAGACTGAAAGCTGGTTAAATGACATATTTTTTTTTCCAGAATATACATGGTGTTAGTTGAACAAAGTGCCTGTTTAAAGTCCCTTTTCCTGTTGTGTTGGTTGATGAGTGCTCCAAAACATCTCTGATTAGCAAGGCAATAACAGTGAGTTAACTGTAACAAGGACTTAAGCCTGAAAAGAAATCTGCATTTATGAAGAATACATGCCTTTATGTAGTTAACATATCTTGAAAACCAAAGAGAAAGAGTGGAAACAGAGCAGCAATGACAACAGAGGCAGGATTCCCCAGAATTCAGGAGCGACAGCAGTTAGGGAGCTGGAGGCCAGAGCCAGAGCACCAAGACCTTCTCTGCGGCTGCATACATTCACCAAACTTGAGAACCTCTCTGGGCTACTGTAATTATGGTAAGAGACAACACTAGCACCTGGCCTGCTCACTATACATGCTGCTGGGGAGTCACACACTTGTGAACACCGTAGACACATCTCAAACACAGATGGCACAGAACAGCAAAGTCATTATGGTACAGAGAGGCTGAGGATCTATCTCAATCATAAACTATTTTTAGACCCGGCACGGTGATGTGTTTGTTATCAGAGCACTCAAGAGGATGAGACAGGAGGATGGCTACAAGTTCAAGAGGGACTTGGATTACAAACACCAAACAAACAAAATCAACCAACCAAATAGAAAACAAAGCCACCAGAAGAAAAAGAAAACTTTTTAATAACCTTGCCCTACTATATGCTTGATGATAACCATGTATTTTTCAACCCCCCTTTTCTGCAATTTAAGATGACAGAATTAAAATGACCATCTTGGGAATCAGGCTGAAGATTAAGATGCTATCTAATTAAGCCAAGTTCTCAATTAGAGAGCATACATTTTAATTACATGGGAGTTTTTCCTGCATAAAGAAGAGAGCCCTAACATCATCAGGGCATTACTGTTACACTAAAGCACTCATTTTAAAGTATATTTTGTTGAAACACTTATACTTGGGTGACCATAACCAAGAATACATGAAAGACTGATTGTGATTGTGAATTCTCAGAAAGTCAGTCTGTCTCTGTCTCTGTCTCTGTCTCTCTCTCTCTCCCCCTCTCCCCCCCCCCCTGTCTATCCGTCCACCTGTCCATCTGTCTGCCTCCCTCCCCATCTCTTGAGACAGGGCCTTGAACTTCTGGTAGTCTTTTCTCTCACTTCTTATGAGATTTTTAGTCTACAGATTCATACTAAGGGAATCACATGAAGCACATGCTTTCCTGCCTGGCTTCTTTCAAAAAGCAGGCCTACATAGGCAGGTAGGGGAATAAGAAGTCTTCCCATTTATAAGTTGGGTTCTCTGGAGGCTCACCTACAGTGAAATCGGACTGTAATGTCATGGCTATCTTTAAAAAAATAAAATAGAGAAGAAAGATAGGACACACAAAGCAATAACTAGCTTACCAAGAGGGTTTGTTTAGATGGTTTGGGGGGAAAAAAGGGAGCAAGGTGATTACATGGGCCCCTACAAAGGCTTACTAATAAACCCTGCAGATACTTCAAATGAGAACTGTTATGTGTGACTGAACCAAAGCAGACCAGCATAACCACTTTGGAAGACGGCCAAGCAAGCACTTAGGAAGTCAGCTGGTAGCTCTATCCTGACGACTCATTCTGCTCATAGGTTTATATCCCATAGACACATGCGTAGCTGAGCAATCATGGCAGCCTGTCTGACAGGGGAAAGGCCGAGGATGAGGAGGCTTCTGAAGAGCAGGTGATGGTTAGGCTCTCTTCCTAGTCATGGCTACTACTATGTTATTTTTCCTCCATGATTATGAATACTTATGCGTTTTATTGCTCACTTACGCTTCTGTATTTGTTTATATCTATGCAGTATTTCATACAAAAACAGAAAAAGGAAAATTTGCTTTGTATTTAGTTTTTCAAAGGAATACTTAAAAATTACTATAGCTGTTTTCTACTTTCTAAAATACTAAGGCTTTAGTAGCTATAAATACTTCATGCTTCTTAAAGGAGCAGAACCCCACCTACCCACACAGACCATCTTGGAAAGGCTGTGTAGAGACAAGGTTTGCTCTGAGAATAGCTATCTGCTCGGCCAACTTATGATTTTGCTGCTAACATTAGCAATCGCCTGCATGGTTATAGAGAGGAGAACATGATTCGAGGATACACAGAAGAGACAGGCCCATCATTCCCACCCAGGAACATGGGTTTAGGCTGCTCCACACATTTTTCAGCATGAGCTGTCTTTCTATTCAGGGAAGACCTACAGACTGAATTTAGTCACCCCAAGTGTACCCAGTCTTACTTTAGCATAAAAGCATTCTAAATGAAGCAATGTCTTTAGCAAAATCTGTTGTCCAGCTACCAAAGCTTCAATCTGTGGAAATATTTCCCTGTAATAAGCCCTTTAAGCAGGTCTTTAACTAACCCAATAAGCAGTGAATTACCAGTTTGTTTCAGTGTAGAAACTACACTACAGTGAGACCCCATTTATTGCCTGTCTTCAAAGCAGCAGTCTCTTCTATTTTATTGAGATACGAGAGGAGGGGTGGTAAGAGGGCTGCATACATCAGTGCCCTTAGGAAGTCAATCAGAGGGAGAGGAGGACAGTGAGCAGCACAGGGTGCCATGGGATCTCCATGGTGGAGCTGGCTCTAGTAGAAGCCCCCATATTCATTCAACTTCCAGTGTGTTGGGGAGAAAAGAGTTGGTAGAGTACTATATCAAAGCTCATTCAGGGAGCTGAAAGGTGAGGTTAATGGAGTCAGATTTCCTTAATGACAAGGAAGAACCATTTGTGTATCTTTAGAATAAATAGCACACAGTTAAGTTTGCAATCCAGTTTTGCCCAGTGATTTAGATATACAGACACAGTTAACATTTTAAGAAACATAGAAAAATACACAGGTAGAGAGCACAGAACATAGTAGGAATTCACAATCAAGACTGTGAGTAATATTTAAAAGTGGTGACAGATATCCTAGAAATTACAGAAAAGAACACAGGTATGTCAACAAAAGCTGAAAGTGATGGTGTGAGAATACTCTAATAGGTACAGCACTCTTGGGCTTTTAATTCAGTGTTCAAACCACATATTTCTTCATCTTTTGTTGTCCGAACATATTGAAATGATAACAAATTAAAACTGTAATATAAAAGCGAAGATATTATAAGAGGTATCAGACCAAAGATTCTGGTAACTTGGTGGGAGAGAATAAAGAGCAAATCAGATCAGCAAACCAGTTCATACGAGACCCAGCACTGAAGTGCACAGCACACTGAATAAAGCAATTCTTCATAACAAAAAGCCCAGAGGGGAGTCCAGAGGTGCACAGGGTAGGAGTGCCAAAGGGGCTGAACCCAGACTACAAGAATGATGCCCTGACCAGGACTCCTTCTCCACCCTAGATCCCAGACCACACCCCACACACACCCCCACACACCAGTTTCCTCAGTCACAGACACATAACCAATTAAAAACAAATACTATATGGTAGATAAAAGAGGGAGGAAAAGGGAGATACACAGCTCAGAACAAGGCTACTGCATGAGCTCCCCAATCCCAGTGAATTCATCTGCAGGTAGCTGTGGACTAATAAGGTAAATAAAAACAGTGGTGAAAAGAATCATCAGATTCAAGCAGATAAGGGTCTCTAGGCCCCCTAGGAGGGCAACTTAACTGACTTCGAACATGTGATGTCCTAGGTGTTGAAAATTCATTAATCTACTCACTCACCAGGCAGGTGTTCACAGGAGCACTCGTATCCCTGCCAAACCAGGGGGAGCTGGCATTTCAGGGCGCTTTCATCAGTTCTATTCAAAGCCTTTGCTAACTGTCCATCATCAATCTGCATTGCAGGTGTTAGGGATGAAAAGATCAGAGCACTCTTGACCTAGTCTAGAGGACACTTATATGAACATGAGAGCAGGTCAAAATAGCCCTTGAGTTTTGTTTTTATTCTGTTTGTGGTGTGGAAGTCAAAGCCAGGCCTCACATATGCTAGGCAGGTGCTTGAGTGCTGGGTTATCCTGACTCACTAGGGCTTTTTTTTATCTTGTTAATATCCTAGACAGAAGCAGCTCTGTGAATGTGAAATAGATCATCTTTCTCATGAAAACTCTCCAGCTTTGCCAAAAAGTCTAAATGATGAGACTTCCATGGCTGAGTTGGGCAGAAACCAGAGAAATGGCAAAATACATCCAGCGGAGACCTGAGCGTGAACACAGTATGTAACTGTCTGGCAGCTAAACAGCTGTCTATCCTCAGCTAAGTTTATGTTTCTGAAATGATTACTCTCTGCATAGTTAAAAACGGAATAGCAGGAAAGAGAACTTTTTCCTGTATGTTTTAGTTTTTCTTGTCATCACCAACACCCCTAAATCCCTAAGGACATTTTTCATATCAGAAGCCTCAGAATGGCTGGTTGGACTATTTTAGACTTTAACACAATTAAATTACACAACTAAAGTATTCCTCATTCTAAACTCAACAGAAAGACTAAGGAAATGTTTGCAAGTTTTTATTGTTAAGTGGGAGAACTTACGGCTTGAGCATTGCAAGCTATTATTACTAATTTGAACGAACATTCAAACACATAATTGATAATTCATTTACCAATTCAGTGTATTAGATTATGTTAGAATTCTCCCACAAAAACAAAGGAACAGAATATATAACAACAGGGCTGTGATAGGCAGACCTCCTGCTGCTGGGTGTGGTAATCCATGTCATGTATAGCTGAAACAGGATTAGACTGTACAGCTGATAGGTTCAAGAAAGCAAAAACGCAAGCTTTTACAAAACATGCCTGCTTTTCCTCTCTGTGGCAGTAATAAGAACTAGCAAAACAATGTAACTTAAGCAAGGCCACCTAGCACAGTGAGACAAGGCTTCACAAGCATCAGCACTGTGATACAACTATTGCCTCTGACAATCTCCATCTGTAAAAAAACCTACACAGTGACAAGGTTTTTATTCAAGAAGCAACTAGAGGCAGTGGCCTGACACAGCACTAAGAACTGCGGTAGGACGTTACTCCCTTGTCCTGGATGTCCACCTACCTCTCCTCTCATAGAGAAGTGTGGCTCGCACAGGGTCACCACACTCTACACTCCACTGCCTGTCCCTTGAGACATCACTGCTACTCTACATAAGTGACAGGGCAAAGGTTGAGATGATCACAAAGGGAAAGAGACCAAAAAAATAACTGCTACCATGCATCCATCACAGACCTTCTGCTATGGTGCTAAGGCTGTGTTCCCAGCTGGTGGAGCTTTGGGAAAATGCTGTGGTAATGAAGGCATAGCATTCATCAACGGGTAAATCCATGTCACAATGTCACAAAAACATAGAACTAAGAAACACGGACTAACTGGAAGAAATAGGTCACACTTTGAAAAAGAGGCCTTGCCCCCTGGCCTCCCCTGACACATACCATCAAGTGAGTTTTCCTCCACAGTATTCTGCCTCAACTCCAGCACAGTAACACAAATTCAGTGGACCCTGAGCCACAACCTCTGAAATACCAATCTGAATTAAACTCTCCTGCAGAATGGAGCTCGTCACAGAACTAAAACCTGAACATATACACAAAAATTAGGGTAGGAATGATGGCTCGGCAGGTAAGGATATAGGTTCAGTTTCTAGCATCCACATGGTATCTTGTAACTGTCCCTAACTACAGTTCTATTCTGGCATACACACACATACACACACACACACACACACACACACACACACACACACAGAGGTAAACAATCGCACACCTAAATTTTTAAAAAAAAGTAAAAAAAAAAAAATTAAAACTTTTTCTAAGCTTTAACCTTGAGTTTTGAAGTTCAGATACAATGGATGTGAACTTGATCACAGGCAAGCATGCTTCTTATACCCTTGGGAACTTGAACAAACTTTACCACTGTTTCAATAAAATACAAAATTCAATTGAAAGCATAGGTAGTCCAGTTCTGTAGAGTCAAGCTGCTGGCTAGCTCCCCTGCTGACCATTGTTCCTGTTCTGACTCTTGTGTATGTGTTCAGGTTTCAGTTCTGTGAAGAGCTCCACTCTGCAGGAGAGCTTCATTCCGCTCACTGTTTCAGAGGTCATGGTTCAGGGTTAGCTTGTTTTGTGTTAAGATGCTGGAGTTGAGGCAGAATAGAAAGGTTGAGGAAAAGTCATTTGAGGGTCTGGATCAGGGGAGAAGAAGCAAGGTCTCTTCTTCAAGGAGCAGGGTCTTCCACACTGGTTGTTTGCCAGGGAACTCCTGGCACAAGTGCCTTTCCATAATCTTACTATCAACAATGCGTTTTTGTTAAATTTTTTAGAACAGTTTTTCAAAGGGATGGTGACTCTCATGTTTGTTTGCACAAGCAATTGAGATGCCTGCTAAGGAACCCTAGAATGACAATGAGGTTTAACTGTGCACCATACAAATAGAAAATAAAAACCTTTACAGTCTACAGAATGGCCCAACTTCGGCTTGCTTCTAACCATACCAGAATTAGCATAAAGGAAGAAGGCTGATGTCAGAAAATAAAAACATAGGCTTTAGTGTTTAATCTAACTGCTATTTGTCAAAAAAGACACACCTGACAGGTCTCCTCTGTGGCATCTTGTGTTAACACCATTCTCTAACGGCTCCTGACCTTGTGCTAGAATCAGCATGCTCTGGGTCAGAATAGCCTAAGAACGATTCCAGGACAACTGTCAGGACAACTCAGCACACAACTCAAGCACAACCAGCTCAACACAACTTAAGATGTTATTGTGCTGGTAGATTTTTAAAAAAAAACAAATATCTTGACTATCTTTTACTAGATAGTGGCCAAAAGTTAGGAAATATATAAATTTTCAAGTTTAAAATTAATTATCAATTTAGCCTTAAATATACATGTACCTTATGATATCCATAGCCTGATAGAGGATTTCAGACTGGTCAACTGCAATCACTTTCTTTGCCCCAGCTTTGGCAGCAAACATGGAGAGAATTCCCGTTCCACACCCAACATCCAGAACAACCTGAAAGATAAAGTAGCTATTATTGAAAAAGCCTCTATTTCAAACTGTACTCTCATGGGAATATTTGAGACAGGAACACCTTCTGATAAAAGTTTAACTTTGTTGATTAAATATGGTAATTTCTATGTGTAAATTAATAATATTACAGTTGGCCACGGTATTCTGCAATTAGGACAACAATGCTAAATTCAGAGATACTTTGCACAAACCAAGCAACTCCACTGCCAGCATAAAGATGCTTTATTCTGCTTATTGCTAGACTCTAACTGAGGCTCGATAAATCTGAATTTGGGCAGAAACATGCCTTTTGAGTTTGACCAAAGGAATTAAAGTAGACCCAATTCAATTTAAAAGCAGTTACAAAGGCAAAGGAGATCATGGTACAAGAGGGGAGGTGACCGGAGGGAAGGAGAGGGACATCAAGTTGGGAGAGGAATCTACCAAACACACTTCGATAAGAATATCAAAGTGACAGCTAATAATGCCTTCTATGCTAACCTATGAAATGCCAGGAGGTGACCTGTGTGCTCTAACTCTTTCATGACAGTGACACCCCCGCAAATGCTATAAATTTGTCCCAAATATGCACATAGAGATTTAAGATATACATAGCATAGTTCAATTAAGAATCTGTTTACAGGCTGGAGAGATATACCTCAGGAGTTGAGTACTTGCTGTGCAGTCATGAGGACTGGAGTTCAGATCCTAGCCAGCCCAGTGTGCAGGCATGCCTGCAACCACAGCTCTGAGAGTGACAGGAGGAGTGCTGGGACTTGCTGGCTTCCATCCTCGCCAATAAAATGTGAGATCCAGGTTCAGAGAAAGACTCTGCCTCAGGGGAATGGGGGCTGGGGGTGAGGAGTGGTGATACAGGAAGATACTTGATGCTCTCTTCTGGCCTTGGGGCTTGTGCAGATAGGGACATAGGGCAAGATCTATCGAACACACACACACACACACACACACACACACTTTAACTAATCCTCATTTTTCAAATGAGGAAAGTAAATTCCAAAGAGAGGAAGAAAGACATCCAGGACCCTACAGCTGGTGACCCATACACCTGGCTTCTAACTCAGGTCAATGTGCTTCCCAGAGCCTCATTACACTCTTCATTGAACTTCAGCAGTTAATTACAGCGAGCTGATAACTGAGTGATCAGAGAGGCAAAACTCAACAGACTCGGAAAAAGTGGTGAGAATAACAAAATAAATTGATGCTATTCTATAAAATGATAAGGTAAGTTGATTTCCTCTTTTCTAACAAACAAAAAATAAAGTGAACAAGCAAACCTTAACTGTAGATAGAAGCCAGCAGCATAAAGGCAGCACCTGACTGGGAGTTTCTTCAAATTAATTATGAGCATGTGAGAGGATGATTAAGTGTCACCCAGAGTTAAATTAATTGAGCTACCATATGGCCTCCACAGGAATTTTGAGAACTGAAACAATATTAAGAAAGGAAATAAGACAGGGAGGAGCAGGACGGAAGAGAATGACCATTTTTAATTACAGCCACCTTAAAACCAACGTACTTGTGTGTTTGTTAAGTATATGTGCCACAGCATGCATGAGGACCTTGTTTGGAACAATATCTCTTTGCTGGCCACTACTGTGTGCCCCAGGCGAGCTTCTCAGAGTCTCTTGGCTCTGCCTCCCTTTTGTCAGAAGAGCTGTTGGGTTACAGAACCGCTACTGTATCTTGCTTCATGTGCGTTCTCGAGATCCAAACTCAGTCACACTTGCATGTATAACCACTAGGCTACCCCCTGATCCCATAACAATAATGTGAAAAATACATCTCTATTATGCACTGTAAAGTATGACACAGAAGCTGGCGTAGCATAAATCTACTTAGCACATAAAAGAGGAAACTCATAAGACACAGATGGACTTTTAAAACAATGATCCATAAATAGTTATATGATAATGGCACATAGCAACACTCACATATGTATGTGTGTGGGTAGCCACACTGTAACAAGCTCCACCCTAACGACCCCTCTCTAGCACAGACACACTTGCTCGGTGTAGAGAACAACAAGTGTAAGCACTAGACTAGAACACAAAGCCTGGGTTTTTTTCAGTTCTGTGTTTTGAAGATATTGATTAACCTCCCTGTTTAAAGTAAACTTAAAACAAGTCACAGGTAGAGCAGAGAGATCCCCTAGGTCCGTGGTGTTACACAATGACCTACGTATTATCAAATGCACAGTACTGCATTTTCTACAGCCACAGAGCAAGGAGACAGAACTTGCAGACTGATAGCCTCAGTTACAAAAAAAGGTATGCCCTTAAGTATGTTTTAAGACACTAAATATTTTACTTACAGTGGCTTTTGAGAAACCATAAATATCAAGCAAAACTCATCACTGGGAAAGTTAATGGCTACCGCCTCTGGCAAAGTAGCAAGGAGGTGCTCACCCTAGCACTCACTGTAGCCTGCCATCCTTACCTAGGGAGGCTCTCTCAGTGACTGGCGTAGAATGCCATAAACTGACTTCACATAGTTTGCCTTGGTTTGTTGATAATGTTCATGGAATGTTCAATTGTGTGTGAGCGTGTGTGTGTGTGTGTGTGTGTGTGTGTTCAGATGTGCATTTATGTTTATGCATGTTTGTACATTCAGGCCAGAGATTGATGCTGGTTGTCTTACTCTCACTCTCCACCACTGAGCACAGAGCCCAATGATTGGGCTTGTCTAACTAGCCAGCTTGCAAGAGGGACCCCATCTGCGCCTAGATGCACCTGGATCACAAGTGGGCTGCCATATGGATGCTGGGAGTGTAAACCCCAGTCTCCCCAGCTTGTTGTGGTAAGTGCTTTATCACTGGGCCATCTCCCAGTCCACACACATAGACAAAAACACAGCACTGCAACAAAGAAACTAGAAGCAAAAGTTACTGTGAACAGGTCCACCAACTTAGCATGAACTCTTCCTAGTTACAATAGTTATTTCAAAAGAGTAAAATCCTCTGGTAACTAGTATTTGGACCTTTCTGGGATTTCCTTACTTACTATAAGAAAACAGTCTAGTCCAGAGTACACTGAGAGAAAAACCTCTAGCTACCTCTTCAGTCCCTATGGCACTCATATAACAAAGAAATGAGAAGATGCCTCAAAGACATAAAGGTGCTCTCAGTAGCAATGCCATTCAGAAAGGATCCAAATACTCAGCCTGCAGGTGAGCCACTCACCACTCACGTGGCTCTCACAGTGAAGGCCTCCATTCTCTGCTCCTCTGTGGGAAGCCATGGCGAGGCCTTACTCTTGGCAAACACTCACCCTTGGCTCTCCTATCTACTATTCTTCTTTCTGCTTACCTTCCAGGATTCACTTGTCAGTTCTCAGAACTTCAAGCAAGGCCTCATAGCAACCCACCCTAGAAACCCTTCCTCTGGATCTTTAGATTTAGCCAACATCCTGCTAAATCGATGTTTTTAGAACCCCTGGTAATGGCAAGACTTTGTGAGAACAACAGGTATAACCTAGCTAGACCCCACAGCTGCAGCCGGCCTCCTCCACCTGCAAAGTCCTCTTTCCCTTCCTACTCCTCCCCATATCCTGTTTTCAGATTATATAACCTGTGTGAACAATAAAATCTTTGCCAGCTTGATCAGACTTCTTGACTTGCTGTGACTTCTTATTTTCTTGTGTATCTCAGTCTAAGGGTCACAGGGTCTAAGGGTCCCACTTGATTGTCCAGCTGGACTGGACACTCCTCTAAGACAGAAAGCCCAGGAAATATCTTACAGGAGTTTAAGATGTAGTGAAAACTAGAAACATCTATGGGCTCTCAGAGTAGAGTCTTGAAGGAAGAATAATTCTAGGCAAAGGTATTCAGGTGGCAGAACTCATAACTAAATTAATGGGTTAATGTCTAACAAAGAAAAATAAGCACATCACACTTTGAACAACCACAGCAATATAGAAAGGGAGGGAGAGGACAGAGGGGGGGAAGCAAATGTGAGAACTTGTGAGGAAGAACTACTCCACAAACACAACACATGTACACACAAAGAAGCATACACATTCACACATGCACAAGCTCATATGTGCATACAGAGAAAGCAAGAAAGATACACACAAACCATACGATCGTCTTTTAAATGAAGAACATGACTATCAAGATGGTTCAGCAGGTAAAGGCACCTGCCACCAAGCTTGGGTTTGATCCCTAAGAACTGCCTAGTGGAAGGAGAGAACAGACTCTCACAAGTTGTCCCTGAACTCCATTCATGCTCCATGTCACACACATGCCAGTGTTTGTTCACCCACACACAAACAGGACCAGTGACATGGCTCAGTAGACAAAGGCACTTACTGCCAAACATAACAACCTGGAATCCATATGGTAAAGACAGAACCATCCTCAGACAGACACATACACTCTGTGGTATGCATATGCCCACCCTACCATACACAATAAACAAACTGAAAGAAAGAATAATTAAGTAAAATATAATAAAGCTTTAAATAAATAAATTAGGCAGGATTAAAACAGAAAACAAGATGTCGCATAGAAAGACACATTCACAAGGAACTAAACAGTACAGGAAAAAAAATCTAGCTTTTATATTTTAGTCTAGCCAACATTATGAATTTTTAACTATTCAACGCAGAATAATTAAAAGTATGCTTTGCCATGGGGTTTATCTGATACATCCAAACACACAATCACAATAAGTCAAAAACTACAGTTTAGACTAATTGGATAGGCAACGGCTCCATTCCTGTAACGAATGACTTTCAGCTCTATAAAAGATGCCCTGAACGGCAGCCCCATTAGCATCTAGATTATCAGGATGAAGCACCACATAGCAGGTCATCTAAGGCTCCTGGGAATCAAAACCTGAGTCAATTGTCCAGGGACGATTCAATTACCATTCACTCACCTTATCTTTGAAGATGTGTGGATTTTGGTATATGAAATCTCTGTAGCTTTCTGTGCGTACTTTGTCCTAGGGTAGAGAAAGCAAAGCACCATGTTTACAGGGACAGTTTGAGCAAATGAATTCTTCTATGAACTTATTCTACTGTATCACATACTGCTTGCTTTCACTGCTATATTCTGCCTAGAAATCTGAGCTACTTATTTTTTTTCCTTCTAAAAGAAAACAATAAAGGACATAAATAACAACAAAACAAAAACCTTTTTATTTAAAAAGCATCCGTGAACAATCAGATCTAGCCATTAGTTTGAAATGTGTGTGCCTTTTTCTTTCCACACTGGTCACCAATAGACTCAAGAGGTGATAAATGCTAAGTGACGGTGCCCTTTAAGCAGAGCCTGGCTCCCTGCACTGAAGCTACAAGAAAATACGGAACATAAAAAACAAAACAGATAAAGAAAAGATGAAGTGCACAGGAATCATGAATCCATACCAAGGAAGTTCTTCTAAGAAAATCACATCAGCATCTCGTTTATAGAACTATTTTGTTTCTAGAAATGTCTGCAGTTGGAAACAATGCCTCAAAGCATGTAGGTCTAGAAAGAAATCCTGTGAGCCCCACAGCACGTTACCAGGTATTACGCTCTGGAGTCTCTCATGAACTGTGAGCATGCAAGCCCACAGCACCCTCTCATTCCTGCTGGCTGGTGAGCAAGATGCACCCTTAAGTCAGACATGTACAGCCTGCAGATGAGGTGGGGGAGGGCTCTGCAGCCAGTAAGGAAAACTGCATATGGTAAAAACAAGTGCCACTGACTGAGAAATTCTAGCTTTGGTTTTCACATAAAAGATAAACTAGTCGCCTTCGGTTACCTATGGGCCTCACTTTTACCATAAAAAGGTATCCGGCCAAATAAGGGTGCAGAGTACCTCTGACAAATAGCCGCATCTGTCCTGAGCCTGTGTGACCTTGTTACCTTTCCCTGAATAATGAATGCATGCCACAGTGACCTGTCTTCTCATTTCCCCATAAAATAAACAGGAAACTTACATCAACAAAGACAATTCCTCCAAAATCCCTCTAATGTCTCCTCTTTCAAAATTCATTTCCTCTTTTATTTTTCTTTTGGCCAGGGATTGGGGGGGGAGGGGAAGTATTGGGGGATAGTCACTAAGTCCGATTTCCAATTAGTACTGGGTATGGAGCAAATTAGGGAGAAAAGGTGGTGGGTAGGATTATGTTTACATCGTATACACATACAAAATTCTCAAGAATAAAGAAAAATTATAAATCAAATGCCCCTTTAAGTGAACATAATTTTGTACATTTTCTGCTGCAACAAGAGAACTCAGAATGGGCATGAGTCACAGGTGCATGCACACTGAGAACGCAGAATGCTCTCACCCATCACCCTGCCTCTCCACCGTCTAACTCAACAGCATTCCAACTGCAGTCCTAACTGCACACAACGCTACCTGGCTGAGCTATGCTCTTCCCAGCGACCTCTCATCACATACATCTGTATCTAGCAGCGCCTGGGCTGAATAACTGATGCTCTGTTAGAAAAAATCCACAATCATGAACAGAAAAGGTACTGAAGAATCTCCTTAAAAACTGTTCCAAGTCAGGGTAGCTGCTCAGACTAAGATCCTATGATCCTCAGCAGTGGGAGCTGGAAAGTCGTAAGTTCAAGGTCATCCTTGGCTACATAGAGAGTGGAAGTCAGCCTATGCTTCATGCAAAAATGTCTCAAAATAAACACAACAAAGGAAATCCTCAAAACAACAAAGTTCCAAAGATTTACTCTAACAAAAGGCTAACATGAAAACCTAGACTAAAACTTAGAAGACAACTTTCATATCAATCAGACACAAAGTAACAAGTTAGAGCTCTGATGCACAGTAGACGTGTATGAAGTGAGCGGAGGATCTCAGCTCTATCCCTCAAAACAAAACCATTGCAGACAAGCCTCAGGCAGAAGCTACACACTACAATTTTACATCCACACATAACACCTCAAGGTGCATTAGCCTAGGAAAGGGAACAAAAGCCCAAGTCAGCTGCAGGTGTGAGGAGACAACACCCACAGCCACACTTCATGTATTGAACAACACAATAACTACTGCACTCCCAGACAGCGACTGCCACAGTACAAAGGCAGATGGGGTGCAGCTGGGATCTGCATTACAGCCCACAGCAACCCTTCTTCAGAGGCTCAAAGTAGCAAGGGCTATCTAAAGTCCATCTAACCCACACTCCTTATCAACTCTGTCTTTGAATTTTAAATAATTACATTCATCCAAATTTAATGATTATGATCCAATTGTTTGCAACTAAACAAGAAAAACTGCCAACCAGTCTATAAAAGGCCCCACACTCAGGATTTCCCAATCTTAAATGACTTGTCAGAATCAAGCAGGCTTTCTGTAGTAAGATACCACTGAACAGTTTGTTTGTGCAAAGAGCTGCTCTGCTGAAAAACAGGAAACAGCCTGCTTCAAGGCATGCCTACTTCCCAACTTAGCCAATATCAAAACCATAGATGTCTCCAAGAGCAACCTGTACCACAGGAAGGGAAACTGAGGCAGAGACAATTAATGGCAGTGTCTACGTGATTTTTCTAAAGGGAAAGATGATCCTACACCCCTTCAGCTGGAGTCTCCATGTACACCCAAGGCTCTCACACTGGTCACACATCAGTCTCTAGTTGCTGTCAGACATTCGAGAGAGTCATTGTATGCACACCAGTCTTCCCTGATCACATTCCTATCCACAGGGACTTTCAGTGACCATGGCCTGTCTAGAAAAGACTATACAAGATTCACAACAAAGACACAAAAGAGCATGCAGCACTAAGTTGACAGATTTAAACAACCAACTGGGCTTAGATGAACTCTCTCCTTTACCACAAATAGGAAGCATGCCCATTTGTTACACAAATTCCCTCACTTGTATGATCTTTATTGTCTGTAAAGCTATGCCAGCATCACCTAGATGACAGCAGCTGTGATACAGCATTAATAATGGCATCACACTGCTTTAAAGTCCTTGGGCTACCTTTACATAGAATAATCTTTGGAGGGAGGATTCAGAAAAGGATTTTATTGATCAATTTTAAGAAAAGAGAAGGCAGCATTTAACATTCCTGGAGATAAATATTAAAGAATTTTAGTAAATTTTACAATCCAACATTTTATTTTACTCCAGTCAGATATAGTCAGTTTTGCTGAGTTAACTCTTACTATTGTGATCTGTAATATCTGATAAAATGTACAGTCAGTAGATAAAGTTAGAAACTACTTCTATCTTATATGGACATAACCACTATGACTATTAAAACTGAAGAGATTCAAGTATCAGGTCTGACCACATTAGGAAACATCTCTATATTATCAGTGATTTGTGGGTTATAAGGCATGCCAAACAAATACAATGAGAACTATTTTAAATTAAACTTTATAAGATTATTACTTGTGCAAACCAAGTCAGCATTGCTATTTTAAAAATTAAACTAGTTTCTCTTCCATTAATGAAACTAGGCCTGTCATTAATCACTGTATAACACAGTAGACGTTCTGGGGAAGATCGGACCATCAAGCACTTGTTATTTCCAGTGTTCAATTTGAAGGAAAAGGTGGCTTCACAAGAAAGATGAATGCTGACGTAAATAGGATTTATAGGGCCTTGACACCTCCGTAATCTTTTCATCGTGGGAGCACAGGTGCATGTGCGCACACACACACAAACAAACACCCCTCTTGACTGTTAAGAAAAAGCCTATTCTGTAGGGTTCTCCCTTTGGCAGATTTGATGCATATGTGCTCTGGCCAACCTTTAGCATTTCTTCATGTATCCCATAATGCCCATAGGAGCTGAAGTAGACGCCATCCTCATCTTCCTGCAGGTCTGCAATGGTAGTCGTGGAGGAGCAGGTTCTGACATCTACGTTCATCACAAAGTCCTGAGCAAATTGTCTGTAATCAATTTGAAATACACCCTTGAGACAGATTTATTGGACCATGAGAAAAGGCAAGGCTAGAGGGGGACGAAGGGGAGGGGGAGAAGGGCAGTGTGCCCAGAATCTTAAATCCTTCTCTCTAGCTGAAGCACCCCACAGCACCCCCTGCTGGATCTGAAGCAAGATACTACTTTATCAAATGTATTTTCCCTATTGTTCTAAACATCCTTTTTAGCATTTAAATCAACGGAGCCGATTTCAACTTTGAATGTTCTTGAAATGGGTTATATGGGGAGAAAGAAGGTCCTATCTACTCCAGTTCTCACACCCAAGTGGTGACACATTAGTGATCTACATGGTACACGAGAGAGAGGAAGACAAAAGGGCAGAAAGTCGAGCTAGGAACTAGGAACTTGGATCAACTCTGCTCTTCCAGGCCCCAGACATTCTGGCCAGCCACCAAATAGGAACTCGGGTCCTGTCGAGCAGGTAGAAGCTGGGAGGCATACATGCTATGGAGGCATACATGCTATGGATGCACATGTGAAGGCCTATGCCCACCTCCACAGTAACATCTAAACTAACAAGTTCCCCAGGAAATGAGGGACTCCAGGAGAATGTCTGTCAGTGGGAAAAAAGCTGTCCCCATCTACCTGGTTCTTTGGTTCAATTCTACACTATTGTCACATTTTGGTTTTTTAAAAACAACATTTCAACATTGTATTTTTCAAAAAAAATAATAATCCTTCCATTTCTGAAAAACTAGGACAATTAAAGTGGAGAAACCAACTAGAAACAAGAAAATTGAAAGGCAGGAAATATTTTAGGACATGAAAACAGCCACCTGTACAAAGCAATTATGAGGTTTCTACAAATACATAAAAATGGAATTCTACAGTAGACCATCCATGAAATGTTGCATATCTTCAATACTCCTAAAATAAGTATCTATACCGAGGGTCTAGCGTTCCAGATGTTCTTACCAGTAACTCCCTAAAGCAGGGTTTGGTTGGACAAGTACTTACTTCATCTTCTGGAGATCCTCGCGCGCTCGAGCCAATGCAGCCTCAGCAGACAGTGCCCGTGCCTCCATATGCTTCAATTTTTCAACAACAGATGTATTTTCACTGAGTCCATTGGGGTATGAGAAGGGAGTAGACACTGGCTCGTAAAGATCTTCTACATCTAAAAGGTGAACGAACATCATTATCAGGTCCCCTCACAGCAGCACAGCAGGGACAAACAGGTTGGAAAGAAACAGGCCTAAGTGCCTACCATGGTCAAGTGAGGAAAACTATTAAAAGCACTTTTTGTATACTTCCTATCCAAGTCCTCTGATTTGATTTCATGGAGTATGCTTTCGATTAGCTAGCTAAACTGAACATATGCATGCATGCATACACTGAACCAAACAAGAAGGAACTCTAGTGTTTACCATAAGCTTTCAAGTACGCACAGAGTACATCACATCTCATGCTCAAAATAACTTGAGGTGACATTAGTTATTCCTATTTCAGACACAGGGAAAGTAAATTTCAAAAAAAGCTAAATGACCAATTCAAAGTCATATAGTAACATTCACAGTAACACAAAGTGGACTTGTGTTTGGTTTTTTTTTTTGTTGTTGTTGTTGTTGTTTCTTATTTTTTACTTCTTTGGTGGGGAGGAGGTCACAAGAGTGGGACTAACATGGAAGGACAGGGAAGGGATGTGATACATGATGTGAAACTTCCAGAGAATCAATAAAAAATGTTGTAGGAAAAACAAAAAACAAGCAAACAACAACAAAACCACAGACCTGACAGAGACAGAGAGAATTGTGCTTCCATAGGCTAAGGTTATAAGCTTAACTTCAGACTAGTATATTCAGAACAGCTCACCAACCATGTGACTACAGGTAATGTCTTGGTATATATGTGAAATGTGCAAATGCAGCAGAGTGATGTGTTCTCATCACACATAAAAATGGTGGGTAAATGGCTGGATGCTAATTTGCTTGACTGCAACAGCCATTTCACAATGTCTTTGTTCACAGGATCACAACCCTGCATACCAAAAGGTTGCATTCAATCACATCTTCATGAAATAAGGAAGACAAGTTATTCCTTAAAGACAGAGTACGGATAAGGACTTCTATATATCCAATGCCTTCCCATTCTAGGCAAGACACTAATCATTTTATTACTGATCCTATTCGGCCAAAATCCTAGGTTAAAAAAAAAAATCTTAGCCAAAATCTTAGGTTAAAAAAAAAAAATCTTGATTTTTAAAATTTCATCATTAAATTGTAGTGTAGAAATAACTGCAGAGACGGAACCAGTGAGTCTTAAGAAATCCCAGAATCAGCAGATTTTGTTACTTTAAGATTACTTAAAGCAACAAACACTACTGACACTGTTCCCTCCTCTGTGCAGCCCTGGGGACAGTACCCACCCCCATTCAGGTTCTGTAGTGATATTTATGGAGACACTCTTCAGGGACACAACAGCTAAGCTAACCCATAGACACTGCTCCTCTGGGAGTCCAAGCTGAACCTAACACACACACTGCAAAGTTACTGACCTCCATTCACACCCAGAGAACAGAGTCATCTCATATGTTTGAATACTCAGTCCCCAGCTGGTGCACTGTTGAGGAAGTTGTAAAACCTTTAGAAAGTAGAACCCATTACAGGCAATGAGAGACAGAAATAAGATCGTAAGTATTATTTATTTGTATTTGTGTGTATGTGTCAGCTAGTCTGTATGTACACCATATACATACAGAGGCCAGAAGAGACATCACAGGCCTTAGAATCGGAGTTACAATTGGTTGTGAGCTCTCATCTGGATGCTGGGAACAGAACTGGCAGTGTGTGTTCTTAACCTGTGTCACCTTTCCAACCTTACACTAAGCCCTACCTCCTATCCACTCTAGACTTTCTGATGTAGACCCAGTGTAACCAGCTGCCTATGCAATGCCTTCTCTGCCAGTATGGAATGATCCAATCCTCTCAAATGGCCAGCCAGATTAAGTCTTTCCTCCCTTCATTTGCATATTTTGGGTATCTGGTCACAGCAACCGAAAAACTAATGCAAATCCTCACTTTGTTTCCAAATTCAAGCTATTTGGCAAGCTTGGTTTTATTACTACTACAATAAAAATCTGTCATAATTTAACATAATATGCATCACCATTCAGTGCTGTTAATCTTATGAACTGAAAGGGAAAGAGAAGCAGTAAGCAGTAGCAGCCCCTGGAAGGTGTGGTCTTACTGCACAATGCACCGAGTTCTGACAATTACTCCACAGAGTTCACAGGGATGCCTGTTCTCTTTAGAGGAGCACACTGTTCCAAGTGTGGATGCCTACAATTTACTCAATCATTTTCTTCTGAGAGGGTATTTAGCTTCTTTCCATATTTTGCAATAAGCTACAATGGTGTAATAAATTACTCTGTGTACATCTGTTTGGAATCAGAGGGTCAATCTCTAACCTAATGATAGGCATCAAGAATGCAGTTTTGCTGAGGCTGGGAGTACTTCGGGGTCAAACCTAGAATTAGTCCATGGCAGGTACGCTCTCATCAGCTCAGCTGTATACCCAGCCCTGTGATTCATCTCTGTGTGAAAACTGACAGCCTGCTGAGGTCTGTAGAGACGAAGCCCTTATCCATGGACCATGGATCTACAGTAGAGGCTTAAAACGGAACCCACTATGAACCATGTTTCCCATCATAAAGTGTAATCAATAAGTTGAATACAGAAAATGACTAACAATTAACAATAAATATTAACAAGATGCTATAGGAAAACGTGTATGAATATAGTCTCCTTGAACATGAGCACTATGGTGCTGTAATAGTCAATCCTGTAACTGCAACAAAAGGGTGGGCATACACAGTGCAGACACTGGAGAAACCAGGAAGCACGTGCCAGGAAGAATGGACTGGCGCACTGCTTCATCACGCATCCAGAACAGCAGCCAACTTAAAATTTACAAAGTGGTTATTTTCAGAATCATCTACTGTTTTATCAACCACAGGGAAACAGAAAGCAAAATCACTGCTTGAAGGGGACTGACTAAGGTCCACGTTCACAACACACTTTGCTTCATTTGGTGTGACAAATGGCCTGAGGCTAACTAAAGCAGATAGAGAAGGTTCATCTTACCAAACTGAAGCAAAAGGTCATCTTCCAACACTGGTTTCAGGTACTCATCTTTTTCCCAAGGCACAGGGTTATATATGGAATTCATATACTCAACCGTAGGGTTCTGGGCATGAAGATAAAGCACATTGTATTCACTGTATGCAATGACAAAGCTCCCTAAAAAAAGAGTGGGGAACTTTAGCAAAAACGAACTCAAGTCTGCACAAGACTGGTGCGGCTGTGTTTACTCATCATTTTAAATGGCTACTGGGGATTCTTTATTGTCTGAGGCCAGGAAAGTGATACCAGCTCAAATATCATTTCAATAAGACAAAGAACAAAACATTAGAAAAAAAATTAAACAATGCAAGACACAGAAATGGCTGAGAGGTTAAGAGCATTGACTATCCTTACAGGACAGCTGGGTTTGATTCCCAGCACCCACATGGTGGCTCACAACCATCTGTAACCCAAGGTCCAGAGGATCCCGACAGCCTCTTTTGACTTCTACAGGCACCAGGCATACAGGTAAAACATTGATATACATAAAATAAAATAGAAATTTAAAAAAGAGGATAAACTGTGAAATTTTCTTTAAAGCTCATCCAAAGTAGAGTCAGACTAGAAATTATGTGATACTTCCTTTTATCTGACATTGCTTTCTGCAGAGTACTGATCAATGTAGTTTATCAGGACAGGAGTAAGCAGAGGGGACAACTCCACCTGGAGTTCACAAGCACTCCTTCTTTCTTCACGCCCACAATTTCCACAATATAAAAAATGCCAAATTTGAAACAATAGTTCATATCTTATTAAATAATAAGTACAGTGACAGTCGAACTCCAAAAATTTCTAAATAAAATTATTAGGTTTCCAACTTACCTTAAGTCTAATAAAATTTATTAGTTTAATGTATCCATAAAATTCAAGTCCTAAATGGGAAAAAGGATAATACATTGATTTTAATACAATATATTTGTTTTAACTCATCTGTAAATGCTCCTCCAATGAGATATTTCTGACCTTTAGAGTATCACTTATTATTTGGAATCTTGCATTAAGAATTAGAAAATGCAATTTTGATACTTTTAAATATTTAATCTGAGAATTGACCACAGGTAACAGGTTTTAAAGGGCTTTTTTGCTTTTCATTGACAATTTGTATTTATTATCATGCATGTGGGGATATGATATGTGGGGGAGGGAGAGTGTGATGGTGTATGTATGGTATACTACAGTGCACAAGTGGAGGTCCAAGAATAGCTCTGTATATTGGCTGTCTTCTTCCACCTCTATGTGAGTTCTAGGAAGCAAACTCAGGTCGTCAGACCTGTGGCAAGATGGGTAAGAGAGCTTATACAACAGGCATGAGAACGTGATTTCGATTCTCAGCACCATATAAAACACCAGGCAGAGGTGACAGCCTCTTGGAATGTGACCCTTGGAGGCAGGAGCCAGGGATCACGCCTGAGCCCTCGACCTGAGGCAGTGAGCTCCAGGTTCCGGTGAGCGGCCCTGCCTCAAGGAAGTGAAGGTAGGTGCCTGAGGAAGACACCTACCGTCACAAAGAAAATAAAGGGTCTGGAAAACTATAAAATTTGAATCTAAACTTCACAAGCGAAACTTGTCATTATTCTAAGAGATACTCACCATGTTTATGGACCATACTATCAATATTAAATTGATGCTCCAACTTACAGTGTGAAAATGTTTCCTCAGCAGAGGCGAACAACCTGAAGAAACAAGCAATAGATAGCCTCATGGGGCAGTCTCCTGGGACAGTCTCAGAGGAGGTCAAAATACTGAATGATAGCACTTCCTCCAGGCTCCTCCCAACAGTTACCTAGCAACAGCCTCCCCCTCCCTCTGTTCCTCTCCCTACCTCCCTCTCTCTTTCCATTTACTCTCTCCCGCTCTCTCTTCCCTTGTGTCCCTGGCTGGCCTTTTCCCCTCCTCCTCCCTCTTTCTGTCCTTCTGTCCCCCTTTCTCTGCCTCTACCCTCTTCCCCAGGTCCCAAATAAATTAAATCTGTCCTATGGCTGATTCCTCAGGGGGGACACCTGAG
Source organism: Grammomys surdaster (assembly GCF_004785775.1). NCBI lineage: Eukaryota > Metazoa > Chordata > Mammalia > Rodentia > Muridae > Grammomys > Grammomys surdaster. The sequence continues at coordinate 1,145,099 of NW_021620473.1, read as the reverse complement.
CACGGGCAGGCTGAGGTGCTCCCTCCCTCCTGCATTACACCACAGCCGTTTTATAAAACAACACTGATCACCCCAAATTTACCCAGAGGCTTCTGGGTAACAAAGCTCTCTCTGATATATTTGGTTTCTCTCAAGTCACGAAAGTTCCCTACTTGAGCGAGCCTCTTTCTCCTCCCTCTGAACCCAGCACAGTGTTTTTAGACACAAAGCACACAATTATACAGCTGGCACATTCCCAAAGTGCCAGATTTCAAGTGACATTGGTTGTCCCACAGCACCTGCATTACAACGTGAAGAATAACACTTCTTCTTTTGTATGTAACCTCTAACACTGAAGAGGACACGAACGAATATAAAGCAGAGACTCTGCACTTCTCCTCTGTATGCCTAGCACACAGGCAACTCTCAACAAATATTTGCCAAGATAGGCCATTTGGATCGTCTCCGCAGCCTATCACAGGGCACTGCACCACAGATGCTCAATAAATATGAGTATGCAATCACTCCTCCTCCAATAAGGTGCCACCTAGGAAAGCTAATATGCCACCAGTCAGCATCATGCACCCACACAGGGGGTGGGGGCAGTGCTGGTCAATGTCAATCACCCCTTTTTTCAACAAAGTCACTTTCTTCAATCTAAGATGTAGGATTTTAAGTGAAAAGAAGATGTGTCCTAGGAACATAAACCACAGCTTCGTGACCTTGACAAGTTGGTGGCTCTGCAGCCTCACTTCCTCTTAAGTACAAAGGACATCAATGCCTCCCTCGATCATGGAAGTGAGCTAGGACTGTTTAAATGGCTCAACTGAATGTTAACAGAAGAGAACATTACTGGTCATATTATAGGATAGTAGAAATGGAAGCGCGCTTCCAGTCTATGCACTTTCAAAGTCTGGTAAGGAACAGAATAAAAACCACCCAGTACCTTCATGGACTCAAAGGACTCCATCCCTAACTTAGGACTAAGGTGTGGAGTTCAGTTTTTGTGTGTGTGTGTTTTCCAGAGAGGGTCTAGCTAGGTGACTCAGGCTGGCCTGGGATTCATGATCATTCTCCTGCCTCAGCCTCCAGAGTGATGGTACGCCAGCTGGCTTAGTATCTGGGGTGTGAGGGGAGGAGTGTGAGGGGTGGGGTTAACTGAGCTGCAGAGGCAAACCCAGAGCAGTTCCCGGCTCCGCCCCCCGGACCACGTGAGCAGTCCCTTGTCAATCAACCGTCACGCGCGGGCCGGGGCCTCAGGCCCGCCACGTGCTCGCTCGCGCTGCGGCGCGCTTCCCCACACCGGCACGAACCTGTCACAAAACAGGCAGGGTGTGTGCTGCCGGCCGTGCGCGGGCTCAGCGTCCGCGTCCTCGTCCTCCCAGCCCGCGTCGTCTCCGCTGTCCGACAGCTCCAGGGGCTCCGGCCCCAGATCGGCGCCTTGGCCTGCAGAGCACACTGTCAGCACCGGGACCCGCGCTCTCCCTCCCTTTCCCTTGCCCCGCCGCCCACACGAGGGACCCACCGTTCCCCGCCGCCAGCGAACACATGGCCGCCGACCAAGCGCGCGGCCGTACAGCGCGGCACCGGAGCTGGGAGCGAGCGCAGGCGCGCGGTAGCCCCAAAGCAACACACACGCGGATCGTGAACCGGCCGGAGAGCGCTTCCGGGTCACGTGGGCGGGGGAGGCGGGGCACAGCGCTCCGGTTTGGACGCGTGCGCAACCGAGGCAGTCGGAGCTTGCAAGGATGAGCGCGACTTGTCACAGCGCCCTCTGGCGGCAGAGATGGCCAATGCAGGCCAGCCTCGGAGGCTCAGGGAAGTAAAGGAAGCCCCATTATGCTGATGAGGCCATGCCCCAAACCCTACTAGGGGTGCTAAAGTGGTAAAGTGAGAACCACGGACTTTGAATTTGAACCCTATTTCTGAGTAGCCTGAATTCTAAGATCATGAGCAGGTAACCTGCCTTCTCTCGGCCTGTTTCCTGACTGATGAAACACCATCATGACTACAGTAGCTTGAGAGCTATGGTAAGACTTACATGAGTTCATGTATGTGAAAAGTTTAGGCATTAACTTGAATCCCATATCATGGAAACAGGTGGACTGTGTGATATGTGCCAGCAAATGATGCTCTCTGCCCTGCCTGTGGGTTAGGGAGGATACCAGGGTCCCTGCTTCTTAGGCTGCTTCCTTTCTAATATTCCTAGGATCTAACCATAGAGTTCTTTCAGGCAGGTGGCAGCAGTAATTCTGGGTAGGTAACGCCTCTAGGCTGCAGCTGAGGCTGAACTCTGCATGAAGCATGTTTGAGGACATGAACAGCTAGGCCTGCATAATGCCTGACACAGCTCAACTCAACTGCCACCATGCACACCCCCAAGCCAGTGTACCAGCAATCATCGAAGCTCTTTGGTGGGCAGTTCCTCCTCCACCCCCACCAACAGGATTTTGCTCACATCACCATTTTTTAAAATATTTTTACTGAGAATTTCATATAGTGTATTTTCATCATATTCCTCCCACCCTGCTCCTTAATTTCTCTCAGATCCATCCACTCCTATGTCCCTATTGCTCACTTTTGTAAATTTTTAAAAAAAAAATAGTAACATGGATTCCAGTTTCTGGGGTCCACATACTCTGGGTGTGGGGACTACTGGAGTGTGGCCAACCTACCAAGGCCACAACCTTAAGGAGAACTCCCTCTCTGAGAAACATCCACTGTCCATAGCCCCTCAGTTAAGAGTGGGTGCTCAAGAATCCCCACTCCATGTTAGAATGTTGACTGGCTTATCTTGTTCAGGAAACCACAGCTGCTAGTTTTCTGAGTGTAGAGGGCCTGGCATGTCCAGAGGTCAGCTTCCCTCCAGTCCTCCCAACTGTACAGTTTTCCTACCCCTTGTGATGGTCTGAATAAGTATGGCCCCCACAGAATTATGAGCTTGAAGGCTTGGCCCATGGAGAGTGGCACTATTAGGAAGTGTGGCCTTGTTAGAATGGGTGTGGCCTTGTTAGAGGAAGTGTGTCATTGTGGGAGCAGGCTTTGAGGTCTCCTGTGTTCCACGCAATGTGGAATCCAGTCCCCTTCTACTGCCTTTGGATCAAGATGTAGAACTCTCAGCTCCTCCAAGATCAAGTCTGTGCACACTGCCATGTTTCCCACTGTGATAATAATAGACTAAACCTCTGAAACTCTAAGCCAGCCCCAGCTACATGTTGTCCTTTATAAAAGTTGTCTTGGTTTTGGTGTCTCTTCACAACAATAAAACCCTGAGACACCCCTCTTCCCAGTAACTTCCCTCCCAACACTTGGGAGGTAGAGAAATAAGAATCATAAGTTCATCTTGGACTGCTTATTGAATTTGAGGCCAGCCTGGGCTACCCAAGACGCTTTCCCAAAAGACTAGAAAAGCGCACCACACTGAGTCTTTCAAAGTTTAATGTCCGAGAATTTTAGATTAACCACTGTTTGCAATTGTAAGGATCCTGGACCAAGAGAGAAACACAAGAACTTACGTTTTATGCATACACAATATACTAAGTTAACTGGAAACCTCTAGAAATAGATGGACACAGGGTACTTTAACAGAGTGGTTAAAGAAGCCAGCTGCAGGGAGCTGGGTAGATGGCTCAGTGGTTAAGAACATTTGCTGCTCTTCCAGAAGACCTGAACAATGTGTTCCTAGCACTCACATAAGTGGATCTGTAACTCAGGTTCAGGGGATCCAATGCCTTCTTCTGGCCTCTGAGGGAACACACACACTCACACACACACACACACACACACACACACATACACACACACACACCACACACACATACAAAATACAAGCAATAGGATCAGGCTGAGTGGTTTATCCCGACCCTGCCACTTCCTAGCTTTAACTTCTCAGCTGTAAAGCCTTGAGCAAGACACTTAGCAATAGCGTGCCTCAGACTCCCCATCTGCAACATAAGGATAAGAATAGAAATTTAATACAAGTTTAAATGAAAAACTAAAGATATGAGGGTAACAGTATGGCTCTATAGGATGCTGGGGAACTACTGGAGGGCCAAGAACATACAACCTAAAACTATACAGATACCTGCAGTGTTAGTGGCTATGATGCCATCCCTGGGGGCCTTCACTGTACGGTCCCACTAATACCTCCAGTTTCCAGCAACTGAAACACCACACTGGGTTTCTCCATTATTTTTATTCCTCAGTGAATTACAGAAGCTGGTTTTACAGCTTCTATGTTGACACAGAGTCAAGGCACAGTGTTCACTCAGCTACATGCAGCCCATCAGCACCGTGCCACTAGGAGACTAGACTGCTAACAAGCTTCAACATCACTCGCCTGCCTGAAGTACGAGAGCCCCTCTGCTCAGCTGTCTCTGTAGGAGTGCTTCAAAGCTGGTCTTAACAACCAGAGGCACCGGGACCTCCAGAGATCCCTATTTGCAACCTACAAAGTTTAGGTTTGTGATATAAACCTGTTCTTCAAAAGCTTCCTGGATGACTTATATGAACAAAGGGGCTCACAACTGATGCAGAGCTCTGCCATTTCCTGATGCAGCTGCATGGCTGAGGAGAGGACCACAAAGAGACTTTCTATAGAGCCCAAAATGACTGATGTGGTGACAGACACTGAGGTTTTCATGAATATCCTCCAGCACAGTCACAGTTTGGGGACATCACTGTCTTTCCCCAGGTGGAGGATGGCCTTATTTTCCAGAAGTTCCATTTGTCCACTGCTGGGACTCACCAGGTTGTTCAGCATCGCTCTAACCACCGTCACCACAGGCACAGCATACCCACTGGCCCAAGAGTCTGGCAGAGAGCCGAAGAATTTCCTAGCCAGCCATTCGCCTGGACGAGACTCTTGTCTGTCACACAGTAGGACTCTAGGAGACAGAAAGGTAGAGGAAGAGATGGCATGTGCATTTGGACCGTTTGAGATACTTCAGATTCAGTCCTGTTCCCAAAACCTGTCAACTGAAGCCCAACCCCCAAGATACTGTGTTTGGAGATTGCCCTTGTGGAGTAATTAGAGTTAAGGGATATGGAGGATGGATAGGGCTGCTGTCCTTCCAAGAAGAAAGGACACCAGATATCTTTCTGTTTATGCACAAGCAAGGCCATATGAGGCCTCGATGAGAAAGTTGCAGTGCCTACAAGGAGGAGGGGCACCTCTGCAGACACCAACCCCAGTGACACCTCTATCTCAGACTTTTGACCTCCAGACTTCAAGGAAATCACTTGGCTTATGTAGTGGTTGGAAAGTTTGATTTCATGCATAAAGGGGCATGAAAAGGCAAAAAATCATTAAGTGAATAAAATTTAGCATGTAAGGAAAAAAATGCATGCACCCACTACTTCCAGGAAGTTCCAGATGATCCTAAAGCAGCCCCAAGCTACTCTTTGTTCAAAGCTGAAGGCTGGGTCCTTCAGAGAAGCAATTCTCCACTAGCTGACCTTGTTCACAAATGGATGAACAAGATGTTCTTAGCTGGCAGTCTCTGCTTACTCCTGGCAGCATGAAACTCACCCTGGCCGAAACACTGAGAATCGATCAAACTTTAATTCTTCAACCTTGGCTTCCACTTCTCCCTGTTAAGATTTGAAAAAAAAATTTTTAAATAAAAATAAAATCAGTGTTTGATCAAGACCAATGCACTCAGATAACGCCTGCTGGGGGCCACTGGGGCTTGAAGATAATCTGTTTCTGCAGCTCTCGGGTCTCACATCAGCCCCAAAGAACAGCCTGAGCCTCAGGTCTGGACCTGACAGAAGAGGCCATTTAATCTTGGCACAATGACAGTGATCTGCTATTAGTCAAAGTGCAGAGAGTAACTGTCAATGGAATGCTCAACCACAAACGGGACATCGACATCACCTCCAAACCCCATTGCAGGCGAAGAAAAGCAGAAAGATTGTAAGAGACAGAAGTTAGGGTGGGCCTGAGCAATAGTGCCTTTTGGACATGATCAAGCCAGGCAACATTCCAGCACGGAGGTAGCTATGGACAGCTGATGACATCTAGGGGTAGGAACAACGAGTTCTCTTTGGTACCCTTAGTGGCCCCTGGTAGGTCAGCCATGCTCCAGGGGCACTCTCGATGTCAAAGCAGATCCAGAGAGGGTAAATGAAGCATCAATCCAACCCCTTTCGGTTCCTCCTCAGAGCTCTATGGCCTACCGTCACCTTTTTAGTGTACAGGCAGTTGCAATGGGTCAGAAAAACATGGTGGCCAGGAGATGAGCCTCCACCCAGTGGATCATAGACGACCCTCTGTGCCAATCACTTCTGAGCATTTGCAACCTCCACCCAGATCTCAAACAAACAAGCAAACAAAAAAAGGTGAAATTATAAATAGAAGATGCTTTAAATTAGAAAGCCATGAATTTTCACACCAGGGATGTAATCAGAGAGGCCGGGGGAGCTACAACGTGACATGTTCTTCAAGGTCCACTCAGTAAAGAGATCAGGGCAATGAAGGAAGTAGACATAAAAACCAATAAAATATGGAGCCGAGAATTCAGGGTGTCACACCTGGAAATAAGGTAGTTAAGGCACTGAGGATCCCTGAGTGGTATCTATAACCACAGTGTGAAACTGATGAGGACCGTTTACAAAGTGTCTACTCCATGCCCAGGGAGGACTTTTAAACAAGTGCCTTTAACCTGAGAGGCCAGATGAAAGGCCCTTCTGCTGGAGGTATTTAGTCAAAAGGCAAGTGTGCTTCTGTGAAAGGATTTCACACTGAATAAAGTCTGTGGCTTGGTAACCTCTGAACACTGCTCTTGTCTTGAAAGGCAGATGATCATGTCCAGAGACATGGAGCACAAAACCAGGTCTGCCCTCTCCTACTTCAGCATTAGGAAATGGAAACTTCTAGTTAAAATCAGAAATAATCAGGTATTGTACTGGCAAAAGGCATAAATATTCTGTCCTCTTGTCCACAAGAAAAATGGAGAGGAAGTCTCCGTAGCTGAGAGGCCACGCATCCAAGGCCAGGGTTCCGTCTGCTCCACCCACTTTACTGAATAATCCATGGAGAACACGTCAGAAGTGATCTTTTAAAGCATCCCTGCCTTCTAAGTATGTTTCTCCCAAAACAGTCCTCACAGCTTTGAAAAATACACAATATAATGTGTTTAATTTTTTTAAAAAGATTATACTACTTACTTCGTATTGTCAATTTCCCCACGACTATGGAAAACAGAACACTCACAAACCTTTACTTGTAAGTATAAGACACTGCTGGACTTATCAGCCCCCTTGGAGGACAGCAAGTTGAAATGTTTACATCCTCCTGTTTTTGCCAGCTCTGCAGACTTCAGCACATAATCTCGGTCAACACGAACGAATCCTTCCTGGGGGCAAAAGGACACGAGTTGTTTCCTAATGTTGCACACTCACGTTCAAAGATGATTCCCTTTCCCCAGGGAAAGGTGGCGGCTGGGAGGTCTAGGGGAAATGGGGTTTTAAATAAAACGCATTTAAGTCACAGTTGAAAGCCAGGCTTCTACTCTGGGAAAGGCTCAACTGTGAGTCTCCAGATGGACACAGCAGCTTCAGCAGCAAAGATGAAGGGCAGTACACCTCACGGATGGCAATGAAACCCAGACAGCAAGCAAATCCCTGCTGTGAGCCGAGGAAACAGCAGCGTCTCAATGGCAAGCCTGCTCTCGGTCACACGTGTTCCTCCTCTTTCGTTATTACTTACCTATTATTTATCTATAGACTGATTAGTTGGCTGATTGTGCTGCTCATCCCTGAATTCAGGACCTCATCCGCCACAAGCATACCCTTTGCTTGGAGCTACCACCCCAGCCCATTTCTTTGAACAATTTTACAACTTTGCTTTTTCTTTTTCTTTTCCCTGCATCAGTTCCACCATGCTGAGTTCTCCAAAGTACCACATAGGAACAACCAGGCACCAGAGAATGAGAAATTCAATATCTAGTTTATGTGGAGCCTTTACAAAATACTTTGGATTTCATACGACAATGCATTTTCAAATTTTTAAGAACTGGCAAGCATATAACCAAAAAATGTTAGAAAGGGACCTATCAAAAGGACTTAGTGGGTAAAGATGCTTGCCAACTTGAACCTGTGTTCAATTTCCAAACCTGTATAAAGGTGGAAGGAGGGAACCTACCCTGCAGAACTGTCCTCAGGCCTCCATTAAGTGTGCTTGGCTTGCTCACTAAAACACACACACACATTTAAATGTTTAGAGAGGGCTGCTGTGAGTCTGAAGAAAGCCTGAGTTACAAAAACCAACAAGGTTGGAGAATCCCTGTCCCCACACTACCCTGGGTTTAGTCCAGTGAGGACAGTGCTGAATCTTCATTCTTAATTCACATCACAGGGCCAGTGATAAAAATTCGGAATGTAAAATATATTCATCCAAAAATATCTGAATAAAAAGGTAAATCCAGTTAGGATTAAAACAGACGAACAAAAACAAAAATGGAACCACAGGGTAATGGGGAAAAAGGGAGAGGGTTACCCCAGGGGCTCACTGAAAGATGTATGCTTTCACACCTCAGAGTAAACTGAACCCAGGTCCTCTGTAAAAGCAGTTAACCAGCCCTGGACTTATCTCTTTACGAAGGAATTGTCACTATCGTTGTTGGTGCAGTTAACTCACTTGCCAGTTTGACCTATATGCTGACTCAAATTCATGTTTCTGCTTTTTAAGATTAGTGTGAAACAGCCAGGTGAGGTGGTGCATGCCTATAGTCAGTCACAGCACGTGGGAAGCAGAGCAAGAAGACCATGGCAAGTTTAAGGTCAGTTTGGTTTTCATAGCAGGTTCCAGACCAGCCAGGGCTAATAGCAAGACCATGTCTCCAAATACAATAAACAAATTAAAACAAAAACAATAAACAAACAAACAAAGACACAGTGAGGCAAAGCAAATTTTAACACTTAGGGAAAGAGAGAGTAAGAAAGTTGATTTCTTGATTTCTCAAAATGGTCATTTTAGATATACTGAGAGTAGACAGGAAAAACTCCAAACTGAGAAACAGCCTCCCTAGGTCTCTCTCATATTTATTTCTTTCCCTAATTAAAAGCAACTTTAATAACTACTCTATTATTCACAATGCATAGTTGGCTAGTAACATACATTTTGTCTTGCCTTAGCACAATGCTTGGATTATTATAGCTGTCTGTGTCCCAATGCTTTTTCTTTTTCCAGCAGTTTCTTTAAAAATAAGAGAGGCTCAGCCAATCACAAATCTCCAGACTGACGCTATCTCTCTCACTTAATCCAGGGCCAGGAGAAGGATAATTTGATTAAACTGAGACTCTAATTTATTTGGCTTTAGTTCTGGATCAACCTCCCCTTAACAGAGTGCTGTCGCCCCAATTGTTTGATGGGAATTAAAGTGACATAAATACCATGGACTCTTTCAAGCTGATTAGTCAGCAAAGGCGTATCAATACCTCCCCAGCCGTCAGGCACTAGCGTCCTTCCTTTCACCAGCCCAGCTAGCAACTGACAAGAGCTCCTTGAAGGACCAGCACCCACGCCGATGTGTGGACCCCCGCCCCCAGCCCATCATTCTGACTCAATGGGCTCTGGTGACAAGGTGCCCACACCTTTCTCCAGGGCTGTTCTCCGGACAAAGCTAAATATTGTTTTATTAGCAATCAATGGCTGTTAATCCCAACCGACTTCACAAATCCTCTGAGCCCTCAAGCTCATTATAAATACGAAGTTTTTCAAGCACACTAAATTTTAAATTTCACTTCCTTCACTCTGATGGCGTGGCCTTTTAGCTCCTGAATGAGATGCTAAAGCAAAAAAAGGGTCAATGGCTTCCAGGGACTCAGAAAACAATCTGAAGTGAAGGCTTTCAGAATGCCTGAAGACTCCAATGTGTGCTAGGTATGGGGGAGGGTGGCATAAGAAAGATTCTAGTTATACTTAGAAGGATTGTATGTGGCTTTAATATTACACATGGCTTTATTTAATATTGCTCTTGTTCTGGCTCTCTACTGCTCAAATTAAAAGCAGTAGAAAAACAAACTTCAGAAGCTATTCTGTACCTGAGAGATAGTTTTTCCTGAAAAACTACCTCACTGTCTAACCACACAGAGAGAGAGAATCCAGGTCTCTCCTTAGAGAGCATTAATTCCATTGTGCTAGTGAGTCTTCAAATCTCACAGCCCATGTGTCCTTCTCTAAGATGGTGAAACTTTCTAGAATAAGGAATTAAGTTTCCACTGTATTTTTCTTTACCAGGATCTACTCAAAACAAACAAACAAACAAACAAACAAACAAAACACATACACCTAGGCGGAGATGTGCTCAGAGACCTCACCAGGGGCATGGACAAATTCCCCAGATACTCTTGAGACTTCTTAAAATACAAAATACAAAAAAACGTATCTTCGCCAGCCATGGTGGTGTACACCTTTAATCCCAGCACTTGGGAAGCAGAAGCAGCTTTATCTCTGTGAGTTCAAGGCCAGCCTGGTGTACAGAGAGTTCCAGCCAGGGCTACATAGAGAAACTCTGTCTTAGAAAAACAAGGACAAACAAACAAACAAAAAATGTATCTTCTAGCCTTTTTTTTTAACCAATACCTGAAAACTAATTAGTAACACTAAAATTCTGTGGCTCTCAAACAATTCATGTTTGCCATTTTCTTCTTGCTTTGAGATAGGATCTCCTGTAGCTCAGGCTGGCCTCAAACTCACTTATGAAGCCAACAATGATGCTGAAGTTCTGATCTTCCTGCCTCTACCTCCCAAGTGTGAGGATTACAAGGCCAAGAACAACTCATGTCAGGAAGTGTGATGGTTTGAGTGACAAATGTCCCCCATAGTCTCAAACAGTTAAATACTTGGTCTCAAATTGGTGGCACTGTTTGGGATGTGACCTTTTTAGAAAAAAAAAAAAAAAAGTATGTCACTGGAAGCAGGCTTTGAGATCTCAAAGTCTTTCCCAATTCCCAGTGGGCTCTCTGTTTCCTACTTGTGGTTCAAACCCTGAACCCTCAGCTTGCGGCTCCAGCCGCCAAGCCTGCCACCTGCTGCCTCTGCTTGGCCATCATGGACTCTAATCCTTGAAAACCATAAACCCAAATAATCCCTCCTATAAACTGTCTTAGCCACAGTGTTTTACCGCAACAATAAAAAGGTAATTAATACAAGATATCTAAGAACTGAGAGTATCAGAGGACATTCTGGAACAACAGTCTGCAGGCCCTTCCTGAGGAGGAAGACCTATCACTGTGTAAATGGTCTCAGCTGTGATTCTGTTTAGGGTTCTTGCTCGTTCACCTCTTTTCAGTTCAACCCTAATCAGAGTGAAAAAACAGACACTGATAGATGGAGAACTGGGTTACCCTGTGTGAGTGCGTGTGTGTGTGTGTGTGTGTGTGTGTGTGTGTATGTGTGTGACAGAGAGAGAGAGAGAGAGAGGAGGAGGGGAGGAGGGAGGGAGGGAGAGAGAGAGAGTGTGTGTGTGTGTGTGTGTGTGAGAGAGAGAGAGAGAATGTGTGTGTGTGTGTGTGTGTGTGTGTGTGTGTGTGTGTGTGTGTCCTGGATGGCATCTCCCTATCTGATGTACAGAAATGAGAACAGCTCTTTCTTAGAGAAAAGGCATAGAAACTCAAGCCAAACAGCCACTGAGGACTCCTGAGCCCATCACTGCGTTCATTTCAGTCACTCTGCAGGTGAGAGGGAGCTGCGCGCTAGACAAGGAGTGCTCAGCAGACACTAACCTACATATTCAAGGCTACACAGCTGCCTGTTTTCCCAGAGGACCTGTGATCTGTGTCCTTGGCACTATCAAGGACCTCACCATTTCACAAGCCTCCTCCGGAACACCAAATAAAACAATGGTGCTCCGAACAGGTCTGGGCATCTTCTCCTGAAAAGGAACAGGAACAAATACCAGGGCCCTGCTAACGCCTACGGAGATCTGCCATTACTGCACAGAAGTGGCTATAGATGGCATGAGGCATAATGAACTTGGCTGTGTTCTAAACAGACTTTATCTATGGAAACTAAAATTAGAACTGACTGTGTTTTCATGTGGCATAACATTTTCAGCCACTTAAAAACATCTGTTGCTCACAGGCCATACAAAAATTGATGGTAAGTGGCATTCAACACCCAGGCTGGATTATCAGAGTATATTACTGGAATCAGAAGCCATGAGATTCTACAGATGCCTAATAAATGCTGCAATGGCTGCACTAATCACTTTAACAGGATCAAGAATTTGACAGTATCCACAAATCTGGACTGCAAGAGTCCACTGCTAATAGGGAAATACATGAGGGGGTGAAACCACCCAAACCTGATACCCAAATCCTTCTCATACTGCACACAAGGGAACTGCATTATTCCCAGCAGTGTCTTTGACTTTTACTATTCAAGGCATGTTTGCTTTCCAACGGGATCCCAGCCTTTACTTGACCAAGCAAGATTACTAGAACTACAGCACTTAGAAAAGCAAAAGAAGATGAATTTAGTGTCATGCCTCCCAATAGCAAATCCAACAGGGAAGCAAGACCAGCTGTCTCAGATCTCCCAAGGAACCTGCAAAACAGACTCCATGCTTCTAACCTCAGAGATGCTTATCGAGCCTGTCTGGATTAGAGCCAAGTCAGAAAGCAACTGCACCAGCTACACAACTGTGGCCTGTGAGTGTGGAAAGAAGGTAGCATCTAAGCAGCCACTGATGAAAGAAACTGGTTTCCAAACAGCTGAAGAAAGCTAAGATGTCTGCCTAGCATCAGTTTTAATGGAAATCCATGGGTTAAAGAATAGTCTAGATCCTAGCCCTGGTACCTCAGCATGTAATCTTACTTGGAGAAAGAATCATTGCAGAGTTAATTCGTAATGATGAGGCTGTACTAAGCAAACTGGTTCCTCATGCAATGTCAACAACTCGTGTCCTCATAACACAAGACAATATGGACAGAGACACATGCACATAGGAAAGGTCTTGTGTAAAGACAACCATCAGAACACAGAGGGAGCGCCTAGAAGAGAACACTTCCATCCAGGAACCACCCAATAACACCCTGGCCTTAGACTTCTAATCCGAAAAGCTGAGAGGCCACACAAGATGCTTGTTTACCCAATGCTACTTCATTAGGGGCATCTTTGGAGACTATTCCACAAAGGCTCACAGGGGGACTAGCCAGCTACTCGGAGGATCTGAACACTGAAACAGAAACCAACACTTCTTCAAGTTTTTCTACTAAAGACTCCGATTGTTGAGGCAAAAAGTATTCCAGTAACAAACAACTACTGAAAGAGATGAGGCCTGCCAGCAGCTTTGCAGTGTCCAGCTGATTAACCGCTTGGCTAGTCCTTCTCCAAAGAGGACTAGTGACCCAGAATCCAAGCAGGGATGCACTTAGAAAGCCACAATCTCCTCTGAACTATGATTCCTAGCCATTTAATTTATTGAAACCTCTAAACGGCAGTGTAACTCTGAACCTAAATTAGCCTTTTTTTTTTTAAGGTCTCTGTTCTTTGCTTTGGAGACAGGGTCTCACAAAGCTCCTGGCTGGTCTCACACTTACTATGTAGCCTTGGACTCCTTGGTCCTTCAAGTGCTGGGAATACAGGTACATACCACCACACCAGGCCTTAAAAGACCTGGGGATGTGAGTCTGACACCTAGAACCTACAGGAAAACAAAACAAAACAAAAAAAAACAGATGAAGCGGTATGCAGTGTATTACTAAGGCAAGATAGGAGGCAGAAACAAGAGAATATCCTGGAAGTCTGGAGGCCAGCTAGCTTGAAGCACAGCAGACAAGGTGGGAGAGATTTCTAAAAATTGTCCTTTGACCTCCACATCTGCACCCTAATACATAAATCTGAGTGCACATGCACACCACACACACACACACACACACACACACACACACACACACGCACACACACAGCACAGGTGTTGTTGCTAGAAGCAGCAGCACCTCACTTCCCTGCCAATAGCCTCTTGATCCTTTCACTACTATCTCAGTTCTGAGACTATTTGCCTGGCTGCTCTTTGCCCCTTTGTAGTCATTAATTACCTTTATCTTTTCAAGCTGATTTTAAAGACAAACAAAAGGCACTGAGTGGCCTAAGAGATAGGTGGGAGCCACCCTGATTAAAAACCTATTTTCTTCTGGTTAGAACTACAGCCTCAGTGCAGACATTTAACATTTTCCCCCAATATCGTATGACATTTACTTCACCCTATGCTTAATGCAGCAGTTCCCTTTGCTGAGTCACCCCCAAACCCAGGCTTGAGCCTGAAGCAGAAAACTGCAGTGTGCTTTTGGAGGACTCGCTTATTATGAGTGACCCAGGACAGAAAGGACCTCACTACCTGAGCAGGAACAGGACCCCTTCTAGAGGAAGAAATGCAATTCTTCAGAAAGCAAACTTCTCTGTAATCTAGTTCCTAGACTCATGCACTGGAGTGCAAGCACACACACACACACACACACACACACACACACACACACACACACACTTTAAAAGATAAAAATCAAATCTTTAAAAAAACAACAGCAACCAAAAAAAACAAAACAAAAACTAGTGTAAGTCACTGCAGAGTTAATGTTGTCAACTTGACCTGACCTGGAATCAAACCTCTGGGCATGTCTGTAGGCGTTTCTGGATTGGGTTAGTTTGAGGTAGGAACTCCACCCTAAATGTGGGTGGCACTATTCCATGAGCTGGGGTTCTACATTGAACAGAAAGAAGAAAGTGAACTGGACCCTGGCATCATCTTTCTATTTCCAGACTAAAGATATGCTGACCAGCTGCCTCGAGTTCCCACCTCAGGTCTTCCTCACCAAGCTGGACTGGGCCTTCAGATTGTAAGTCGCAGCAAACCTCACCTTCCTTAAGTTGCTTTGCCAGGTACATTGTCATTGTTTAATGGAAAAAACAGCTAATACAATCATTATAGCAGAATCAATGACCTACGTATTTAATAGATATATGGACTCCAGCAAGCAACTCCTGCCAGAGGAACAAGCCATATTCAAGATCTAAACTGAAAAAGATATGTAAACGTTTGCCCAGGATCTATATTATAAACCATGACTTTTAACTATGCTGTAAACTCTAGCTTCTGGATAGGGGCTGACTCAATTTAGTACACCATTAAAGAGAAAATAAAATGGGTATTAAAGCAGTTTTGCGTCAGGGAGGGCTGAGTCATGCCTGGGCTGAATCACTGCTGGTGGCTAAGTCATCACGGGGGCTGACTGAATCGTGCCTCTGGGTTCTGATGATCTAGCTCCCAAGTTTAAAGGACGGCTTGAAAGAAGGTTGGAGCAAATAAGAGAGAGAAAATGCTTCAAGCCTAAGACATTTATTATGGAAAGAAATATAAAGCTTGCTGCCCACAGCATGAGCCAGACAACCGCTTTTGCCCAAAGACTGTTGGCTGCTTCCCTTAGTCAGGGGATGATGTGACGATTCTAATGTCTGCTGTAGGCTGGATCACGTAAATTCTTGTGATGTAGCCGGCATTCAGCCTTAACTCAGAGGCTATGACGTAGAGATGCCGGTCCTATCTGAACTATCCCAAGTATAATACAGACAGAACAGCAGATGGACTCTTAAGTACGTCTTTACATTTAAGCACTGCAGTACGCCCCAGGAAAACGAGTGAGCAAGAAAGGAATCCCTGAGGTTGTAGAGATGGCGCAGCAGTTGAGAGCTCCGGGTGCTTCTACAGGGGACCCACAGTCAGTTCCCGGTACTAGCTCGCCAGCACCTGTAACTCTTCTGAACTCTGTGGGTACCTGCATTCTCATGTGGACATAACCCCCTTCTTCCTCTACACAGGTTCACATAAAAGAAATAAAGTGAATCTCTGAAAAAAAGGAAGAGAGAGATCCCTAAGTCCTGGCCAGTAAGAGAAAGGGGTTTATTTTTGCTCACCGCTCCGGCTTTCCTTCTGGTGGTGCCCAGGCAACAGAATCCAACATCATGACCTTGAAAGGCAGAAGCGTAGTCATCCAGCTTTTCAAAATCCACCACTTCTTGATTCTAGACAAAGAAGAGCACAATGGCATAGAACTTCATACACTTAAAAACGAGACAAAACACTTTGAGATATAAAGAATAAATGACAAATGATTATCGGAATCTATAAGCTCATGACATCAAATTTGCCCAATTCCCCTTTTCCTACCCCCCCCCAAGAAATTAATTTGGAGTTGACTGTAGATGGCCACTCAGTGGCCAAGTGCTTCCAAGATACAGGTGAGGCCCTGGGTTGGGAACCAAGCAATGAAAAAAAACGTCATCAGAGCTGATAATCAGTGATTCACATGTATGGCCACAGAACATGTAACTGCAGTAGAGTGAGTCAGATTTCAAATCTCAAGGTCATGTGTACCTTACCTTTGGGAAAACAAAGATATCCTTCTATACTTTACCAGGAAGGAAAGCATTTGGGTAGGATGTAGAGACAAAATGGTAATTAGAATCGCAAAGCAGATCCAACTTCAAGTCTTAGGCCTGGTACATACAGATATACACTGTGGCAGAGCTTTTATTGTTCTCACTTTTTTTAAGTTTGTTTTATGTGTATGGGCACTCTGTCATGTACATGCTGTCAGAGGGGCCCAGAGGAGGGCACTGGATTCCCTGGACCTGGAATTAACAGATGGTTGTGAGCCACTCTGCCGGTGATGGACATCTAACCCAGCCTGTGGTAACTGCTGATCATATGAATGTCTCAGTTTTGTTCAGCTGTAATGTCTAGGTGCTAATCTTCAACTCAAGAACTACCCTCATTAGAAAGAGCCAGAAGGAACCTGAGACAAAGGCACTTTCTTAGGACTCTTGCCAATACCTGTGAGTCAGCCTCTGCAGCTGTACAGCTCCCTCCTCAGTATTTCCCTCCCTCCCTCCCTCCTTCTCATTCTTTCTCTCAAGGCCAGACTGCTTTCCAGTTTCCACATAACTGAGGCTGACCTGGAGCTTCGTTGTCCTGCTTCTACCTCGCAAGTGCGCTAAGCGAGCGAGCACTCTAGCAGCTGAGCTGCATCCCTAACCCATGTGTTCTCCTCTATGGTATTTCTAATGTCCGCTGAAACTGGCAAGCTAAGAGAGGTGCCAGTGGCAGAAACAGAGGCCGGGGACCTGAGTTCAAGGCCAGCCTACCCTAGTTAGAGAAACACTATCTCAAACCTAACTAAATGTGTAGGATTGACATCAAACGTGCAGTGTTCCATCACCCAGGAGTTCAGATGAAATCTTGGGCTGTCACTACCTTCAGTTCCTACTGAAAGATTTTTCCTGGCATGGTATATACTATACTAAAGAAAAATTAAATTAAATTATTAAATACGGCCTGGTTAAGAGGAGTGCCACCACGACTCTGCTCTCAAAGAAAACTACAGTCTTAGGCTCCACTTGCCAGGAATTTCCACAGGGCTCAGGAAACCAGACTATGGAGTTCACCCAGCGCCCACCCGAGCCCAAGCAGAGATGTCTATTTTAATCAGCCAGTTCTGGTGCACCAGGCATTTGTAAAACAAAACAACCAGGAAATTGTGGAAATCAAAGACGTGTATTTGCAAGTGTGCACACCAGCAAAACTCAGGGCCCATTGGAGACTGCCTTGAAGTCCCGGCAGCACACTACACTGTTTAGTTTGCTGCAGTTGCTAGGTAACTCTTGTTTACTGAAGAACAGAATGTCCACGACGCTCCAATTTAAGATACTTGGGCATTATTACCAGATGGAAGTCTGGCATTACCATGTGCTGTAACTTACAAGAAAGGCAGTATGTGTTTAAAAACACACAAGTCTGGGGAGTTATGCGGGGATGGATTCTTGGTTGGGAGAAATCTGGGAGAAAAGTTCTTGTCACACTTTTCCATACTGACGTTGTGAAACACACAGGTAGGCAAAATGTACAAGCAGTGCGCTCTAGGAACTACAAACACCGCCTTTTTCTATCATACCCGATTCCAGTCTTGTTCCGAACACAAGACGGCAATGCAGGATGCTATTAGTATAAAAGACAGGCCTACAAGCCAGGCACAACCCAGGGATTGATGGAAGGGCTCTTCTAGATCAATCGTGCCCAATTTTGATCATTTGTCCGTCTCTACCACCACCTGGCAACGGTCAGCCTTTGGATACGGACACCTTCCCCTCAGCAAAATGATTTCGGCTACATTCCCTTTTAGCCCCAGCTCAAATACCCACCACATTTTTATAAGCTTCCTCCTCGAATGTTAGCTTCCTCCTGCCAATGAGCGTTACTTTGGAAAACAGGTTCTGTCCCAGGATTTCTTTTAAAAGTACTTTGCCGGTTTCCCCGCTGGCACCCAAAATAAAGACAGATTTATTCTGCATCTTGAAGTCTTCCCGAAGCTTCAGCAGTGTTTCCTTGTCCGCCATGCTGGGGAAACAACACCCACGGGTACTGTCTCAGAGTGCTAGGGGACACTCTTTACCCTGGGGAACAAGGGTTGTTAACTGTTGGACAGAACAGACTAACTCTACACAGTCCCAACCCTGGGGAAGTGCTGAGTCACACAGCCAGGGGCGGTGGCCAATCCGGGCACCTCACAGGTGTCTCTACATCACCAGGCCTCCCAGCTCACGGTAACCGGACCCGCCTGGGCAGGGCTGCAGGGCCCGGCTGCATTCCCTACCCGGGGTTACCTGGGGGCAGCCCCGGACCCCTCGTCCCCACGCTGCAACAGGAGCATTGAAGCCACCAGCGAGGCTACCACCGCGCCCAGCATCGTAGGACCGAGCATCGCTCCGCCTGCAGCCCCGCTGTCTCCCCTCCTGGCAAGGATCCCCCAAGAAGTCCAGCCGGAGCCTACCCGCCGCGGCGTCTTCCGGGTGACAGCGTGCTCGCGGCCCCGCCCCACCGGGGGCCGGAGCTGAGCCTGGGACCCGCCCCTGCGCCGGAGCCGCACCCAGGGCTCGAACCACTCCCCGGGGACTGAACTACAGCGGTCCAGGGGGCGTGGGGTTGTGGTTCACCCCAGCACAGATCTTCTCCCCCTCCCTCATAACCTTCCTTGCAACCGCGTTCTTCCTAACCATCTATGGCTAGAGCTATCAGGTTTTAGCTAAAAGGCATCCCAGACTTTACCCTTGGTCCCCGAAGTATAATTTCCATCACGTATTGGAAGGCACCATCTCACCTCGCACGTTTAAAGTGAGCCCCTTCTCAGGCTGGGGAGGTAGCATGTAGCTCAGTTAATCAAGTGCTTGCCTGGCATACATGGATGACGTTGGATGTGGTGGCACAAGCATGCAATACCAGCAAGTATGATCCTCCTTGGAAACATAGTGTGTTCTGAGTTCTAGGACACCCTGAAATATATGAGCTTCTGTCTCAAGAGCTGGGAGAGGCTTGTGTGGGGTAAGATCAAAATATATGAAATTGTCAGTAAAGTGAAACATTTAAAAAAAAAAAAGTCTAGCTCCATTTAAACACTAGGAAAAACAAAACTATTTCTTGCCTCTTTAAGGACACATATCCTATTCCCTCAAGCCAGAAGTCAAGCTGACTCCTTTAACTAGTTTTCAGGTTGATCTCTCTGCCCGGATCCTGGCCCCCTTCTGGATGGTTGGGACAGGAAGAGTTTCCAAACCCGATCCTGTGGTTTGATGTTCAATTCACAACAGGATTGATGGTTAGAACACAGCTATCCACACTGGGGGAGCCCTGGATTTTTGGATGCATAAAGATTAGAATGATATGACTCTGAGATTTTTTTAAAAAGTGCATGTATTTATTTATTTGTGTGTGTGTGTGTGTGTGTGTGTGTGTGTGTGTGTCTACAGGTATCATGATGGGTGTATGAAGGTCAGAGGGCCCCTTGCAGGATTCAGTTCTCTCCTTCCATGATGTGGGTTTGCCTGATCTAACTCAGTCTCTCCCAGACCCAAGAACCTGATGGTCCTGAGCAAAAAAGGATGGGCTGTGATCGTGATGTTCCATCGCTCAATCTAGAGGTCAAATGAAATGTACTTTCCTGAGCCTTGCTGGTTGGGTATTATTATATGAAAATCCGGCCTAGGTGTGGCATGCAAATACTTCCTAACAGGTTTTTTCACTCTGGTGAACAATAAAAAGATGCAATGAAGACTAGGGGTGGAGCCCAGTTAGACAAGGACAGGGAGCTTAGGCTGATGGATGGCCCTGTGAGCCTCTGCCCTGGTTTGCCTGCCTTAACTGCATGCTGCCTGTTTGCAGAGGCTGTACTGAGGGCTTCCTGTTTATTCTGCCTATCCTGTCAGAATGTATAGGCTCTGCCATGCACCTTCTCAGAGACTGGCATATGAAAACACACCCTCAGATCTTATCAGCTCACATGGAGGACCCATGTTTTAAGTCCCTTACAGAGATTGCTGACTGCAGCAAGCTCATTCTTTCTTTTTCAAAATTGTGACGTAGTATACTTAAAACAAAATGCTTGGGTCCTAAAGGTTCAGGTCATGATTCTAGAACATTGTATACCATGGCTAAGTACACAGCCCAATGCGTGTTACCCAGAACATGCCTTTGTTCTTCTACTTTGGAGAACCCTCTTCACTGAGAGGCTAGAACTTTCTAGTCTGATTAGTTTTGCTTGCTCAAGAATCACAGGGCACCTACACTTGTATCTTAGGGTTGGGGGGGTTGCTTTGTTTGTTTTATCTAGTTTATGGATTTAATATCCATCGCTGTTTATAGGGCTGTATAATAAACTCCACGAGCCTTATTCACTTCATGGGCCACTTCCTTCATTAAAAAAATTAATATCTGGAGAGATGACTCAGTGTTACAGAGCACTGACTGATCTTCCAAAGGTCCTGAGTTCAATTCCCAGCAACCACATGGTGGTTCGCAACCATCTGTAATGGGATCTGATGCCCTCTTCTGGTATGCATGAAGACAGCAATACATAAAATGAATAAATACATCTTTTTTTAAAAAAAAAAACATATAGCCCAGCATGGTGGCACAGGCTTTTAGTCCCAGCACACAGAAGACAGAGGCAGGAGATCTCTGTGAGTTTGAGACCATCCTGGTCTTCAGAGCAAGCTCCAGGACAGCTAGACTTCCATAGAGAAACCTGGTCTCAAAAAACAACAGCAACAAAAAACATGTAAGACTGTCGAGAGGGTTCCATATGCAAAAGCACAAGCCTTTCAATGCTGAAGGAGAGAACTGACAATGGCAAGTTGTCCTCTGACCTCCATATCTTGCCACTACATGTCCACCCCTTCCAATAAATAAGTGTAATAAAAATATTTCAAAACACATATATTTAAAAGTGTGCCTTAGACCCATCTTTGTTGAACTTGAGTTCATTTTTTGTGGCCCTGGAACTGTGTCCTGTTACACGTGAGTCAGTCAGCCCTGAATATTTCTTTCCGAGTAGCTGTTCTATGGTGCTCTCTCTTCCTGCCATTCTTGACTTTCCCCTGGTAGCCATAGCAACTAGAACACAGCAACACAGTGGTAGCAAGGTCTAGGGTAAAGATAAGATTAATGAGGATATTAACACTCCCCAGCAGATGTTTTAAAAGTCATAAGACCTTTCTTCCCTTCCCTGATCACGGCTACAAGGAATCTTAGGATTCTACACTACATGCAGAGTAAAAGGTTAGTCTCGAGAGGGACTCCGTGATGTAACTTCATGAGGTCACCTCCCATGATAGGGTGCATCTCTGTAGTGATTTTGCTATGGGGATTCACCCTCGCTCCTGCAAGTAACTCTACACCTGAGTTCTATAACCCCCACTCCAATAAACTCATTAGTTTCACCAAGTTGGACTTTAGTAAAATCATACCTGCCTGTCTTTTCTGTCCTTTGGGGTTAAATAGGAGAAATGAATACTGTGGTTGTGTCCCACTATTCCAGGAGACTAGATTAACCCATACCCTGCTTGTAAACAGATTTGCTTCCATTTTTTTTCTGTTATAAACAAGAATTTGAACATTTCACTGCGATCTCGCCGTGGATATGTTCTCATCGCTCTCCCAGGGTGTGTGCACCATTTCAGACATCACCCATTTGGCATCATCATCAGTCTTTAGAGGTCAAACAGCCCCTCCCCCGTCGTCCCTTTAGCCAGAGCTCTACACTGTGGTACATGCGGATACCCATTTTGAGTCTGCCTTTCCCAGGATCACTTTCAAGCTGTGTGACTAAGGTCTCACTCATGACATGATCCATCGCCTCTCTAATGTTGGGTTTCCCATTTGTGGATGAATGATGACAATGGCCTAAGCCTCAGAGCTTCCACTGGGTCCTCATGAGAGGGGTCCATAAAGCATCCATTCTGTGGTTCATCAGAAGCAGAGAATGGCCATTAGCAATGTCACTGCACTTGGATGCTGAAGCACACAGCGGGGGTTTCTGTTCTGGCCACTCCAAGTTCGTCTCAAGAAGGACTCCATGATGTAGCTTCATGAAGTCACCTCCCATGATAGGGTGCATCTCTGTCGTGTATTTTCCTAAAGTGCCACCTCTTTAGGAAAATAATGACAAATGAAACTTTAGAAATAAAGTTTCCTGAGCTTGCCCTTGACTGACCAGCTCAGGATCAGTAAGGGTTTGTTGTTATTTGTCTTCTGTTTCCAAAATGTTTGTGTGTCTCTCTCTGTGTGCAGGACATGTGTTTTTGGATGCCTGAAAGGAGCCAAAAGAGGGCATTAGATTCCACAGAGCTGGAGTTACAGGCAGTTATGAGCTGTCTGATACACTCTGCTTGGAGAGTATTATGTACTCTTTATCATTGAGCCATCTCTCCAGCCCAGGACCAGCTGCTTTTAAAGCCGCTGAGAGGCGTTTGCTACTCAGTTAAATAAGAGCTTCACTACAGGAGGGGAAGTCATTGGGATCTATTTCCTCATAGTAACCTGAAAGAAAGAGTCTTCTGCTTAAGGAGAGTGCATGGTGACTGGAAGAAAACTGGGCTTTAAGTCTTCCACTTAAAAAGAAATATAAAAAACGCGCAACGATACACAGTTCTGTTTAGAACTTTATATATTACTGATTTAACACTTGTAGCTTTTGAAGAGAATTAAGAAGACAGAAGGAGAGCGGGAGAGAAGAATGGAGGGGAGAGAGAGGCAGAGAGAGAGAGAGAGAGAGAGAGAGAGAGAGAGAGAGAGAGAGAGAGACAGAGAGAGGGAGAGAGAGAGAGAGAGAGACAGAGACAGAGACAGAGACAGAGACAGAGAGATCGGTCTTTTTGGAAACACAGTAGACAAAATCCAATATCCAATTTACAAGTTGTACAGCAAGAAAGGAACAGAAGGGAATTGAGACAGATGAGGGAAAGACCAGGGCTACGGAAGTCATCACAGTTTTGACATGTTTTGACATGACACTGAGTAGTAACTGGCATTCAGGCAGGAAAAGCTAGCTCTCCAGGGCGTGCTCTCTGTGTGTAAGCTCCCATGCTCCTGCCAATACCCAGTAAACACATTCAGATAGCTCTGCCTCAGCTGCTCGGGAGTAACTGCAGATATCAAGCACCAGAGGGCGCCAGAAGAGGCAGAAATACTCAGATACCCAGGTGGTCCAAAATGCCTTCCAATCTTTATTTATAAGGAAGCTTAGAGTTCTTTCTCTGGATTGTTAACGAAAGGAACAATTATGCGTGCGAATTTAGTGTCTAATACTTTCAGTGTGAGCGGGGTAGTTCATAAGTAAATAAGCAATGTAGGAGAGTTCAGAAAGCAAAGGGATGGCCTCTAACGCATGCGTCCATTCACTCAGTTCTTTCTGTGCACCTGGTTGTACGTTAAATACCGAGGACAGAAAGACAGGTGGAATCACATTTTCTGTTGAACCCATTTGTAACAGAGATTTAAAACTTTAGGATACCTTGCTAATTTTTTATTTGAATTCTTACACCCTCACCTATTAGACTCTCTAGGGGAAGTGTGTGATAATTGAGCCAGGCAAGCACATGAGGTTTAGGCTGAGACTCTGTTTGGTTCGGGTTATGCAGCCCACCCCCTTCTTGTAATAATGCTCTATGTATACATTCCATCCGAACACGTCACCTAGCAACCACAGGACTCCCTCAAACCCTCACCTACAAATAGGAGGTTGGAGGAGGGGAGCTTTTTCTTACCCATGAACAACAAAAACATTTATTCACCTCTAGCAATGAGATTTAAACAGTTTCTGCTCAAATGCATTCCCAGTTCATCCTGTAAAGAATAGAAGGTTCAATCAGGCCCAAACTAGCTTTGGATGTATGCACAATAAGCCAAGTGTGTCCTTTAGTCGCTTTTTAGGGGGAATCTCTATGGCATCTTATACCAATGCATGATTAGGGGTGCTTATGATTGAAATTAGATGCCTTATGGGGCGGAATATGTACAGTAGAGGAAATGATTATACAACCTATCAATCAAAATAGAGAGCCACCCAAACTACAAACCTCAGGGACCAGAACCTCCTTCCTGTGAAGCCAAAACAACAGCTGGGTCCCCTGAGTATTATTCACACACTTGGTCCTCTGTCAGTTTTGACAGTTGTACCTTTTCTGACCTTTACCCCAAATAAAAATATCTCGCTGCTTTTGCAAGTCTCTGTGAGCCTTTCTTTTCAGTTCTTTGGATAAGAAGCCAAGAACATGCCAACACCCAGGCCAGACCCTGAGCACATGTGACAGTCAAAACAGAGGCTTTGGAGGGAGACGGCTGGGTCTCAGTTTCACTTGTGCTGATTTCTGTCACACTCCTTATGTTCTGGGTTCCTCATCTGTGACTAGCTCTTCCCGCACAGGTGCTGTAAAGATTAAATGGATAATTCGTGGAGAGTGCTTGAAATTATAAGAGCCCAGGCTGTATTATTCTTCAGTACTGCCTAAGCTCAGGAATCCAGCTGCAAAGACTCACTACAGAGCGGGAAGGTGGGGGGGGGGGTCATATCTATCTGACCCACACAATTTACAGACAAGAAGATAGCATTCTGCCACCTGCTGGCTGTGTTAGCATAGTGACGTTCTTTGAACTTCCAAAGCCTATAAAGGGGAATGAATCCTCCCAGCTGTGGCAAGAATTAACAACTGAGGCAATAATGTACACAAAGCTCCCTGAAGTAAGTACACTTGTCAGTGCTCACCTCTCCAAGCTGTGGTATGGCTTAGTTGCTTTTGCATTGTGGTCACCATAATTTCTGACAGAGGCAACCTATTCCTGGAGACTGAGGGTTTCAGTCCGACATCCCGGGAAGGTACAAAGGTGCAACTCAGATCGTGGTGACTGGCGTGTGCGGCAAAGACTGCTCACCTCACAGTGGACCAGACTAAGGCCAGAGCCACAGTCTGGGCTACAACTTGCAAAGCCCAGTCCCTAGTGATCTCATCCAGCCAGATGGCTCACACTTCCTGAAAGTCCCATAGCTTCCCTGATACAGTTCCAGGGGCCTGAGGCTGTGAGGGATATTTCAGAATCAAACTAACTTTCACGGGAGCAAACTATAACCTGGAGAGACGCTGGTTCCACGTTTTACAATCATGTTTCTCATTGAATGAAATCAATGATAAACTGCAGGTCTATACCAGCAGCACTCAACGGGGAGCAGGGATAACTTCAGAGTTTACCTCCAATAGAGATGGAAACACCTACACCCCCCCCCACCCTGCGTGTCTTTTCCGTTGAGGAGTATCTGGGGACTGTGAGGTAGACAGCCAAGAGGAAGGGCTGTGGAATGGCCCTTGAGATAGAGTCCCTGTCCGGTAGGCCACTACTGTGTTATCACCAACCACTCTGGAGCCTGACACTAAGTAGAAGCTGAGTAAATATATCGGAGTATTCTTCACAACATAGAAAATGCACACAGCCTTGCAGTCAAAGCAATACTTTTGGAGGTAGCAAGATCAGAATCCAAGGTCATCCTTGACTGTATAATACAGCAAGTTTGAGAGTTAGTCTCCAGAAAACAAACAAACAAATGCAATTTGGTTGATGGAAATTGAGATTAGAACAAGTTGGCCAACTCGAAATCTTAAAGTTCTAGTAAAGAAGGCTTAAGCGTCTCGGTCTTTGGTTTTATGTAAATCTGTTTGTTTGACTTTGGAAGAAGTATCTTTTTATATCTTTTTGTTCTTATCACTGTAATGAATTGGGGCTGGGGCTGTATGTAGCTCAGCGGTATAATACCAGCTTAGCCATGTGAGGCCCTGTGTTCCATGCCCAGGATTGCAAAAGCAAACAAATGATAAATAAATTTATTTTCTGTGGTTTTGATATTGCTGTTTAAGGATACCTCTGCTTTGAATCACTGGAGGCCCTGCTTTTGATCAGACACAATTCTCACTAGATCCAGCTAACATTGATTAGCGGTTCTAACTGACTAATTACAAAGTGTAATGCCAGAATCCAGTCACTTTCAACGCTTGATAAATAGTACTGTTTCCCCTGAAAACATCTGAGCTCTTAGAAACCTGCTGCTCTGGAGTCTTTTTTTCAAAAATCACTTTTATGCAGATTTCTATTGATGAGAGTAATGAAGGGGAGAGAAACCTCAGCCTGCAAAGGAGGAAGCGACCGGGATTTCGGCTAGGACAGAAGCCCTCTTATCTGTCAATAGCCTTTTAAAATCGCCATTTAAATTTAAAACTAGCCGGCTAGCTGGACCGTTGAAGCAGAAGGAGTTAGACTGGGCGGGAGGAAGACTTATTTTAATGAAAGCGTGCTGCTGTAAACTCTGCCCAACACTAGAGGGCAGTACAGTGCTAATAGTTCAGCAGCCAGGCTGGACTGACTCCCAATGTTAACACGCAAAGTTATAGGGTCCGTTTCAGCTCATCCTATTTACAGGTCGTTAACAAAACTTATGTCAGAAGAGCTTTTATTATGAAAACATTAAATATTCACAAAAGTAGCAGAAATCCTGTTAGAATTCCAACCCCACCTCCACACCCCACCCCTTCACACTTCTTAGTATATCCCTTTCCCTAACTTGTGTCTGAAGTATTTTTTAAGCCACCCTAGATAGACGTCACGTTACTTTGTCCCTGTCTGCTTCAGTTGCTACCCCTGCAAGGCATGAAATGTTGGGTTTTGTTGGGCTTTTCTTTTCATAAATACGAGCTGTTAATAGGTGATAATAAAACTCCTCTTTATGAACTACCAGGCAATCTATAATCAAACTATTGCAATTGTCTCAAAATTCACATTTTGTGGCTTTGTTTGAGTCAGTAATCAAAGAAGAATATTCAGATACCCTATCTCTGAAGGCTCTTTTAGTCTAGATAGACTAATGTTTACCTGTCCCTTTTATGCCTACATATGTATTATATAGAATATTATTTATAACATTAAATATATATGCATTATTTTGAATATGATATTATTGTGTATATGACATGCATGTAGATGTTCAGGAAGCACACAGAAATAATAATTCTAAAACATTTTAGATGTGTATTTATTTTATATATGAACGTTTTGCTTGAATGGGCTATGCCCTGTGTGGTGTAGTGCCCTCAGAGGCCAAAAGAGGGCATCAAGTCCTAGGGAATTGAGTTACAGACGGTTGTGAGCCAACACGCGGGACCTCTGGAAGAGCAGTTGAGCTCTTCACAGCTGAGCCATGTCTCTCCAGGGCACAACTTTTTATATTTCTAAGAATGAATCAGTGGTGCTGGAGAGAGAGAGACATGGTTGAGAGCACTGATTGTTCTTCCAGAGGTCTGGAGTTCAATTCCCAGCAACCAAATGATGGCTTGCAACCCTCTGTAGTGGGATCCAGTGCCCTCTTCTGGCATGTCTGAAGACAGCTATAGTGTATTCATATATATTTAAATAAATAATAAATAATTTTAAAAATGAATCACCTGTTTTCCTTTTCTTCCTTCCTCTCTCTCTTTCTCTCTCCTTCCTTCTTCCTCCTCCTCCTCCTTCTCTTCTTCCTGTTGTAGTGGTGGTGGTGCTGATGGTGATGATCATGATGGTGGTGATGGTGGTGATGATGGTGGTGGTGATGATGATGATTATGACAATGATGTTTCACTTTGTGGCCTGATGGGCCTGGAACTTGCTGTGTAGACTTGTGGCAATCCACCTGCTTTGGCCTCCCTAGTTGTTAACATTGTGCTGTTAATGGACCACTTCAGAATTAATTATTAGACCATTTGGTTTGTAACCCTTGGTCTTACACCTTGTTGCTCTCCAACTAAAGGGTACAAATTTTGCAGGTAAAAAGAACTGTGCTCAAGTCCCATTCAGCTATACCTTGCCTAGGCATCTGTCCGTTTGGACCCCGAGTTCATTCTTTATAAGTTCTTGTGATATGGAATTATTAGAATTAAATGAGACAGTGTACAGCAAGCTTTTGGGACTGAAAAACTGCAACATAATCAAAAACTAGAATTATCACCCAAATTAATTTTCATACTACTTAGCATTCCTGACCAAGACAACACATGGTATGATAAGAAGTGCAGACTTCATCACGACCAGAAGAAAGTGTTCTAGCTCAGCCTCACCGAATTCTTTCTCATGCTGAACAACGCTGCCACCTTTATGGGCATCACTGTGACTGACTTGAATACAGAAATTAGAGTTCTTGGGCCAACGAGATGGCTCACTGGGTAAAGGAGCTTGCTGCCACATCTGGTATCCTGAGTTCAATTCCTAAGACCCACATAGTGGAAGGAGAGAACAGACTCTTGAAAGAGTCCTGGGGTTCCAGGCATATGCCATCACTGTTGGCTTATGCCTGAATATGTTAAAAGTCTCACTTTTCATTGAGTTATAGAATTCTGTTTCAGGTCCTTCTTGGTAGAAAGTAACTAAATTTTAAAATGAGCACAGAATTATTGTGCCACATCAATTATGGATACTTAAGTAGAAAGCATCCAAAGCCTATTTTTGAAGGTGATGTAATTTGGCAACTCTTGCTACACTAATATAAAAATAACAAACTAACAAAAAAAAATAACACACACTTGGCCACATTACCCTGGAGAGGATTTACTACTGCCAGAGAAACTTAGACAATATCTGCTTCAGTTGGCCTTCCTCAGCAAAATAATAGCTTTCCGAATGTGCCATAAAAAAACAGATACCAATGTTAGGGTATTAAAGAGATTGTGCTTTTTTACAGTGAAATACATGGTGGAAACATATGACAGGCAAAGACCAAATATAAGTGACTGTGGAAGAGAAGAAAATGCCCTTTTTATGGAAATATTTAATTAAGATCTAGTTCTCTCTCCCTGTCCCTTTTGCACACTCATTCGTGCATATGTGTGTGTGTATGCGCATGTGCCTGTTGTGTACAAATGAGCAAACAACATGATATCCATGCAGAGGACAGACAACCCTTTTAGCAGTCAATGCTTTCTGCCTTGTTCGAGGACAGTCTCTCTTGTTTCTGTTGCTGTACTTTATACTCCAGTTAGTTAGCTGGCCCAAGAGCTTTTGGGTGAATTCCGGTCTCCAACTCCCTTCTTGCTGTAAGAACCTGATCAGCAGCTTGCATAGCCAGCTTCTTCGCCCCAGCCCAGCTTCAATTTTTTTCCTAAAAAACTTGTTAAAATAAAAACTAGTCGAATCCAAAGAAAAGAAAAATTATCATCTCTACAGCTGTAGTTAGTTGCCACAGAAAGGACTTCAGGTGAAGACCAAATTCCCACGTTCAAGGATGGCACGTCTCCAAAAGGTCACACCTGACCTACGGTACCAACATGAGCACAAACTCTCTTTCTTGGAGCAAGGTGGATGACAAGGGAGCATACGTCACTGAGGTCACTGTTCCCAAGGGAACCTGATTGCTCAGAAGCCATGTTAGTCGTCACACTGAAGTTTTCAGATAGGCAAGTCACTTGGACAGTGTAATCAAACGCCTTGAGTTATTATCCATCTTTAAACAATGTGTTCCCGAATCCCAAAACTTAAGAATTAGATGGGGCTTTAATTGTAGCATTGCCTACAGTTAGAGTGTCTCTTCTGACTCAGACAATGCTCCCAAGGATGGAAATGCTGTTCCCATCCTGCTAGCTGATTCCACAAGCCAATACAGAATCCGTAGTCCTTTCTTGGAACCGAATGTGATTCTGACACTCTTGAGTAGTCCCCACCATTGTCTGAATGTATGAATGATGCCGTGCTGGAAAGACCACACTTCCGGCAGCAAGCTGATCCCGCTAGAGATTGACCAGTGTCTTCGACTGGATCAGCCCAAGCTGGATGCGAGGTCACCCGTGGCACCAAGCGGGGGAGCCCCAAGAGCTATGCCGTGCTCCTAGCCATCCAGTCAACCCCCAGCGGGCCTGGCGCTGAGAGGATGCTGTGGTGGAGCCAGGCCTACAGAGGCAGCTTCTCAGGAACCTAGTCTCCTACATGAAACAGAAGCAGGCTGTGGGGGTGATCAGCTGGCGGGTGAATGGGTCTAAGGGCGAGACAGCACTGGCATGCTCTATGCTTTCCCGTCCTGCGACTTTTCACAGCTCTACCTTCAGTCAGCCCTGCCGACATTGGGCAAGTTAGAGGAAGAACACATGGTGACAGTTGTAGTAAGAGGCACCACCTAGCCCACGCCCGTGGTTTCCAGCTGTGTTTGTGTCACAGAAGCAGTTATTTTAAAAAATCTGCTTCTTCACTACCTACCTTATCCCTCAGGTTGAATTCTCTGCTGGGTTTTTGTGGTTCATTGGATGGCATCCTGTCAACTGCTAAAACTAAGTTCTTAGATTTGGGGGGAGGGATTTTTGTTTTAATAAGAAGAAACTGTTATGTTTGCTGTGTATGAGATACTGCCTGCTGTATTCTGTGTGTGTGTATGTATATATACATATACACATACATCATACACACACACACACATACACACACACACATATATTAGACTAATTGTATGGAAAATTGTCAGTAAACCCCTTGTCAGAAAAAAAAAAAAAGGCTTTGTTCCTAGAACCTAGAACCAAACTCATGGGGCTTCACTTCACAGTTGATCTTGGATACATCATTTTTTCTTTATGAGACCCAGTTCTTTCTCTGAAACTCGAAGTTCTTTCTCTGTAACTCGAAGCTAACGATTTTTACAACCCTCAGAGGGAGTCACAAGGCTCAAATGAGCAAAGGTATTCCATAACAAACAATAATTCTAGAATTTCAGGTTTTGTCTTAAGCCTTGAGGCATTAAGGTACACAGAAGAGTAATGAAGACCCAGAGTCTGGGGGCTGGAGCAGCAGCATGGTGGCTGAGTGCTTAGCTAGCATGCTCAAGGTCTCAGGTTTGATCCTGTCTCGGAAAGAAAAGCTTGACATTTGTGTAAACAGGCCTTCTGTAGGAAAGTCGGCAGTGGTTGCTTTTCAGTCTGTAACACATATCTATTAACCGAGGGCCAGGAGTCTAGCAGACTTCAACATCCACCTAGTGCTCTAAGTTTGTCTTAAGCGTTTTGTAAACTGAGTCAAGACACATTACTAAGAGCAGGGAAACCACTTTTGGGAAGCCTGTGGCTAAACTGCCTAAAGGTCTACATTGGTAAGATTCTTCCTGTCACTGACAGGCAACAGACTTCCAGAGTAAATCTAGCTTCCAAGAACCCTGACTCCCCTGGGTCTCACTGTCTTAGTGTCAGGACCCACAAAGTCAACGGGCCATATGAACCAGCAAAGCTGAGGGGGGGTTATCTGGTGTTTATACAGTGAGGTTTCCTGAGTTACTCCATCCATCACAAATGGAATCACTAACACGTCTTTCCTGGCAGAAGCAACCAACTGCCTGCCTTGATGATAATGGATTGAACCTCTGAACCTGTAAGCCAGCCCCAATTAAATGTCCTTATAAGAGTTGCCTTGGTCATGGTGTCTGTTCACAGCAGTAAAACCTTAAGACACAGGCAGTTGTGGGGTGAACAACATGAGTGCTAAGAGTCAAGCGCGGGGGGGTCCTCTGCAAGAGCAGCAAACACTCATAACCGCTGAGTCCCAGAAGCTGCAATTTTAAACTTTCACGGTTAGGTTGGTGCAAACAGTCTTGATGATAAGTGTGAAGTAGGAATTTCTAAACTGCTGCCAACTTCAAACCACAATCTCTGAAGGTAAGAGAAGGTGCTATGTTAACCTGTTGCTGGTCGTAGTTTGCATTGAAAACCCAATATTATGTACATGTGTGTGTTCTTGATGTATTAAAGGGCCCAAGTGATATTCATTCATATTGAAATAATTTTCTGAGCACAGACTGGGTGTTGAGAATTATTAAACCCCAGATTTCAGCTTTTAATCTGAAAGTCATAGGTTGGCTATCCACCGGGAAGGCCAGACATCAATGCTGATATCCAGGGATATCTGTAGGTCTGTTACAACCAGTGATGTACACTTAAGAAGTTACAGGGACAGGGGATATGGCTCCAGGGGTAAAGTACCTGCCACACAAGTATGAGGATCTGGGTTTGGGTCCCCATCACCCAAGGAAGAAGCTGAGTGTGGCAGGGCTTGTTTATCACCTTAGGACAGATACAGGTGGGTCCTGAGGAGCCTCCTGGGCCAGCCAGTTTAGCCAAAACAGGTTCAATAATAACCTATCTCAATGAATTAAGGTGGAAACAGTAGAGAAAGACACTCAGCATTGATGTCTGGCTTGTGTGTGTGTACACACACACACACACACACACACATACTGAATACTATGGGAAAATTTGACCTAGGCTTTATGCTTGGCGTTACCAAACAAATCATTTAGATAACATAGGCATTTGGGCCTGAAATGATTTGGATCAGTATTGTATTGGAAAAATACTGGCTCCATGGGCTGAATAAAATCCCTGGAGGACATACACAGAACACCTCTCAGAGGCCTCTGGAAGGTAGACTGGGGGTGATAGCCTGTGCTTGAGGGACAAGCAAGCAGTGTGTTTCCTGAGTTACTTTTCTATGCCCATACCAATGTTCTGGCTGTAGGGCATACTGAAAGGTAGAGTTATAGGTGAGCACATAGAAGGCCTGCTCTTTCTAGCCAGACAACCAGAGCAGGGAGTCATCAAGCAGGGGTCTTCCCTTCCCTGGTTCACTGTAAAGAAAAGCGGGCGCGGATACAGCAGTTCTCCCTTCCCATCAGTATTAATGGTGGCTTGAAGAGTGACTCAAGGGCAAGACCCTTCAGAGTCTACCTACCCATCACCAGGCAAGCTCAAGCATCAAAGGGCCACCATCTCTCCTACCACAGGTATGGTGGTAGCCACTACTGGGGTCCCACACACTCAGCAGGCTAATGACAGCTCCAAAGGGAAATTGTCAAGATTCCCTTTCTGTTCTGATAAGTGATTTGTGATGGGAAAACCTTGTCTGAATTGAGAAATCGGAGTCCTTTACCCCACACTGTTGTAGTAATTATTTAAAAGTGGCCTCTGGTTCATCTGACTATCTAAGCTGTGGCGGCTCTGCCTAGCTCAGCTGCCATGTTTCTCGGCCTGAGGCCATGTGCGCGATGCAGCTAGAACTGGCCCACCAGAAACACCAGCCCTGCCACCCACTAGATGCCAGCGTGAGAGATGGCTCTGCCAATCTTCCACGATGTCTCCACAAGGCAGGGCATTGCCCAGACCATCCCGCCATCCATGTGGAACCAGTAAGAGAATTCGACTCTAATTCTTATAGATTAATCAAAAGCTTTATATGTTTTATAATGATTAATAGCAAGATGTCCATACAAAGAGAGTTGTATCTCAATTAGCTAATCTAATTATAAGTTTATAAGTTGTTCCCCACGAGTGCTCTCTATACCTGTGGGGTTCTCCATCCTCCTACATCTCTGCCCTCTCTAGCTCCTCCTCTTCCTTTTTTCTCTTCCTCTCCCAACTCCTCCTCTTCCTCTCCTTACTCCTCCCACCTTAGCCCCTCCTACACCACGCTACAGATAGAGCCATATAAAGAAAGTGGACTATGGAAAAAAGATAGTTTTAGGTTGTGAGTATAATTGTGGCAATGGGGAAGACTGACCCATGTTCTTTCTCCCAAATACTGCTCTGCATTCCCTACTTCCTTTGTTGCATCCAGCCATCTGCTGGGATGCAATTTAGAGGCAAGACACACCCACAGTTCCCATCCCAGTTGGTGGAAGCTAAGGTGGTACCCAGTGATTGGAGTAGGAAGACGATGCTGGAGCATGACTGTTGCTAAGAGACAGGTCACAGACATAGAAGTCGCTTTAAAGAATCATAAACCCAAATGGTGGACCTGGGCCCTGGTCACTGGCACAATTCTAGCAGGCGAGTAGCCTAGGTGGGATTTTAAGAGTTGGCACTAGCAGAGAGGCTCTGGATTCACAAAACAACAGCTTGCAATTGATTGTTCTTATTTACCTCCTGAGATCCCAGAACTCAGACCAAGAAGAAAAAAAAAAAAACACTAAAACAAATGGCTTTCAGATGGGAATTCTCTCCAGATATGGAAGGTCTGTGGAGGTTAAGTACAATGAGTTCTGGTTGTTAGCAATTAAAAAACAAACAAACAAACAAAACATCATTAGAAAACTTAACAGAATTGTGGCTCTCTCTTCCTGATTAGGCTTTGTCAAGTTTCCTTAGACGTGCAGTCCATAGTTGCCCAACTCCTGGGACCTTCTCCATGGACCACTTTGTCCGCCCAAGAGTAAAACTGGAAGCAGAGTAGAAAATGAGACCAAAGACCCTTTGGACTCTGTGCATCTTGGTGTTTCAGTCCACCCTAGTCCTCTCTCCTCCCTAAGAAATACCCTTGCAAAGGTCCTACTTGTATTGGCTGATGTTCATTTGACTGGATCTGGAGCTATTTAGGAGGCAAACCTCTGGACACATCTGTGGGGGAGTTTCCACATTATCTTAACTGAGGTAGGAAGATACATCCTATATTTGTGTGGATATATAATATATATGGAATATATATATATAATATATCTTATAAGATATGTATATATGTGTGTATATATGTATGTGTACATATATATGGTTTGTATATATATGGGATATCCATATATACATATATGGATATACATGCATATATATATATATATATACATATATATTAGCCTGTAATGGATCATACCCTCAGAGTGTGAGCTCAAATCGACCCTTTCCTTCCTTCTTGAAGCTGTCCTTTCCAGGGGTCTTATCAGAGCATCAAGAAGAGCACCTGATTGATACACCACTAACAGCAGTTTCCTTAATATCTATTAAAATTACAGTTTAAGCTACATGTCTCCACCTCCTTCTGGGCTAGAGACACAGGCACATCGCCAGCTATAGTGTACTCCCTTTGAGAGAGAGAATGGCCTTATGATTCCCTGGACTGATGTCTTGAGTGCAATAGGCTTCTTTGTGGTTATCTCCTGCATCCTGGTCATAAGACAGAGCCTCGACTGCTTGCTTGTAGGTTTATCTTGCTTCCTCCTCTTGCCGTGGGCTCTTGTAGCCTTTTGATGAAGGCCTTAAGTTAACAAGCTCATTTCACACCTACAACTAAGACATCCCTTCTTCCTCTTCCTATTGCAAATGAAGGCAATTTCATCCCTATCACTCTGAGATCCCTGGTGTCCAAAAGCCCAGATACCAATTAGCCTCCATTGGAGATTGATAAACAATACAATAATGACAGATAAAAGGACTAATTCCTTGGCCAGGAGAATCGCTTTAATTAATTTAATCCTGGCTGAAAGATCAGCTGTGCCCAGGCCTGCTCACCAGCAGGGCCATTTATCCTAGTCTGTCCTTGCCCTGAAAGCTGGGGTGTGCCTGGGAGCCCGCACTTAGGCGACAATGAGAAGCAGATTGTACTGTCAGGCTTCATTAAAGGTGATCATTAGCATTCCACTCTGAAGACCCCGCACTGAAGACCGGCTCTCAGCCCTTCTCTGATTCTTTTCTGGTGCATTGTGAAGTTTGGTTCAGCTGTGAGACATAAAAATTCTCTCTGGACTCCCTGGAGGCCCTGGATGGCTACTATTTGACGCCTGTCCTTCTGCAGCTTAAAGAAGGAATCTTTAGGGAAGGGATGATCCCAAGACTCTTATTTGGGAAACTAGTCATGTGCAGCTGCCTGTCTTTGGGATATTTTACAGGAACGGAATTTCCTAGAACTCAGCTACTGCAATCAGACACCAGGTAGCCTCACTACCCTTCCAGAGCCTACTCTAACTGTGCACGGGGGTAAAGCTGCCAAAAAATGACAAACAGGATGGCACCATCACCACCTCAGTGGGAAACAGGAGCTAGAAGCTTAGAAGAGAGAGAGAGAGACAGGAAGAGCTCACGTGATTTAAAGTCTACAACTCAAAGCACAGTTTCCACAGGCTTTGGGAAGTGCTTTTCAAGTTTCAGACTTCACATAGGCTACCTCTTAATGTCTCCTCTGTCTCCCTGTTTCACTCTGTCTTAATCTCTGTGTCTGTCTCCTGTGTCTGTCTGCTTCTTTATCTCTCTATGTCTGTCTGTCTGTCTGTCTCAGTGGATTTTAACTACTTTCTATAAGCTGAAGCATTTTTGTTTTTAGGTCATCTCATGCAAGGAGGCATTAAAAAACAAAACAAGACAAAACAAGACAAAAACAAACAAAACAAAAATTACCCATGAACAGAGCACCAGCCCCACCATTCGTGTTCTACAATCAGGTGACTCCCACTGGGCGTGGCTCTGCCACTTTTACTTTTTGTCCATTTTATTGAAAGGTTTTGTTTTGTTTTGTTTTGTTTTGAGGGGGCTTTATTTCTTTTGGTTCTAATTCTTTTGAATTTTCAACATTTTGTTTCGTACTTCACTTGCTATCATACTACACTGCACATGAGGTGTCATAAATCAACACCCTGCAATGAACCAACTTCTCCAACTTCTCCTCTTCTTCTGCCTTTTCTTCCTCAGTACCTTCTCCTCTCATTTTTTCCTTTCCTGTTCTTCCTTTAAGCCCTCCTTCCCTTCCCCTCCCTCCCTTCCCTCTCTTCTTTTCCTTCCCTTCTCCCTCCCTGCTCCCTTTCATTCTTCTTTTTCCCTTCTTTTCTCCCCATCTCTTCCTCTTCTTTTATTCCTTTGTGTTCTCTCTCTTTCTCTGCAACTCTTCACCTTGTCATTGTCAGATTATTAATCAATGTGTTGGAAAGATAAATGTAAGATAGGAATCCCTAACTAGAACTCAAACTCACCACAGCTGGTTGCTCTCCAACTCCCTGCTTTTCAGTTAGAAGCAATGGCCAGC
The DNA here is from genome assembly GCF_004785775.1 of Grammomys surdaster. NCBI lineage: Eukaryota > Metazoa > Chordata > Mammalia > Rodentia > Muridae > Grammomys > Grammomys surdaster. The sequence goes on along the minus strand of NW_021620473.1, from coordinate 1,107,975 downwards.
TCATCTGAGCCCTGTTGCCAAAGGAGATGACAGACAAGGTGCACAAGGGCCTCAGCGGGCTGCTTAGGGGATCAAGAGGCTGTGGGTGAAGTTGGGGTGGCTAAAATGGTGACTCAGGACAATACCCTATTTTACCAAGAGCAGTGAATGGTACCGCAATTTACTCTGTATTTTACATCTTGGAAAGGGGAGTTTGAGGTGAAAATATTCTCTTTGATTTCTAATGATTTTATAAATTAGACTTTCTGGGATTCCATAAATTTTCTCACCAGCTAGAAATCCAAATCCCAAACACCAAACAGTCGCAGGAATTGCAAACATCATTGTCCGCTGGGCCTTCCCGTGAACCACAGAGGACCTTGTTCATCAATAACGAGACAGTGAGGATCAGGATGGCTCAGGAGCTTCATCTCCCTAACCTTGGCAGCTGTCAGTGGGGCTGGCATGTGACTGCACACCATGCTCACTCTCAGACCCAGGAACTCTTTTCTAGACTTGCTTTCCCTGGAGTCTCTGCTCCAGGATGAGTGTTACCACTATTCAGCTGGCTACTTGTTTCTTCTGTTGTAGCCTTGGTAAGAGGATAACCTTGTCAGCTCCAGGTTCAGTTGTGAGACCAAAACAGCCAAGAACAGTATACCTTGTGTTTAAAGGAAAACTAAAACAACAAAAATACACGTTGCAGGATAAGGGTTCTGTGTGCAGTTGAGAATAAGTTCCAGTCAGTCCTATGTTTGTTTGACCCATCTGTTTCAGATGTGCTTGATCCCAATCGAGCAGGAGATACACAGGCAGGAAGTACGCCAGTATATATGTTTGCCCCTGATTGGACCTAATTAAAAATACACAGTCTTGAGATGTGCCTTTATAAGCCTCTGTAAAATGCGACTCATGGCCGTTTCCTGGGAACCCTGGAATGGTCCTGACCAGAGCCCATCATCCTGGCCAGTACTTAATTGAAGCTTGCTTCAAATTTGGCTCAAAATTGTGGAACTTGTCTTTCTCTTCCAATTTTTAAGATTAACATGGTGAAAGATCCTTTCTCAATCAATAAAGTGATAGGCTATTGAAGAAAGTACCTGACATCAATCTCAGGCCTCCACATGGATGTATACATGTACACATGCACCTCCCACACAGATACACACACCACACACACACACACACACACACACACACACACACACACACACACTAATATCCCAAGACTACTAAGCAATCCACTTCCTGAGTCTCTGTCAAGTCCCCTGATGACAATGTGTGGGGTGTGTGTGTGTGTGTGTGTAATGTCTGAAAAGGTTTACAGCACCTCAGACAAGCTCTCTCTGCCATCAGTATAAGAGTGAAGGCATTTGTATGTTACTGAATAAAAACGAGGACATGACTATGCTCGAGTATGGTTGAGGAGAAGGTTTTTATTGTAGATAAGAGGGAGAGGTTCAGCCAGAGGCATCTGGAAGAGTCCAGACTGAACATGGCCAACAGAATAGCCTGGGCCATGATAGGAGAAAGAGACAGGGAGAGTGAGAGAGGTAGAGAAGAGAAAGAGGGAAGAGGAGGAAATCTGAGGACCAGGAAAAAGACCAGGAGAACACTAGGTTAAAATGGCTGAGGTTATATAGGAAAGAGAAGCTGGGGGAAGAGAAGCTCAGGGGCTGCAGAGGTTAGGGGGGGGGGTGGGGATGAGAGTTGCTGAGAGGACTCTGCTACAGGTATTTGTGAAGCTGAGAGCCTGGTAGCCATTTGTCTGCTTTGATGTGTTAAAAAGACACCTCAGTAAGCCATTTGTCTAGGGTTTCTCTGAGACCTAACAGTTACCAGCTGGTAGATGGTGGCCAGTAACTATCATTCGCCTGTGGCTAGAGGTGGATGACATCCTTCCAGCTACTTCTTTTTCAAAAGCTACTTCTTTATTAAACGGTTTTTCTTTTATGTGTATGAGGCCTGCTTGGATGTATATGCATCTGGTGTGTGCTGTGCTTGTAGAGGTCAGAAGAGAGCACAGATCCCCTGGAACTGGAGTAACGTTGTGAACTGTCATGTGGGAGCTAGAAACTGAACAGGGCCTCCTGGAGGAGCAGACAGGCTCTCAGGCTCTGAGCTGCCTCCCCAGCCCCAAGAACACATCTTTTCGTTTTTGTTTTGTTGCCGTGTGAGGTCTTGTTGTTTGCTTTTGTTTTTGTTTTGAGATAGAGTCTCAGGTAGCTCAGTTTATTCCTGAACCACTACATGACTCAGGCTGGTCTTGTTGATCCACCTGCCTCTACCTCTCAAGCACTCATACCCCTGATGTGTGCCACCATACCCAGCTCCAAGACCACATCCTGGCTCTCTCACATTCCCCCACACAGTGCTCAGGCAGTAACAGCAGTTTGATCAAATGAAAACGACAGCAGAACAACTGATAGGCCACTTTTCACTATCAAAAGGAAGCATCGATTATAACTGAGAAACACATATTTGCACAAACACTTTCTCACACACAACTTCTCATTCACTCACACTTGCACATGTGCTCACACACACACACACTTTCTCACATATGTGCACAAACACATAGGAATACACATATGCTCATACATGCACACGCACATACATGTGCACACAGACATACATACACACAGATCCTTTATAGATGTAGCTCTCTCTGAATTGCTCTGGCTCTTTGCACTTGAGATTAAACAGCCCCCAGAGTTACAAAATGCATGAAACCAAAGAACAGCCAGATGAAAAGCATGAGTGGATTTTCCTGGGAAATTTCGAGCCTCCATTGCAGGCCTGTTTTGAGGATCAAAGGGAGAATGTTACGTGACAGTGTTTTTGAACACTTAAAGTGCCACACAAATTGAAGGGATCATTTTCTTACCACACTCAAAACACAACAGCCGACTCTTTCCAAACCAGTTCCGCTCCAACACAGAGTCCGTGCATGGAAAGGCAAGCCTTGGGCTCCACAGCTTTCCCTGTGGTCAGAATTCAAGGATTTCTGTGGCAGTTTTGTTGTTACACTGTGTATGTACACTGTCAGTGTTGACATCACCAGGACATCACAAGACCTGCATTTGTCCATAAACACTATGTGGTGAGACGCACTTCTAAAAAGACCCAGCAGAGCACATACTTTGCTGGGGACATTTGCATTCATCTTTGCGTTAATTAATTCACCGCTCAACACATGAGGAAATTCCTCAAAGAAGTCTTTGTGCTCTGCTTAAGATGAAGGGTACTTCTGCCCCATCAAAGCCAATGCCACTGAAAATCAGTTTCTTTGAGAGGCACACACAGCGTTTCCAGCGCCACCAGGCCATCACTCTGCATGCTGACTTGAGGTTTCTTTTTATGCAAACTGATAAAAAAATATGCTAAAGAGGTCTTTTTAAATGTGATCACCTCAGGGGGAACCCACTTGCTGTGAGGCAGGAGTGAGGACCTCAGTATACCATAGCCTGGTGGGGAGGGTAGAGCAGGACTCTTTGCCTCCTTCAGATGCTCATGTTTTATGGCTCTGTAGTTCTTTATCTGGAGACACTTGAAAGAGCAAATGTGCTGCACCTATGAGGTGGGCTCATACACAACCCTGAGTGCTCCAAAGGGAAACCTCCTTCATCCCACCCTCACCCCTGAGTGCTCCAAAGGGAAACCTCCTTCATCCCACCCTCACCCCTGAGTGCTCCAAAGGGAAACCTCCTTCATCCCACCCTCATCTCTGAGTGCTCCAAAGGGAAACCTCCTTCATCCCACCCTCACCCCAGCTGGGAGGAGTTCCCACCCCACTTTGTAGTACAGAGTTGCTTCACAGCAATTGTGAAGAAGAAATTTCACTTTCAGTTTATAAATTATAGATTTAGAACTTGGAGTGAATGGCTAAAGTGCCTTCCTCTTCTAAAGATCCTTAGGTTTTTTTTTTCTTTTAATTGTGTGTGTGTGTGTGTGTGCATGTTTATATATATGTGAATGCATACATGTGAGACTGTGTAAGTGTGTATATACATTTCTATGAATGATAACTACTTACCTAGCATACACAAGGCCCTGGGTCCAAGACAAAATCAAAAAAGATGTTTCCCAAACTCTACTTTTTGTGTATGGTAGGCGCCACCAAAGCACGAAGGTTGGTAGCAGAATTATTCCTATCAGTCTACGGGGCCTGCTAAGCTGCTCACTACTAAAGGATAGCACACACACACACACACACACACACACACACACACACACACACACACTGTAGTTATGCTGCTGACCCAGGTAGTCTGGCAAGAAAGTGTACCATTGTCTTGGGCCTGCTATATAACATTATTAAACCAAAAGTGCAGGACAACGCTAATGCCATGTCTGAACATTCATTCCTTCAATCTATATATTTAAAGCTTGCTGCAGACCGCAGCAAGCAGAATGTTAGGAGACCTAGTGCTGAACAAGGGAAGGACATTGTCTTGGTTAGGGTTTCCGTTGCTGTGAAGAGACACCATGGCCATACAACTCTCACAAAGGACAACATTTCATTGGAGCTGGCTTACAGATTCAGAAGTTCAGTCCATTATGGTCAAGGCAGGAAGCATGGCAGCGTACAGGCAGGCATGGTGCAGGAGGAGCTGAGAGTTCTACATCTTGATTCAACTGCAGTCAGGAAAGCACTATCCCCCAGGAAGCTAGGAGGAAGAGTCTCAAAGCCGCCCCCCACAGTGACACACTTTCTACAACAAGGACACACAAACTCCAATAAGGGCACAACTCCTAATAGTGCCACTCCCTGGGGGGAAGAATATTCAAACCACTACATTCCACTCCCTGGCACCCATAGATTGTTCAAACACATGAGTCTATGGGGGCCGTAGCGTAATGCAAAATACATTTAGTCCAACTTCAAAAGTCTAGCTGGGTGGAATCTTGCCCTGAGTCACCACTCCTTTAATCTGTTTATCTCCTTAAACACAGGATTTAGCTCCTTTGCACTTCCTGGTGCCCTTTTATGACTTGAACCACACATTTTGTAATTTTTCTTTCTAAGCTTTCTATACTTCATCAAAATATTCTTCATGAAACTAAACCACAGTGCATAGTCTAAACTGGATTGTTTTGCCAATGTAATTAATTTGATTCTCTTGACCTTAGTCTCAGGCAGACTCTTTGGGTAAGGGCAAAAAGCAGACACATTCTTCATCAAAATATCACAAGAACAGTCTCTAGGACACATTCTAAAGTTCTTCTCTGAAACATCTAGACCCAAGTTTCCACAGTTCAAATCACCCTCAGCACCAATGTCTTCCATATTCCTACTAGGATAACCCATTAAGCCCCACTAAAAGCATTCCGGGGCTTACCAAATCCAAAGTCCCAAAATCCACATTCCTCCAAACAAAAGCATGGTCAGACCTATCACAGCAATATCCCAGTCCCTGGTACCAACTTCTGTCTTAGGGTTTCCATTGCTGTGAAGAGACACCATGACTATGCAATTCTCATAAAGGACAACATTTAATTGGGGCTGCCTTACAGGTTCAGAGGTTCAGTTCATTATTTATTACCAAGGCAGTGAGCATGGCAGTGTCCAGGCAGACATGGTGCTGGAGAAGGAGCTCAGAGTTCTACATCTTGACCCTAAGGCAGCCAGGAGAGACTGACTGTCTCCTAGGCAGCTAGGAGAAGGTTCCCAAAGCTGACACCCACGGTGACACACTTCATCTAACAAGGCCATAAAAAACACCTCAGTCTCATAAAAAACACCTGACATGTGCCTATGACATGTAACATATGACACGTGTGCTACACAGTCCCATGAGAAAAAGAAAATAGTGATTGTGGTAAGTGTTGTTCTGGGAATTGCTTGGGTGCTCTAACCGCAGAAAGAACATGCACATGACTGTCCTAGTCGATTGAACCTGTCACCCTGACCCAGCCTAAAGTCATTGAATGGGGTCTCAGGTGAGGGATTATCCACATTAAATTGGCCTGTGGTCATGTCAATGGAGGATTATCTTGACTATTAATTGATACAGGGGGGCCCAGGCCACATTTGATAGTCCCAATCCCTAGGCAGGGGGTTCTGGGTTGTGTAGAAAAGTGAGCTGAGCACAACTTTTGAGCAAGTGACAAAGGGACAGTACCTCAGGTTCCTCTGTGGTCTCTGCTCCAAATTGCTGCCCTAACTTCTTCACTCAGAGCTGGACTGTGACCTGCAAGCGTAAACCAAATAAGCCCATCCTCTCTAGGCTGCTTTAGGTCAGAGTGTTTTATCAGCAATAGAATGAAACCAGAACAAGGACTCCTTAGGGGTTGGGCAGTTAGGGGATCCAGGGTCTATAATGAGAGCTGGAAGAAGAAGAGAGAGGCAGGCAGAGCTCTGTGAGTTCAAGGCCAGCCTAGTTGACATAGCAAGTTTTAGAACACAAAGGCTACATCTTGTCTCGAGGACCCTGTCTCAAAAATCAAACAAACAAACCAAAATGAAGACGTACAAGGTGTCTTAGCACAAAGGAACTGCTGTGCAGAAGAAACCCAGTTTTTAGTTTTTAAAAGTATTCTTCTGAGCATATCTTTATCATATTTTACATTTTTATCTATTTAGCCAATAATGCATAAAGATACAAGATTGCACACACTACAGAGTACCATGTGTTATTTTGATGCATGTATATGCAGGATTGTGTGTAATGTTTAAATCAGAATAAGCAAGCCCACTCCCGGCATAAACACTTAGCATTTCTCTGTAGTGATGTTTCTAAACTTTGTGAGGTATGAAAATAGCATAAATATTGAAAGGATGTAAACAAATACAAATGATCTAAAGTGACAAAGGACAAGTTGGTTTTATCTTTCCCTCCGCCTTGCACTGCTTGTCTGTCTTACCAGCAAGGACTGCTTTTGTCTGGAGTTCTGCTGCACTGTTTTAACACTGGTAAGGTTTTTGTTAAAATGCTTTGAGGCATGGGGGAAGAGTGTTGATTAGCTTAAGTCCCACCCCTGGAGCTGCCAATTTCTTAAATTGAGATGTGGATACTCTAACTATTTCAGCAATCTTTGCCTTTTTATTGGCACAAGCACACCTTGCTGATTAGCACAGGGAATACCAGAAAAGGATATTTATGAATATTTGCTTTCTAGGAAAATAGGTAATAAAAATGGACTCTTCATGGAAAAATTATATTTCATTATTGCTCATCTACATTCTATAGGAGGAGGATGTATGTGCATGTGGGAGGTATGCACCCCTACACACACACAC